>NC_142472.1:38228813-38536521 GCF_049115385.1 Moschus berezovskii
TCATTATCATTCACATTCTGCTCCGTTATGTTGTTGTTCCAACGTTGTATATATTATAAATGTCAAGTTTTCAAAAATGATGCATCACAAAATTTTGAATGAAGAAGAATTTTTTGGTGACTTTTATGTAGATTACTTTCTGTTATTGTCCAAGCGACATATGTGCTAGTGTCTCAGAAGATGATAGTTCTTCATAATATAGTTCTGATTCAGACAGTGTGAATATTAGACCAGCAAAGAGGCAAAAAACCTTAGTGATTGATTCTGATACAGAAAGTGAAATGGAACTCATGGTGCAGTGCTGGAGAATGCTTCTTTCGCTTCTACGGAAGAATGGACTGAAGATAACATGTCCAGAAAATTAAAAGACTTTACAGGTGTATCAGGTGTAACCGTTGAACGTAATAACCCTCAAAGTGTTTGTGAAATAAGAGAATTAATTTTTGGCTGGCCAAAAGAAAAATCACCAGCCACAGGTACTAGTTTCCCCCTAAATCCCTCAGTCAATGTTAATTAAGAGGCTGGGAGTGAAAATGAAACGATATAACCAATAGTCTTCAAAGCTGAAGAGAGTTCCCATGGTGCTATCACTTAGAAGAGGACCTTACACTAGGGAATTATAGTAACAATATGAAGTTATTATTTAAAATAATGGGGGAAGAAGCCATTACACTGTCAAATGTGCAGATAGGGATTTGGGGGAAATGAATAAATTGCATGTATATCAACACAATACCCACATCACAGGATTTACATAATTGATTGGAGTTTTAGATCTTCACTGGGGTTATAGAGACAATGACACTTGCTATTACGTAGAGAAGTAGTCTCATTAGCAGTAACAAAATTTTAAAAAGTAAGGGAACAGAGCTTGGTGGAAGCATTAGTAAGTAGAGTGAGACCCAGAAGAGCCAGATCTGATCCTGGAGTTCACTGTCCTCTGAGTCAAGCTTTATTTACTTATGAATTTTTCTCCCATCATCTGTCTGGATATGCTAGAAAAATCAAGCCTATATTTGAGCAAATGACATTCTGAAGCCAAATGACGTCAGCATATCAGCTGTACAAATGTACTATGAAGAGTGTGCTCCGTAGCCCCACATGTAATAAAGTCCTAAGTTTTAATTGACTACATGCAGCCACATCCAAAGGTCCATATAGTAAAAGCTGTGGTATTTCCAGTAGTCATGTATGGATGTGAGAGTTGGACCATAAAGAAGGCTGAGAGCCAGAGAATTGATACTTTACAACTGTGGTGCTGGAGAAGACTCTTGAGAGTCCCTTGGACTGCAGGGACATCAAACCAGTCAATCCTAAAGGAAATCAACCCTGAATATTCATTGGAAGGACTGATGCTGAAGCTCCAATACTTTGGCCACCTGATGTGAAGACCTGACTCATTGGGAAAGACCGATGCTGGGAAAGATTGAAGGCAGGAGGAGAAGGGGGTGACAGAGGATGAGATGGTTGGATGGTATCATTGACTCGATGGACGTGAGTTTGAGCAAACTCCAGGAGATGGTGAAGGACAGGGAAACCTGGCGTGCTGTGACAAATCAACCCCCAATTTAGTCGACTGGCATGGGAAAGTGAAAGTCGCAGTTGTGTCCAACTCTTTGCAACCCCGTGGACTATATAGTCCATGAAATTCTCCAGGCCAAGACTGGATAGCACTCTTTAATTTACTCACAGTTCTGTAAGGTGAACATTTGAAATGGGTTTAGCTGGGCAGTTTTCATGCTAGTCACTCCTGTGAATGCGGTCATCTAGTGGCTAGAATGTGCCCGCTCAATCTAGAATGACTTCAGGTCATCTAACCAAGTCCGCAGTTGCTGGGGGAAGCAGTCACACAAGGGCATGAACTCAAGGAGACAAGATTCACTGGAGTAATCTTCATGGTGACAGTGATTATAGGTGGGTGTATGAAGGACTAAATAGGTTGAAAGAGTAAATAGGTTCAAGTTCAGGTGTTGGATTTCTGCAGTTACCTTCCCAGGATTTCATGACATGGAGTGAATTTCACACTGTGTTCCCAGTACCTCTCAGGGATGACACTTCGTCCAGCAATGAGTTAGACCACCTCCTGCTGTCTGATCCCTTTTTCATTTAAGAGGAACAAAATCTGAAATGTAGCTTCTTTTCAGATGCTTATAGCATTCTTTTCAATGCTTTCACTTGGTGCTATCTTACTCAGAGAGAGAGGTATGTTTTTGGTTCCAGTGCCCTGGTAATTTTTCCATTTTTTCTCCGTGGGCACCTCAAAGAATTAGTGTTCCCTAAATGAGCTGAGAAACTCAAAGACTATTGGAGGTTAGGGAGGGTAGATACCCCTACCCCACATTTAATAAAAATAGAGTGGAATTATGCAACTATGTAGATTAGCTAATCATCTGACCTAATCAGCAATGCAGATTTTAAGAAGCTTTTCTAATTACTTCCTCAACTTGGCTGAAGGTATGGATAAGAAGAGTTTCCCAGCATGATGGCAGCAGATGTATTTCATAATATTTATTGAAAATATTGGAAAGAGATCCTCAATTATAATGTTCCTGAAAAGTACATCAGAAAAGGCATTATATTTAACATATTTTAAGCTTTCATTAAGATATAAACACAGCATAATTTAGATGATCAACTCTCACACCAGTTATTTGGAATCTGTCACGGAGTGAGACTAACTTTCTCAGCCAAATTGGTTGCTGCTTAAGTGCCTGTCTCTTCCTTGAGTGATATGACTTCCCAAGTGATCTCTGTCTTAATGAAAAATGGGACCACCAAAAATAACCTCTTTTCTTTGGCTATTTGTTCATTTGTTATCTTGGCAAAGGAGTCCTTAGTGCATGGTGTTTCGAGAACTTTACATGTTAAATTGTTGTGTTCACAGGTATATGGAAGACCACACAATGAATCTGATACTAAATTTCTTGACTAATTTTAGCAGTTATGAACGAGTGTTAAAGGAATCATTTTGTAATGGGTTTGCACAGCAGGAGACTTATCTGTGAATTTCTGGTTGATCTGTCTGTATCATCCCTAGGGCTACTTGAGTGCTGCCTGTGCGTCTTTACCTTCCTTTCTGTGAGCTGCTCAGTATCATTCCAGGGGCTCCCCAGGTGGCACAGTGGTAAAGAATCCACCTGCCAATGTGGGAGACTTAAGAGACAGAGGTTCAATCCCTGGGTCAGAAACATTCCCATGGAGGAAGGCATGGCAACTCACTCTAGTATTCTTGCCTAGGAAAAACCCCATGGACAGAGGAGCCTGGTAGGCTACAGTTCATAGGTTCTCAAAGAATTGGACACGACTGAAGGGACTTAGCATGCTTGCGCATTCATTTAATATAAAGCAGCCTGAGCCAGTTTCTATTGCCTGGAGCCAAAATAAATCTTAAATGATCTAATGCCTTCAGTGCCTTTGGAATGACCAAATGCCTGAGTAGCTGTATGTTATTAGGTGGTTGTGAAATTGGTTACTTTCCTCTACAAAGAGTTTCTCCAATCCCCTCTGCTAGGGACTCTTCTCTAGAGATCAAATGGAAAAGAAACAGTCTTTGTCTCACCATGTGGTATGAAGACAGCATTCAAGAACTTAATGTGCATCATTGCGTAATTCCTGGTGTTCAAGAAAGTGAGGGCTGTATTGGTGGAAGTGACCAGTGATGAGTCACGTGACAGTGAATTGTTTTATTTGAGGATAGACCCAGAAAAGATGGATACTCCAATGTATGATTTGATTTCTTTGCTAGAGACTTTGAAACTAGGACATAGTTATGCATTTGAAAGTTATTAGATGTGATACCTTTCTGTCCAAACTCTTAAATATCTAGATCAAAGTTTCTCAGCCTGGTGCTGTTGATATTTTAGACTGGCTCTTTGTCTTGGGGCCATGACTGTCCTGAATACTGTATTAGATCTAACAGTATCCTTTGCATCTGCCTACTGGGTACCAGTAGCATCTCCCTTCCTTCAAGTTGGATGAATCACTGTGTCTCTAGATATTGTCAGATGTCACTTGTGGGGCCAGATAAGTCCTCAGCAAAGGACCACTACTTTAGTTTTATTATTTTTCTCTTTAATTTAGCCAACATTTACTAAACTCTTCCATTGTTCACAGTACATTTTGGCATGTTTATACTTGCAGAATGTATGTCAAGTATACTCACACCTTATATTTCAACAGATACTAGCACCTTCCTAACCAAGTTTAGTTAGAAATCTGTCAAAACTCTCTATAGTTTTTCTAGTCATATAATCAGTATTAGGTAAAATCATAAGAAATTACCTTTTGTGGATTAAGAAAATGGGAAAAATCAGCATTTCCCTGCGACTCTGTGATGTATGATGCACAATAACAAAAAAAAAGGAAAAAAATGAAATTGTAAATGTACCCAAATGTCATTGTAATCATGATTTTAAGTTCATTTTGCTCTTCCTTGCAACTAGTAGCGGTTTTAGAAGTCTTATGTGGGCATGTTTGAAGAGCAGGAATCTGGTTGGAGCTGGCTGAGTTGAAATCATGTATTTTAGCAATGCAATTGTGTAGCTAACACAGTGCTTTCAATTTAGAAGGTGTGCTTCTTTGGTGCTTCAAGTGAGGGCTGATGGAATTCCTAGTTGGTGGTTGCTAAAGCTGTTCGTAAAGAGAAGGATGTGGAAGTGAAACCAGTTTTGAAAAATATACATTAATATATTAAATGTTGATGGTAACCCTCTCATTTGAAAGGATCTGGTGGTTTCTATCAACAAGAGTCAGAACATTGGGCTATTTCTTGCCTCAGCAAGCATGCAGTGAAGAAGAATCTTACCTAGAAAATGCTTTTTTGGAAAATGAGATCAGGATAATGATGAAGGGCACTGTCTAACACATGTAAATACAGTTAAAATGACAGGCTGCTAGTTCTGTTATTTTCCTGCTCTCAGATCTCCACTTAGAGCAACAATGAACTATGAGACAAGGATTCACTGTGATATGAAAAATACCTACACCTTGATATTAATCTTGTAAACCTTGTTCTTCTCTAAGCTGCTGATGAGAGCTATAAGCAAACGAATCCTCTCCCTTCTGCTCTCCACCTTCCAGGCAGTGTTAGTATGCAACAAAATGGCCAGAACTCTGGCAGCAGAAGCAAGAAGAAGCCAGAAGGTAGAACAATAACTCACGAGCTACCTAATCATCTTCTGACCACTCAGAAGTTGGCGATGTCATGGATTTTATACATTCTATTCTGTAACCATCCCCTGAAACTACCGAGAGCTGATAACAGTTTTATAAATCAGATGAACAAGGGAAAAGAGTCAGTGAGTGCTCAGTCCATAAAATACGTCATTTTCACTAATTCCTGGGATTTCTAGAGGATGCCATGTGTGTGACATACACAGAAGAGACATTCCGTGCTTGATGTTGGTCCAGGACAAGGTTAACTTTCTGCACACTAATTTTAATTCATTATATATGCCTTTTTTTCCCAGCACAAATGGACCCCCGAGGCCTATCTCCCAGACAAAGTAAAAGTGACAGTGATGATGATGACCTGCCAAATGTGACCTTAGATAGCGTTAATGAAACTGGATCTACGGCCCTTTCCATAGCCAGAGCAGTACAAGAGTAAGTATCACATTCTCAGGATGAAATGAGAATTGCCAAGGTGTTCAATGGATAATGGAAACAGCAGCATCTCCTTCCCCAGACCTGTCATTCTAGTTCTGACCGGGTACATGTGTCAGCATCTTTCCATTCACCCTGTGTTCTTTGGGAGGAGATCAGGGGAATCATGGAGTGTTTTACGTAGTTAAATATTTGTGTTTCAATAGAAATGAGACTTCTTTTTTAATACTTCCCACACCTTCCCAAATCTGAAAAGAAATATACAATATTTTACATTCTTTTTGAATGTCACTATCTAATTATCATCTCTATCATTTTCATATAGAACAGTAAAGAGAAATAAAACCTGGCAAGCATTATTATCTTGTGTTGATAGGATAAAATATAGGATAGAGTTTTTGAAGTTTAAAATTTTGAAGATAATGTGTTACCTCTTTGAAAAACTCAAATCATATGTAATTTTTGAAGGGCTCTTTCTTGCTCCTTTAACTACAACACGGGGTTAGATTTTAGCCCTCATTTATTGAATATAGCTGCTTTTTCATCATAGTCAATTCGGTGTCTAGAATTGCACCCGTGACTAGTCCATGTGTATTTTGTCTGTAGCATAATTTTTAATAACATAGTCTTAAAGAAGAGGAGGATCTAAATTAAGCCACTATTACTGCTGACACAAAAGTTCATTAACACTTGAAATAATCTTGGTTACCTCCCATGTATTAATTTTTTTTCCCAAGTATTGACTAAATAGCTACTCTATTTCATGAATTAGGTCTTGAAATTTAAAAAAAAAATAGTGGAACATTTTAGAACTTAGAGCCTGTATGTGGGTATATGTGTGTGTGTATAAAATGAATAATATGCCTCCATGTTATATAGGCACTAGGTATTATATATTTACATTATATAGGTATGTGTATACACACAAATATATAAGATATATTTGAGGAAACTATATTGCGAATCTAATGAAATTTGCAGTTAGATTTGGATTCAAATTTACATTCAAGCTCTTAGTAGCCATGTGACATCTGGCAAGTTAGCCACTCTGAGATGTTTCTTCATCTGTAATAAGAAAGACTGCTTATCTTGCAGGACAGTTGTGAGGCTGTGATATGGTTACATGGCATGAAAATTGAACTGAAAAGTTTTGACAGATGAGAGCCTCAAGGAAGGGTAAAATTAGTAGTATTACTAATGATAGATAGTTGTTACAATAATAGTAATGGTGTATAGTATATAGTGACAACTAGGAAATATAAAGATTGCAAATGTCATTATGCTAATATCACTATTGAAGACACTGAGGATCAGAGAAGTTCAGTGACTTGTCCAAGGTCATATTCTAAGTGGTGATAAGACAAGGTTTAGAACTTCTGACTCACAGAACAGGTCTTTTTCTGTGAGTGCCCTGTAATGTCTGTTAACAGTCATATTCTTCCACTTGAACATGTGTAAAAACACTTTCTTTTCCCATTGTTCAAATAACTGGTTGTAGTAACTTAGTTTATCTGTGTGGTGATCAGCACAGCAATTGTGGTTTTGTGGGAGCGAAATCTTAAGGTCAGGGATTCCATTTTCTCACCTGTAAAATTAGACTGTTGTAAAGGTTCAGTTCTGAGATGAATCATAAATTTCACAGACATTTTAATCACACTTGTTTTTCTGTGCCATATAATATACACATAATTCGTGTGTACATACGTTATGGATATGTGTTTCTTTTATTTTCAGATGTTAGGGTTTGGCAGTGTGATTACTAAAATCTAAGTTATGCTTATTCCATTTGGAGCTGATAGAGCAAATAATGGTACTGGCTTCTCAAATGTAATGACTTTTTATGCCTCTAGTATTATGTGCTGATAATAGAATAGTATATTTTAATATGAAACTTCTAACAGCAGCCTCAGAAATTGGAGCTTCATTTTCAACGTAACTTCTCTAATCTGCTTTGCGAAAACGTTTGGAAGCCACGATACTTTGCTCCTACTGTGCATATGCCTGCCTTTATTACTATTTCAAAAGTTGCATGTGTATCTAGGGAAATGCCAGATTCATTATTCATGTAAGTGTTTTCATTAAACGATTAGTAAAGAATACTGAGCTGTCACTTGGGAAGCCCTAGAATGCCAGGACCCATCAATAGTTAATCATCATTCAAGAAGGAATATGTGTGTGTAAAAATTGAGACGTGATAAGATACTGTGAGGTGACGTGAAAAGAATGTTCTACAGAGACCTCTTAAATGTAGGTACATTTCAAAACTTATAACAATATGTTGAGGAAAATTTTAGGCTGAGACAAATAAATATATAGTCCTTGTTAGAGAATTAAAAAAAAACAAAAACTGCCAGAGTTAACTTTTGGTGGACATGTGTTTCTGTTCTCTTAATTTCTCTTTTATTTTTCGTGCGTATCTGTTTCCCTATTAATTTCTCTTTTTTCTTTTTGTATTTGCCTTTGGATCATGATGCCTTCTATTAACACAAAAGCTGGACAACGAACAAACAAGCAAAATTCCAGTATACTATGCTGAATACAGTAATGTATCCCATCATAAGAGGACAGAACATTGTTTCAGCATATACCAGACGAGAGGATTTCAAAAGATATCTGTGCCTCTATTTCTGGCACTTTCAGAACTTTCCTTAGAGTGAGGTGAGAAGGATGTCTGTAGGTCGAGAGGTGACAAAATCGAGGGTTTATGTGCATTAGAGCTAGCACATGTTAAAAGCTCTGGGCAACCAAAACACATTTGTCTCTCTAATTAAAGCCATTGGTTTAGGAAGAGTTCTTACCTCATTGGCCACCAGGGAAGGGTCAAGGAAGAAAGGGGGAAGATGAGGTAGGAAGATACTAGGAAAGACTGAAAAGCAGAGAGGGATTAAACTTGTCTTGTCCTTCAAACAAGATGCTAACCCACAAGATGACTCTCTCCAACCTTATCTCTTCTTCGTCTCCTTTCACATTCAGGTTCATAGCCTTGCCTCTGTAGTCATCACCATAGTTTGAATTTTTGATTTGGTGGCTCACTTTTTGATACTATATTTACATAGCATAAACCTTAATATGCTATTAAATGCTGTCTTAAAATATTTGGTATTATACATGTTCAGTTCAGTTCAGTCGCTCAGTCGTGTCCGACTCTCTGCGACCCCATGAATCACAGCACGCCAGGCCTCCCTGTCCATCACCAACTCCCAGAGTTCACCCAGACTCATGTCCACAGAGTCGGTGATGCCATCCAGCCATCTTATTCTCTGTTGTCCCCTTCTCCTCCCACCCCCGACCTTTCCCAGCATCAGAGTCTTTTCCAGTGAGTCAACTCGTCACATGAGGTGGCCAAAGTATTGGAGTTTCAGCTTTAGCATCAGTCCCTCCAATGAACATCCAGGATTGATCTCCTTTAGAATGGACTGGTTGGATCTCCTTGCAGTCCAAGGGACTCTCAAAAGTCTTCTCCAACACCACAGTTCAAAAGCATCGATCCTTCGGTGATCAGCTTTCTTCACAGTCCAACTCTCACATCCATACATGACCACGGGAAAAACCATAGCCTTGACTAGATGGACCTTTGTTGGCAAAGTAATGTCTCTGCTTTTCAATATACTATCAAGGTTGGTCATCACTTTCCTTCCAAGGAGTAAGCGTCTTTTAATTTCATGGCTGCAATCAGCATCCGCAGTGATTTTGGAGCCCAAAAAAATAAAGTCTGACACTGTTTCCACTGTTTTTCCATCTATTTCCCATGAAGTGATGGGGCCAGATGCCATGATCTTTGTTTTCTGAATGTTGAGCTTCAAGCCAACCTTTTCACTCTCCTCTTTCACTTTCATCAAGAGGCTTTTGAGTTCCTCTTCACTTTCTGCCATAAGGGTGGTGTCATCTGCATATCTGAGGTTATTGATATTTCTCCCAGCAATCTTGTTTCCATGTTACTGGTTTTTAAAATGAACCCTCTAAGTCTTCAGTTTAATATTTTTCCTTTGATTTCAAACGCAGGAGTTGTTCGCCAAAGTTGCATCTCTCCTCACCCCAATATGTTTAGCTATTCTTGTCTTTAAAAAAGAACACTGGTTGGTGGCTTGAACAGCAACCCGAGTTCACTTCCATCAAATAGATTTTTATAGAGAGGCTCCTGAACTGTGCTTGAACTGTTCATTTCAACTGTTTTCATTGGTTCATTTGCTTCTCCTTTATCAGCTCAGCATCAGTGAATTCAGATAAGTGGGAAAAGCTGGCCATAGAGAGGTCCTTCTTGTATTTCAATTGTGGAGGCACTGTCTAAGCCAGAGACAGGTATCCAATAATTGTGACAAAGCCGGCTTCCAGTAATTCATAGAACATCTGTTTTGCTTTGGTCTGGGTTTTTTTTTTTTCCCCCTCTGATGCTGTAATAGGGTCATTACCCTTAGCTACTTGACAAACATAATTATGAAATAAATGTTTGGAAAAAGAGAAGTACAGGCACATAATTAGAGCAAATTATTATAATTAACTCTAACCCTCAGCAGAAGTATTTTTTAAATAGGTAAAATTTGGCTCTTTTACCCAGAGCCTCTAATTTATGTGCCCCTTTTTCTTCTTTCTAGTTCTAAACCTTCATGCTCCTCATTTGGTGATGCTAGTAGAATAATCAACTTCCTTCAAACTAAAGTGTAAATGAATATGAATATCTGAAAGAGGGCCTTCCTCAGAGAATTTCTATTCAACCAGGAACAAGCCTTAAACTGAAAGAAAAAGATCTAGTCATGATATTTTCGGTAAGAGTGAAGTGGGAAAGGGTAGAGCAGAGGGTGAGGAAAGCAAATGAAGATGTTGAAGAGCGTGACTTGTTTGTTTCAGGGTCAGTTTTTGCAGAGTTGGTAAATGCATGTTATTTTTTAACTCATATGGTATCTGAATTCTCTACCCTGTCCGATCTTGATATAACTCTCAGAGGGTGGGGAAAAAAAAAGCAACATAAATTAGTAGCAGTAGCAGCTTTTTGCTTTAGTTAGCATCCCTAAAATCTGCACCTGGTAAAAGGATATTCTTTTAAATGGCTCCTTGTCGATTACATTTAAGCTAATTAAAACACTGCTTTCTTCCCCTTCCCCTTTCTTCCCCCTTGTTTTTACTATATTGCTTGTGTCAAGTGCCCTACTTCTCAAACCAAAACAATTTGTGAATTCTGGAAATGAAGTCGTATATCTTTGTTACATGTTCACTTAGCTGCTCTTTGAAAGAACAGATATGGCGGCAAGTTAGCTGTCCTGTTACTTCCTTCAGATTCTGTCACTGGTTCAGACATCATGGTTCTTAATGTAGAAAGTTGCATCTGATGGTCAAAGAAAAGTCAGAAGTCTGGTAGGTTTGTGATGGGGATTGTGTGTTTCTCATTGTCCTTATTTTAAAATTCTTGATTTTTATTTCTCAATTTCCTTGTATCTAACTGGGTTAATGTCTTTTAAATGATTGTAGAGAACAGTCCTACAGATAAGAGGAAGGAAAAGCTGTTACTCACTGCCTGTGAGTGTGTGCATGCTCAGTCATGTCCAATTCTCTGTGACCCCATGGACTATAGCCCCCCAGGCTCCTCTGTCCATGGAATTTTCCAGGCGAGAATACTGGAATGGGTTGCCATTTCCTTCTCTAGGGGATCTTTCCTACCCAGGGATGGAACCCGCAACTCTTAAGTCTCCTGCGTTGGCAGGCAGATTCTTTACCACTCAGCCACGTGGGAAGACACTGGCTGCCTAGTTTCAGGCAGATTCTATGAAAACTCATATAGTTTTCATTTAATTTGCCCTATGCTCCCTTTTTTATGCACAAATAAAGAAAAGGAAGCCCAGAGAGGTTTAGTCTGTCTCCAGAGGTCCTACAGCTGGTAATTTGCAGAGCTCATTTTGAAATCAAAGTTTATCTGACTATAAACCCAGATTCCTTTATGAAGACAGCTCCTGTTTTTATGCTGTGGCTTTAAAATCTCTAAACCATAGCTATCTAAAATTCACACAGTTTTTTTGAGCCTCGAATCCCAATAAGAATACAACTTTTATGAAATAATTTCTGATTTTTATTTCATTTTTAAACTCACTGTTACTCACTAACGTAAGGGGAGCTGGGGACTCCCTGGTGGCTCAGATGGTAAAGAATCGGCCTGCAGTGTAGGAGACTCCGGTTCAATCTCTGGATCAGGAACATCCCCTGGAGAAGGGAATGGCTACCAACTCCAGTATTCTTGTCTGGAGAATACCATAGACAGAGTAGTCTGGAGGGCTACAGTCCATGGGGTTCACAAAGAGTCAGGCATGACTGAGCAGCTGTCACTTAAGGGGGAGATAATTCAATCACATGCCTTTTCAGAAATGGTTCTTAAAAAGGTAGGTATTCCACTTAGTGAATCACACATAATATTATATTGATATGTAAATAAATAAAATACAAATATATTAGAGTGTTCTTTATGTAACACTGTTGCTATTATTTTAAGAAATGATTATTTCAGTATAAACACATGTGCTGACATTTCCAAAATGAACATCCTTTTTAGAATTGCTTTCTGTCAGTCTATAAAAGGAGAAGTTTGTTCAAGAGCTGAGATGGTACTGTGTCATCTAATTTTGCTTCTTCAGCTGAAGAATTTGAAGGCATTGGCCATGACTTTTCTGTTATCTGCTGATTAGAACGAACCCAACTGAGCTGATTGTGCCCAGAGACTAGCCACAGAGCTCAGTATGTCAAATAATTTCAGTTCTTTTGTTTTAAATATTTCCCAAATTCTTGTCTCATTATACAAAGCTATATTTTTATTTAATAAGCCTATTGTTTTTGTGTGTGTGCATGATAAATCGCTTCAGTCACGTCTGACTCTTTGCAACCCTATGGACTATTATAGCCTGCCCAGGAATTGACCCCACATCTCCTGCATTGACAGGTGGGTTCTTCACCACTAATGCCACCTGGGAAGCCCATAATGTGTTTGGAACACCTTCAAAGTCCCACATCGTGTCTTACCAGAGAAATAGCTTTGGTTCAGTTCTGTAGGTGAAAGCTAGCTCCCTAACAGATTAATGATAGACATCATGGCTGATGAGGGCTGCTGCTGATGGGTAAATCTGAGAGGCATTCACTGTCTTGCCAAGGAAATAAACACTTTTATGTTGCTCTTCTTCTAAGGTAGGTCAAAAACGCTCCTGATTTTTTGTGAATGAATATAGATAATGTCTAAAGTGTGCACTTAGCCTTCATCAACCCAACATTCTTGCAAGATTTAAAAAAAAAAAAGATAATGATCACTTGAGTAACTCAATCCCTGGCTGTTTAATAAAAATGAAGCCTGTACTCTTATACCAACACTTTTATCTGCTTTGATGAGATCCTGTTGGTCCCTCTTTCACTTAAAAAAAAAAAGTGTGATCAGTTTTTATAATAATTTGATATTTGAACTGTTTTGTGAATTAGCAAATTAAGTCATGTCTTCATTTGGCGAATAATTAATTCATTTATTCAACTCTGAGTTACCTGCTGGAGATACAGGATGACTGATTCACAGTACCTTATCACAAGAAGCTCAGAATAAACTTACATGCGGCAAATTAAAGCCCAAAGGGATGAAAGCATGAAGGAGGAAAGGAAAGGACACATAGCTCATCCAGAGTAGAGGAGAGACATGTAGTCGGGTTGCACAAGTTCACAGTGACTGGCATGGAGCTGAGTGTGATGAAGAGCTGGGAGGTGAAACTGCTTCGGGAGGTGTGTAGGGACCTGATCAGGAATGATGACTTTATTCTGTAGACAATGGAGAAACATCAATAGATTTTAAATGGGAATGGCATCATCAACTTTGTGTCTTACACATTTCAGTCTCAAGGAAGCTGAGTATGGTGGTGCAGGTTGAACACTGTGCATCCCAAAGGGTGCCATTTCTATGAATGGTGCTACCTAGCTGCCCACAGCTTCCACAGTTAGACACAGGAGCTTGTGGTCTAAAGATACATATAAAGAGCTTTATATATCTGCATGTATGTACATCTGTGTGTATGTATAGACACCCCTGTGTCCATTCATATGAGACTCTCCCATATATTGAGCTGTTCAAAGGATGGATAACATGTCCTCCTTGTATCTCCAGGGCTGGTAGCACAGTGCCTGGCAAGGGACATTTTTATACACTAGAACAACATCGAATAAAATAGACAGATCACTGATTTTGTGGTGCTTATATTCTAGTGAAGGAAGTGAGAGAACACAGACAGTAAGTGAATAATACCTCTGAAGAGAGCTTCACTGGTGGCTCAGTGGTAAAGAATCCACCTGCCAATGCAGGAGATGTGGGTTAAATCCCTGGATTGGAAAGATCCTTTAGAGAAGGAAATGGCACCCCACTCCAGTAATCTTGCCTTGGAAATCATGTGGACAGAGGAGTGTGGCAAGTTACCATACATGAGATCACGAAGAGTTGGATATGACTGAGCATGTGCACACAAGTGCATGCAACATACACACCCCTCTGAAGAAGGGAAGTGCTATGGAAGTAAGGGAAACAGATATGGGTACTGGGTAGGGTGGAGGTGGTAGACAGCATTTATAATTTCATATAAGGCATTTGAAGAATTCTGATAAGGTTATACGTTAGGAGAACCCTAAAGAGATATTAGGTCAATTTACTAGGTTATCTGAAGGAACAGCCCTCCAGGCAGAGGAAATAACAAGTGAACAGATTCTAAGGCAGGAATATTCTGGAGTGAGTAAGCAGACTCACTGACCAACTACAGAACATGAATTAGAATTCCTTAATTTTGCAGAAGAAACTGAGTTCTGTAGATGCTAACTGTTCTAGCATCACTTCCCTAGGGTGAGGGAGCCAGGACTGAATCTCTAGTATCTACTCATACTTTTCCCTCTATGCTGTGATTAAAGTTCTTTTTTTTTCCCAAAGGCATCTGCAGTTATTTAACCAAAACGGAAGTCCATAAACAAAAATGCAAAACAATTTTTCTTTCAAAACACTTCATTACTTTCAAGTTACTTCTTTTTGGCTGGGTTCTTCCAATCTAATTTATATCCCCGATGAGTCAAAAATATTTATTATCCTAGAGAGTTTTTAAAAGATATATTGTTACTACATCATCTAGGAACCATTAGCCTTTTTCCCTAGAAATGATGCAGCTGTTGTTTCAAGTGAGAACTTACCCTAAGAATTTTTATGTATGAATCTTTTTGATCACTCAAAAGTAAAATAAAGTACAAGGCACCAGAATCCCCTGGCAGCCCAGTATTTAGGACTCTGTGCTTTTTTCATGGAAGGGGCCCAGGTTCAATCCCTGGTCGAGGAACTGAGATCCTACAAGCCATGTGATGCGGTCAAAAAAGAGAGAGAGAGAAAGAGAATACAAGTAATGCAATTTGTTCTAGAAATGCCAGAAAGTACAGAAACAAATGAGCAAAACAAGAGGAAAAATAGCAAAGAAAATAAAAGATATCATATATGGAAGCTTCTACACAGATGTTGCTGTTACGAGACTGATTAACATCTCATCTCTGTGGCAGGCATTTGATACTCCACGTGTAATGCTAAACAATGAGTTTAACCTTCCCCCACCCCAACTGAACTGAACACCATCTTTTGGTATATACTACAGATATAAACAGATTATTTGTTTAGCTTTTGTAACCACTTGGAAATTATTGTTAACTGTTGATTTGGTTTTTAAGCGCTCATGCCTCATTTTAATGTGAATTTATTACTTCTAGATAATCAATTTAAAAATATATAGAAATCAAGCTTTTTAAAGCCAAACCTTTTGTTTTTATATTTATTTTTAAAGTTAGAGATTTCAAAGTTATATCATAGATAGAATGAGTCAGCCACTTTAATTTGAAGAGTGGCTACTTATTTTTGCTAGTAATTGCTGAAATGACTCATAATTTAAAATAAAACGGTATTTCATGTGGTCATGCAGTATACTCAAAACCGATGGCAAGTATTAATTTGCTGTTAGTTGTTTGACCTGCTTCTCTGTGTGAGATCTTTTTGTAGCTTTTTACTTTCTATATGTTCTACCTATAATTGCTTTGCAAGTTTGTGTATGCCATTTATATTTCTCATCCATATATTCCTAATGAGTGTAACTAGTAAGTATAGGTAGTCATTTCTCATGCATTTTTGATGTGTGTTGACATAGATACTCAATGATTATGTTGAAATATTAATAAGTTTCTCTAGAAGTTCCCAGAACTATTCATCACTCTTTCATTTATTAATACAGTCAGAGAGAGTACACATGATAGAAAACCATACTGTAATATATTTGAAATTAACTCAATCCACCAGGCTATAACCTCTTCCATTTTCAGTCAAATGCTCTAGATACTCTCTCTTCTTCTTACTCTTCATGAGTTATTGCCATCATGCCATAATTTTCCTTCACTTTATAGCACTTTCCCACACGTGAATCTCATTGAATACATTTACTTACATGCATCAAATGGAAGTAGAAAATTAATGGGTACGTTTTCATGGAGAACCTGCTGCTATAGAGAAAAATCTGACATAGATAGAAATAGATAGCTTGGATCAGATAGAATCTTAGCAGGATGGCATTTGACCGCGATATTGTACCATCTTCTTTAACAGTCACAAACTTAAGAGTTGCCACTAGATTGTAATCTAGTACATTATGCATTATGCCTTATCCTAACAATTAAATCCCAAACCATGTGCAGTTAGTATAGTAATAATGCCAGGAAATTTTGAGGCAATTTCTGATTAATCTTTAGAAAAATTATTTTCACAGGAGAAGGAACTCCAATCTAAGATAAAATTAATTCTGTCAAAGTGTAGTTTCACAATTTGCTGACATATTATTAGTGTTATTTTACCCTTACTTGTGGAAAAGAAAATTAATATATAAAAAAACTGAAGTTTTGACTTAATTTAAAGCTAATTATGTATTCTGACTAAAGTGATCATTTCATCAACTTAATTCCTAATATTAGATTGAGTCAAATAATATTTCTGGGAACAAGTTTGAATCTTTTTTGATACTGTGAATAAAATTATGTTTACCTGCCTATTCATATATCCTTTCAAATATTGGTTAATGTTGCTTTTGGTTTCAAGTAAAAATACATGTTACAAGAAAGCTTAAACATGGAATTATTTTTCTAGTGTAACAAGAAGTCTGGAGTAATAAGCAGGGAAGGCTGCATGGAGTATCCTAAGGTTTGTCTTAAGGTTTCTTTCTTCCTGTTTTGTTGTCCTTCAATTGTGGCTTCCCAGTACCTGCAGTGCAGGAGACCTGGGTCCTAATCCCTGGGTAAGGAACATCCCCTGGAGAAAGGAATGGCTCCCCACTCCAGTATTCTTGCCTGGAGAATTCCATGGACACAGGGGCCTGGTGGGCACCAGTCTGTGAAGTCGCAAAGAGTCAGCAGTGACTAAGCAGCTAACACTTTTCACTTTTCACTTTTCAATGGTTGTATGAAGTCAGCTGCATCTCCAGGTCTCCTGCCCTTACAAGAGACAGAAGGGAAGGGGTAAAAGCAGAAAAAACAAACTAACCAGAAGACTATACCAGGCAACTGTGTTACTTTTAAAGTTTTCCTAGGAGACCCACCATATGACTTCTGATTATATCTCATTGACCAAAGCTGGTTTATGTGTTCCCAGTTATATGAAGTATGGCTATGGAAAAAAAAAAAGCATGGACTGACACAGTTAACCAATAACGTTTACCACCAAATTTCAGTTTAATACCTAAGAAAGATATGGCACCACCCCAAATTCAATATCAAGGCGTTTTTTTTTCCCCCCTAATCAGTGGTATAGTGCCAGTATAATGCTGTGTAGGCAGTCATTCCAAATCTCAGTAGCATAGCATAATAAAACATTTATTTCTCTCCCATGTATCAGTTGGTCATTTGGAGCAGGTCTTATGGTTGCTGGAGCAGGACTGTTCACTCAGTTTTCTAAACTCAAAAGACAGCCCAGGGCAAATATATCTCAAAGCTACATTAGAGCACAAGTGGGCAAGTGCTACTGTACAAACAAAATATAAGCCCTTGCTCATGTCCCTCATCTGACAGCATCCCATTGGCCAAAAAATTCACATGACTAAATACCGCACCAGTGTTGAGGAAATCCATTCCTCCCATGGAGATATGAAGTTTTCGGAGAGTGATGACTAGTATACTGTTATTTCAGGGGGAAAAAAGGCTATTGTTTACAGAAACAGTTGAAATTATTTTTGAAATCTTAAGTTTTAGCAAATTTTAGTCATATTCTCATGAAATTTCTAGATGACTCTGGTGGATCTTCTTTCTAGATTTGCTTTCTAGATCTTCTTAATAATATATGTTTTAGAATCATTAATAGCAGGTACATTTATTGAATCTTGATATCTGGATTTCATAGTGTGAATTTATCTCCAGGCCTTATATTCTCAGAGGTACTTTATTTTGTTACAAAACAGGTGTGACAGAGCTTTATTGCAAAATGTAGCACTTAGCAAGAAGCTGATTCTAGCTGAAGAAGCAAAATCTGTGAAATGTTATCAGTCTCTAAACTCAAATGAATTGTGATTAACCTATTATGGTGCACAAAATGACAAAAAAAATAACATCAGCTAATGTGCATTTTCCCCTGATTTCTGGAATTAAATAGACTCTATAGTGACAAAATACAAAAGTTATTATACAGATAGTAGAAAATAAAATATCTGAGCTAAAATTTCATGCCCTTTCAGCAAAAATTTTTTTTGTCTTCATTTCTGCATCCATTCTCCGTTTTGTTCTGTAAGTGTAATGATTGATTATTACAAATGAGAGAAAGCAAGGTATTGATTCATGTAGTTTCCTTTTTCTAATGCAGATATAAAACTCATTTTAAATTTTTTGTACATTTAAAGAAACTTTTTCTGGTATGTGATAGTAAAGTGCAATCAAGGAAATCTATTAGAAAAAATAAGGGACTTCTTAAAATCAAGAGATTAGTGTATCTTCTTGTCAACTTGTATTGGGTAGATTAAATTGTGGGGTTGAGATATTAATTTTTCACTGTAGCTTTTTGTATGAGGCTTATTATGTAAGTGAAGTCAGGAAAGCTTTTATGATGTGAGAATATCCAGCAAAATGATTAATTGTCAAGGAAACACAATAGTTGTTGAATTAAAAAGCATGTGATCTCTTTACATACTGAAATCAACCTGGTTTTTAAAAATATATTTACAGTCTTCACTTTTTACTCCTGCATTTTTAGCCAAGCTTCCAGATTGACAGTTAAAATAAGTTTCATAAATCTTGCCATGTATATCTTTAAAACATCAATGTTTTGAAAGGGACTGCATAATAAATTATTAGTCATGAAAATGAGTAACAAGTTGGTCACATGCCCAAAAAACTCAGGAAGACTATACCGGAAGTTATTGAAGTAGTTAACACATGAGCAACTCTGGGCCTGGGCCAGGGCTCCAGTGGTGGTTTTTGAACCAGTAACAATATCCCTAAGTGTTATATTAAAAATGTCCTGGTTTATGAGTCTCAATTTATTTTTATCATGTATCTTACCATGTTACTTAATATAGCAGCAGATGAATTATCTTATTTTACTGAGAACAATAAAACTCAGAAAAGTTAAATACGTAGCAGGTATCATAGAATAAGGAGTGATGCTTATATTGTCCAATCAGATATAATTTTACAATACATGTTAAAAGTGCTCCTTCCTGCATTCTGTCTTGAAGGGAAAGGATTTATAATTTATGTCTTAAATATATAAGTAATAGTGATAACTAGACTCTGAAGAATAAGATAATGGCAGGAAAACTGGCCATACCTTTGAACCGAATAATGTAATTAAGTGGAGTGGGTGGAGTTTGATAAATAGGTGAAATTTACAAATGGAACTATCCTGTTGGAATTTTGAAATCTAGAACTGAAACTGATTAGAGAAGGCTGGAAATGTAGAAGGCTGTCATTGGCATAAGAATGATTATTAACATAAGAATGATTATTAACATTTATTTTTTCTTTTTGAGGTGTTTTTTGCATGCAATAAGACATATTTTAAAAGTATAGTTCAAAGGATTTAACAATTGCATATAGTTGTCCTTTGGTATCCATGGAGATTGGTTTTAGGACCCATGTAGCCCCACAATCCCTGGATGCTCAAGTCTCTTTTAAAAATGGCTTAGCATTTGCGCATAACCTATACAGCATCTTCCCTTATACTCACTTTAGATCATCTCAAGATTATTTATAGCACCAATATAATGTAAATGTTATATAAATAGTTAATAAATACAATATGAATATTATGTAAACAGTTACCAGTTCCTGGAAAATTCAAGTTTTGCTTTTGGAACGTTATGGGTATATTTTTTTAGTAAGTACATGGTTGATTGAGTCCATAAATGCAGAACCCTCAGATGGGGTGGGCATGGCTAGGGGCCAACTGTACTCATGTACCCCTAACCAGACCCAAAAAACAGAACCCTTCCATCACCCAAAAATTTACCTTCACCCTTTGCCCCCCGCAGTAAATCCAGTGCCTCCTTCCAATCCCCAGCCAACCATTTTCTGATGTCTGTCACCATGGGTTAATTCGAGAGCATCATTTGTGGAATTGTATACTATGTATTCTTTGCTTTCAGTCTTCTCTCACCCAACATGATGTTTTAGAGATTCCTGCATGTTGTTACTTTGTTAAGTACTATTCTGTTCAGTTCAGTTCAGTTCAGTTGCTCAGTCGTGTCTGACTCTGCCACCCCATGAATCACAGCATGCCAGGCCTCCCTGTCCATCACCAACTCCCGGAGTTCACTCAAACTCATGTCCATCGAGTCGGTGATGCCATCCAGCCATCTCATTGTCTGTCATCCCCTTCTCCTCCTGCCCCCAATCCCTCCCAGCATCAGAGTCTTTTCCAGTGAGTCAACTCGTCACATGAGGTGGCCAGAGTATTGGAATTTCAGCTTCAGCATCAGTCCTTCCAATGAACACCCAACACCCAGGACTGATCTCCTTTAGAATGGACTGGTTGGATCTCCTTGCAGTCCAAGGGACTCTCAAGAGTCTTCTCCAGCACCACAGTTCAAAAGCATCAATTCTTTGGCGATCAGCTTTCTTCACAGTACAACTCTCCCATCCATACATGACCACGGGAAAAACCATAGCCTTGACTAGACGGACCTTTGTTGGCAAAGTAATGTCTCTGCTTTTTAATATGCTATCTAGGACCTGGATGCAAATATAATTTGTTTATTGATTTTACTTATTGATGTACATTTGGGTTGTTTCCAGTTTGGATTTATTATATTAGGGACTTTTGAACAGTCTGTGAAACGCTTCTCTGGACATACTTTTTCATTTCTCTTAAGTAGCTACCTAGGAGTGAGTTGCTGGGTCAAGGGAAGATATATGTTCATCTTTATAAGAAACTACCAATTTGTATGCTCAGTAGCTCAGTTGTGTCTGACTCTTTTGTGATTCCATGGACTGCAGCCCACCATGCTCCTCTGTCCATGGGATTGTCCAGGCAAGAATACTGGAGTGGGTTGCCATTTCTTCCTCCAGGAGATCTTCCTGACCAAGGGATTGAACTGGTGTCTCCTGTATTACAGGTAGATTCTCTATCACTGCACCTCCAGGAACTGAAAATACCGATGTCCAAAGTATTTGTATCCCTTTACATTCCCACCAGCAGTATGGTGGAGTTCCAGTCACTCTATATCTCCAAATAACTCGTCATAGTCTTTTTGTTTTTTTTTAAGGCATTCTAGTGATTATTTAGTCTTTAAAATCAGATCTGTTTTCAGTTCTTCATAGTAAAAACCGAATGACAAGCACCAGGTTTTGGAGGAAGACAGTGAGGAGACAGATGAAGAAATTAAAGTTGGCAAATTCAGCTAGTTATAATTATGCCTCATAAGGACAATATAATAAATGGATATCCTATAAAGTCTTAATCAAAGGGTGAGAGGGACTAAGAGAAACATCAGGAAAGTAGGAAGGAGTGATTTTCAGCCAGATCCTGTCCATCTGAGATTTTAGGACAATGAAAAATGAGAGCTGTAATCAATTTAGCAAAAAATGAACTAGAGACAGTACAGATCTTGTTGAGTTGGGAAAAGGACACATAAGCTTGGATGCTTCTGGTTAATAGGAGGCAATCATGAGCACTGAAGTGATAGGAGACTTAAATTCGAGGAGGCAAATGTATATTTGTAACTGTGAGAGAGATGAGAATTAAGAGGACAGCCAGAGGAATGATGTTCATTTCTGTAAACTAGAGATTGACCCAGAGTTAAAAAAAAAGATTGAGACACTTATTCAAAGAACTGTGCTTGGGGAAAAAACAAACTTTAGTTACTGCATGTTTGTTTGTTTATTTCCTGAATATATGAATTTGATTATCTGATAATTGTCTGAATAAGTCAATGTAAGTAGCAATTATGAATTTGTATCCATTCAAAATGTACGTATTAAAGGCCCAGTATATGCCAGAGTCACTTGTATCTCCTCCACTCCATTTTCATTCTGTGTACATCTTTGTCTTCTTATCCACATGAACTTTGAAATTCTCCTTCCTTTGATCTCTTAACTTCAAACATGAATGCGTATTTGTAAGCTTTAAACCCAAAATGTAGGTTGGGTCTTGGTTCATTCCAATGAGAATATAAGGAGTTTTTCTTTTAGTAATAGCTCTTCCATTTGCTAACTGCATAATATTTTATAATGCTCTAACCTTCCCATTTCTTAATCAGTTAAAGATAGAGCCTCTTAAGAATTTTCCAGAATTCTGTGTTTATATAGTGCTCAGGAACAAACTAAAATCATGAAATCAAAATCGCAAATATTACTGATTCATCCAGATACTCCTACCAGATCATTTGAGTGATTGTTTATTGTTGTTTGTTGTTCTATAAAATGACACTATAAACAGGAGAAGGGAATAACTTCCTTCTTATACTTATTCATTCACTGCTTATCAAATGCCTGCCATATGTAAAAAGACTATGCTCAGCTTCATGAGGACAAGTAGAAAATGTCATCTCAGAGTCGGACACGACTGAGCGACTGAACTGAACTGAACTGAACATGCCAAGAATGGCTTCATTTTCTGTCCACCATGATATCTAGGATATTTATAGTCAAAGAAAATTTCCAGTGAATTTAAGTTTTCCCATGCATTGCAGTAATTTCTGTTATCTATCATGGAAGCTCACATTTCTTAAGCTTCAAATATATGCCAGCAATCACCAGTCACTGTGGAAGGTCTGCATGGGTCGGGCAAACCCATCTTTATCACAGGGGAAAAGAAAAATTCAAGATTGTTTCACATGTATTCCCAACTTAGGAGGGAAAACATGTAGAATTTCCTTTTTACCAAATCTGATTGTTTTTAAAAACCTGGTTGTTCATTTTGAAATCAGTTTAAAGAAATAGAGCAGAGTGATAATAACTTGGCTCTGGGTGGAAGGCAGAAAGTCCAAAGATGCATATTATGCAGTGAAGGGCACAGAGTAAGTAAGCAATCTGATAAACTTGCTGGTCTAGTGGTTTCTTAATTTTGTGAGCTGGTTAGAAAGAAAGTAAAGCCTGCCTGGGACAGGTTAATCTAAGGATTCCTTCATGATCCTTGCTCTCTGCTGATAACATCGTTTAAAGAAAACTATGGGGAATTGAAGATGGTGCAAAGGTCAGAGTGATATTCTTGACAGCTTTTGAGAGTTAAAGCTTTTGGAATTGCTTCATCAGGACAAAGAGGGACTTGAAGATATTTTCGAAGTTATGTTTAAATACATTGAACATTATCAGACAACAAGCGGGGTTGGCCGGTGTTTCAGCTGGTATATATGTATAGAATGAGGACTCCACATACACACATAGTTTCCTTACTATAATATATTCCTACATGTGTGTATAACTGTGGACTTGCAGTTTTAAAAAATGCTATTCCAGTGTGTTGCAGAGAATCACACCTTTAAAGGTGATTTGAGAAGCTGGTTCAGCTCCACAAATGTCAAAAAGTGAATCCAGAACCTAACCTAACCCAACCTAACCTCTGTGGGCTTTTCTTTTTCTTCTAATCAGAAAACAAGGGGTTTGGACTAAATTATCTCTCACTTCCTATTCAGGTCTCTTAAGTACTGAATCAATGATTATTAACATTCTTGAAAGACTTGAGCCCTCCCTGGTAAATATAACCTCTGGTAACCACTTAATTATGTGGTTCCAATTTTATGTTTCTACTCAGCTGCTATGATGCATGATAACTGTATCTGGAATCATAACTTCACCCTAAGTTGTAGAGCGTGTGGTTTAGCACAGTTTGATTCCCATTTATATATTTGTTCATTAATAATCACTTAACTTGAATTTAATGAGGAGTTTGGAATTTAGAGTTTTAGAATTGAAACTTTAATAAGATTTGATGTAATGATAATAGATGATTTATACGAGAACAATAAAACGTATCAGGAACCTGCTTTACATATGAAAAATATTAATCATGAAGACAGTAGTTGTTTAGGAAAGGAATGAGCCAGGAAATTCATTCACATCATGGCTTCAAACTTATTCATTGCTTCTGTGGGATAAGGAAAGGAGTTTGTGAGCTATAAACTCTTAGAAGATCAGCATTTGGTGTCAGAAAAGTTCCTTTGATAATGCCTTTCAAGATGTATGTATAGAATTCTAGATTTTAAATGTCTTATATTCATTTTAATGAAATTCAGTTATTTTTAAAATTGCAATTATAATCACAAGAGAGAGTTGCTAACCAGCTTTCTTTTCTACAAATTTGAAGCTTATCGTTGCATTAATTTGTATGACAATATTTTATTTTAGGGGCTGATTGCAAAAGAGATCTTCTGCCATCTCTGTTCGTATGTTTAAAAACTCCTGTAAATGCAGTTCTTGAGGTGGTGAATGCAGGAAGTTGGCACAGTGCTTGTAATGTAGTAAAACCTTAATAAATGTTAGTTGTTGCTGCTGCTTTGTATGACTCTCTTTATTGTATATCATTGGTTATAAAGGTTGTCACTTTGCACAAATTCTTTTCAAATTCATCTCTACAGATGTCCACTCACATAAACTTGCACAGCTGAGTACATTACTAAAGCACACATGTGCCAGACTTGATTAAATGTCAGACAGAGTCAGGCACATGTGTTGAACATGTGACCTCACCATGGATTAGCAGTCACTTGTATCAAGTGAATCTTTATAGCATGTGTGGCAAAGATAATATATTATAAATCATTTTGGTTCTTATTTCTTAACTCTAGTAATAATGATAAGCAGTGTACACATACATTAGTCATTTTTATTAACTAATTTTAAAAAATATTTCCATTACTGTCTTTTAAGTTTCTAGGTCATTGTTTTATTATTGAGATGTGACATGTGCATTGTTAAGGGTACAGTTCTCAATGTACAGCTTGGTGATGAACACACTCATGTGATCTTTGCATAAATCAAAATATAGAATAGTTTGAATACCTCAGAAGGTGCCTTGTATCCTTCCACTCAGTACAAATTTAAATTATTTAAGTACTTTTCCACTTAGTGAAAATCGATTTTATTCTGATGGAAGAGGATTCTTAGATTGCAAAATGGCAAATTAAACAACTTGACTTTTTTTTTGGCCATGCTGCATGGCTTGTGGGATCTTCGTTCTCTGACCAGGGGTTGAACCCATGTTCCCTATGGCAGAAGTACAAAAAGTCTTCACCACTGACTCTTCAGGGAAGTCCCTGTCCAATCATTTTTTAACTTTGAATTTTAGTGGTTTCAGATCCTGCTGTACTCTCTCATTGAAAAAAAAAAACAGGATCATTTGGATGCTGCCATTGATCTTAGAAAAACCCTCACTTTTTAGTATTTATCAAAGCACACCATTGTTCTTTTCGTATTCATTTTGCAATCATTATTAAAGTTTCCATTCATGAAATAAGTTTATTATAGCTGCATATTGCTCTTGTCTCTTTTATGCTTTGAGACTCTGTGTTAAATTTCATTGTAAAAAGACTTCTTGCCAAACAGTTTTCATCTAAGATGTGGATACAAATTGGTGGGCCAGGACTCAATGGTATATTGTAGTCAGTTAAAAGAGTGGAGTTGCTGCTAACTATCCAGAAATACCATTTAACCTGCTTTCTGTCCCAAAACCACAGTGAGTGACCTTCAAAATCTGAGTTTATTGTGTCTATTTTCTCATGAGAAGGGGACGGCAGAAGATGAGATGGCTAGATAGCATCACTGACTCAACTAGGCAAGCTCCAGGAGATAGTGAAGGACAGGGGGGCCTGGGTGCCACAGTCCATGGGGTTGCAGAGAATCGGACATGACTTAGCGACTCAATAACAAACAACAAATAAACCTGAGAATTCTATGTCTGTGAACATTGGGAGAAAAGCAGTTAAAACCAGCTGATTTCGGTCAGTGGCTTGCCACATTAGTGCATTCTCCCATCCAAGATAGCATATTGTGGGGAATAATTTTTGAGACTACTCCAGCACAATGGGTAAGGATAAGAGTCTTACGGAATCTTTCTGATGGGAGAGACTGATTAAGGGAGAAACTGGGTCTTCTTGTTCTGATGGCTGGGGCCATGCTCTGTAAAAGCTTTAATCCAATTTTCTGTTGATGCGCGGGGTTGTGTTCCTTCCCTTTTACTTGACCTGAAGCCAAACTATGGTGGAGGTAATGAAGATAATGGTGACCTCCTTCAAAAGGTCCCATGCACCTACCCCACAATTGCACTCAGTTCAGTTCAGTTCAGTCG
Organism: Moschus berezovskii; assembly: GCF_049115385.1. Taxonomy (NCBI): domain Eukaryota; kingdom Metazoa; phylum Chordata; class Mammalia; order Artiodactyla; family Moschidae; genus Moschus; species Moschus berezovskii. The sequence continues at coordinate 38,255,191 of NC_142472.1, forward strand.
CTCAGTCGTGTCCGACTCTCCGCGACCCCATGAATCACAGCACGCCAGGCCTCCCTGTCCATCACCAACTCCCGGAGTTCACTCAAACTCATGTCCACAGAGTCGGTGATGCCATCTCATTCTCTCTCGTCCCCTTCTCCTCCTGCCCCCAACCTTTCCCAGCATCAGAGTCTTTTCCAGTGAGTCAGCTCGTCGCATGAGGTGGCCAAAGTATTGCAGTTTCAGCTTTAGCATCAATCCTTCCAGTGAACACCCAGGATTGACCTCCTTTAGAATGGACTGGTTGGATCTCCTTGCAGTCCAAGGGACTCTCAAGAGTCTTCTCCAACACCATAGTTCAAAAGCATCAATTCTTTGGCGATCAACTTTCTTCACAGTCCAACTCTCACATCCATACATGACCACGGGAAAAACCATAGCCTTGACTAGACAGACCTTTGTTGGCAAAGTAATGTCTCTGCTTTTTAATATACTATCAAGATTGGTCATCACTTTCCTTCCAAGGAGTAAGTGTCTTTTAATTTCATGGCAGTAAATCAGCATCCGCAGTGATTTTGGAGCCCAAAAAAATTAAGTCTGACACTGTTTCCACTGTTTTTCCATCTGTTGCATTCATTTCACACACTAGCAAATGGCAGCCCACTCCAGTACTCTTGCCTGGAAAATCCTATGGACAGAGGAGCCTAGTTGGCTACCGTCCATGGGGTCACAAAGAGTCAGACACAACTGAGCGACTTGACTCACTCACATACTAGCAAAGTAATGCTTAAAATTCTCCAAGCCAGGCTTCAACAACACGTGAACCGAGGATTTCCAGAAGTTCAAACTGGATTTAGAAAAGGAAGAGAAACCAGAGATCAAATTGTCAACATTCATTGGATCATCGCAAAAACAAGAGTTCCAGAAAAATGTCTACTTCTACTTTATTGACTACACCTTTGACTGTGGATCACAAAAAACTGGGGAAAATTCTTAAAAAGATGGGAATACCAGACCACCTTACCTGCTTCCTGAGAAATCTGTATGCAGGTCAAAAAACAACAGTTATAACTGGACATGGAACAGCGTACTGTTTGCAAATTGGGAAAGGAGTACATCAAGGCTGTATATTGTCACCCTGCTTATTTAACTTATATGCAGAGTACATCATGAGAAATGCCAGGCTGGATGAAGCACAAGCTGGAGTCAAGATTGCTGGGAGAAACATCAATAACCGCAGATAGGCAGATGACACGATCCTGATGGCAGAAAATGAAGAGGAACTAAAAAGCCTCCTGATGAAAGAGGAGAGTGAAAAAGGTGGTTTAAAGCTCAACATTTAGAAAACTAAGATCATGGCATCCGGTCCCATCACTTCATGGCAAATAGATGGGGAAACAATGGAAATAGTGATAGACTTTATTTTGGTGGGCTCCAAAATCACTGCAGATGGTGACTGCAGCCATGGAATTAAAAGATGATTGCTCCTTGGAAGAAAAGCTATGCCCCACCTTGACAGCATATTAAAAAGCAGAGACATTACTTTGCCAACAAAGGTCTGTCTAGTCAAAGCTATGGTTTTTCCTGTGGTCATGTATGGATATGACAGTTGGACTGTAAAGAAAGCTGAGTGCCCAAGAATTGATGCTTTTGAACTGTGGTGTTGGGGAAGACTCTTTGAGAGTCCCTTGAACTGCGAGGAGATCCAACCAGTCCATCCTAAAGGAAATCAGTCCTGAATATTCATTAGAAGGACTGATACTAAAGCTGCTACTCCAATACCTTGGCCACCTGATGCAAAGAACTGACTCATTTGAAAAGACCCTGATGCTGGGAAAGATTGAAGGCAGGAGAAGGGGATGACAGAGGATGAGATGGTTGGATGGCATCCCCAACTACATGGACATGAGTTTGAGCAAGCTTCAGGAGTTGGTGATGAACATGGAAGCCTGGCATGCTGCATTTCATGGGGTTGCAAAGAGTCGGACACAACTGAGGCACTGAACTAAACTGAACTAGCATGATGCCAGTAAGCTAGATTCCTGTTTTGATGATTGTGGTTTTTTTGGTACACAGGGATCAAAGTCTCAGAACAGTAGCCCTGACATTTGATCTGAAAACAAGACTGAAGACTATATTTCTTTACTTATTCCCTTTCCCATTTCAAAAGACATTTGGCCATAATTTATATAAATGTAGTATAGTATAAAAGTGCAAGTCGCTCAGTCATGTTTGACTCTTTGCAACCCCGTGGACTATACAGTCCATGGAATTCTCCAGGCTAGAATACTAGAGTGGGTAGCCTTTCCCTTCTCCAGGGGATCTTCCCAACCCAGGGATCGAACCCAGGTTTCCCGCATTGCAGCAGATTCTTTACCAGCTGAGCCACAAGGAAAGCCTGTAGTAGAGTATAATTGAAGGATTAAGAACTGGGCAAACAAATCAACGTACAGGAAAAATAATATGACAACAGATAAAGCTAAGAAACTTAATGGCTATATGTGCCGAGCATGCAGTCCTGCAAAAAAAACCCAGGCAGGATGCCGGTGTCATCCATGTATACTTAAAGGTCACTTCATTAATAAGGCTTTATTCCCAGAGAATAGCCACAAACCATTGCCCTTAAAGAAGACAATAATTTTTTTTGACCTGACAGCTTATATGGAATGACAAACAGGTAATGTGGCAGAAAAAAAAATGTCAATTCAATGAGGAAATATGACAGATTGCATTGAAATTCTGCTAAAATGTTATTTATAGAAAAATACTCTTGGCTGAATCAGTGGATAATAGTATAATAATGATTTGTTGCTTTCACTACATCTAAATAGACACATGAACATACACTTGTATTACTTGAGTCCAGTACATATTTATACTCCCTGTCTTTATAAAAATGTAAATTGCGTATACCTACTCAAATTATCCTATTTTGAGTCCATTTAATTTTCAGATAACTTTAAGGAAACAGGAGTTCTAGGAAGCTATTTGGGGATCTTGAGAGGAATACAGAAGAATTATTTTGCAGTTTATTTCTGGTGAATTTGAAACATATTTTCCAAGGGGTAGCTCCAAGTTTTCATCAGCAACATAGATCGACCTAGAAATTGTCATGCCCAATGAAGTAAGTCAAAAGAAGAAATATCCTATGACATCCCTTACATGTAGAATCTAAAAAGAAATGATACAAATAAACTTATTTACAAGACAGAAACAGGCTCACAGGATTATAGAGAATGAACTTATGGTTGCTGGGGGGAAGGGGTAGTTAGGTTGGGATGGATGTGTACACACTGCTGTATTTAAAATGGATAACCAACAAGGACCTACCCTATAGCACAGGAAACTCTGCTCAGTGTTATGTGGCAGCCTGGATGGGAGGGGAGTTTGGGGGAGAATTGATACCTGTATGTTTATGGCTGAGTTCCTTTGTTGTCCACTTGAAGCTATCATAACAGTGTTAATCAGCTATACTCCAATCTAAACTAAAAATTTAAAAAAGAAATACAAAGTGAAAAGAAATTCAGAATTAGAATAGAAAAATGTTCTGGTCACGCAGTGTGTTGCTTTTATTTCCTGGAAGGACATGAGGAACTTTCATGGGAGAAGCAGTTGATTTGTGAAAGCCCAGGGCTGTGAGTCTGTGGTTCTGAATTTCCGTTCCCCTTCTGTGTTTTGCTGGCTCCATTTGCAGGTTGCCCAGCCTTGGCACTCATGAATCTGCAGAGTGGAGATGAGGAGAGCCACTCCTTCCTCTGCTCTTAGACCAGAGGAGGGAAGCGTCAGGATTAGCTTGGAGAGTTCTTACAACTTCTTTGTCAACCTGGTTCTCAATGCATGGTGGTAGCCCCTGAAAATTCTCTAAGATGCTCTCTAAGCAGTATTTGACCCCATGACAATGCCCAGTACTGCATGCAGTAGATCAGATGCAATATAAAATTCTCTGGTTCTCTATTAACTGGTTTTGAGTGCCACCCTAGAGAGTCTTGGCTTTTATTGCCACCAAGTAGTGTCAGCATCAGAGAAGGCAATGGCACCCCACTCCAGTACTCTTCCCTGGAAAATCCCAGGGACGGCGGAGCCTGGTGGGCTGCCCTCTTTGGGGTCACACAGAGTCAGACACGACTGAAGTGACTTAGCAGCAGCAGTGTCAGCGTGGGTCACTTCACAGAATACTTGATCAAGGGAAGGATTAACTTCTATTCTAAGCACCAAACAGTGCAATTGTAAAAAGAAATTAGCAAAAAGATATGTATGACAAATGTATTGACCAGAGCAGACTGATGTGGGTTTTGACTTACATTTTGAAACATTAAATGATAATAATAATTGTATGTTTACTGTTTGGTCTAGCATTTTAATGAAAAGGACTGTATATAATAAACATTCAAGAATTAAAAGAAACATAAGGATTGCCTGGCAAAGTTAGAAACAAAGATATTTAAAACCTACTTTTGTAAGCAACTGAGGATTGCTGAAGTGTTTATGAAATAAAATGTGAAAGGTAGGTACCATTATATAAACAGGGAGTTGGGAAGAGGGCAAGAAAAGAGTGTGTCCTGAGCAGTGGCTATGAGCCAGGCACACCATATCCTTTATCTCTCTTCATCCCCACATCTACAGAAGTGAAGTGTTAGTAGCTTAGTCATGCCCGACTCTGCGACCCCATGGGATTTTTCCAGGCTCCTGTGTCCATGGGATTTTCCAGGCAAGGATACTGGAGTGGGTTGCCATTTCCTTCTCCACATCTACAGAAAATAAGCATTTTCCCACTTAGGGCTTCTCTGGTGGTTCAGAGATAAAGAATCCACCTGCCAGTGCAAGAGATGTGTGTTTGATCTGTGGGTTGGAAAGTTCCCCTGGGGAAGAAAATGGCAACCCACGCTGTTACTCTTGCCTGGAGAATCCCATGGACAGAGGAGCCTTGCGGGCTATAGTCCATGAGATCACAAAAAGTTGGACATGACGTAGTGACTAAACAACACCATTCCCACTTATGGGATGAAGAACTGAAAGTTGAATGTAGGTAACTTGCACAATATCACAAGGAATGTGTTTTTAAACTAGGATCCAATCTAGCTAGTCTGACTCTGAAACCTTTCTTTCTATTACATTTGGGAAGGAGGAGGGCATCTTTGGATGGCCAGGATCCCACTCTGTGACCCGGGCAAATTATTTAGCCTCACCACTGGGCTGTTTAGGTGGCTCAGTGGTAAAGAACCCACCTGTCAGTGCAGGAGATATGGATTCGATCCCTGGGTTGGAAAGTTCTCCTGAAGAAGAAATGAAAACCCACTCTAATATTCTTGTCTGTGAAATCCCATAGACAGAGGAGCCTGATGGGCTACAGTCCATGGGGTTGCAAAGAGTCAGACACAACTTAGCAACTAAACAACAATAACACTGCCCCCCTTGGGGTGAAGGGGAGCTCCAGAATGCTCCCTGGCTCCGAATTCTGTCAAGGTAGTAGAAGAAAAAACAGGTTTATAATTGATGCTCGTTTGTGACTGACTGGTACCATGGCAACAGTGGTGATAACCCAGCAAGTCCCTAACCCCATAGTGTGCTCATTCATAGAATGCAGATACAGTAGCCTGTGTTTTTGTGACAGCAGGCTTTTGTGACCGTGGAATGAAGCAGTGATGTGGAGGTGTTCTGTCCTCTTAAGGCACTTCTCAGATGGAGAGTATCACTGATCCAGCACTCACAGCCCCACTTAAAGATACGATGAGTGAAAATATTTGTAGGAAAACAAAGATGTGCAACCCTTACCTTTATGCTGCTGCTGCTGCTGCTGTGTCACTTCAGTCGTGTCCGACTCTGTGTGACCCCATAGACAGAAGCCCACCAGGGTCCCCCGTCCCTGGGATTCTCCAGGCAAGAACACTGGAGTGGGTTGCCATTTCCTTCTCCAATGTGTGAAAGTGAAAGTGAAGTCATGTCTGACCCCCCAGAGTGTTTATACTCTTCACTCACCAGAGTAAAACAGAACTTGACTCTCAGTAGTTTTGAGTATTATTAATGATTCAAAGTGTTACAATTCAGAAAAAAGTAGAGTCTTAATAGCTTTCAGAAGCAGCAATAAGCTATTTTGAAGTATACACAAAGTGTGAAATTTTCTATAAAAAGGAGCTGGGAAGTTTGCTGAAATGACAGGTAGAGGATGCGGCAGGAAAACAAGTCAGTTTTCACTGGATTATGACTTTTATTCATATCCTAATTAGCAGAATGTGTAGGTGTAAGCTTCACACTTTAGAAGAAAGTGACTTGGAGAGAATCCCATTTGCCCGGCTGGTTACTTAATTTTGAAAGTTATTATGTAAAGTTGAAATGTTCTGAAACAAAAACGCAAAAGGAGATGAAAGCAATTTCATTTAAAACAAAACTGAAAAGCAGGTATGAAGGCAAAGGGAACATGACATGTGTTTGATACCAGAGTGTGGAAATGGTTTCTACATGTCCAGTGCAGAGGTGTCCTTCATTGACTTGCTGTTAACAGTCACTGGGAATCCTGCAGTAGTACTACACTGAAGATTTGCTCTAAAATGAATCTGCTTTCAAAGGCATTTAAAATCTGGGTGTATTTGTCTTTTTCTATAGGCCAGCATTTTGTCTCTTCATTGATTTCCTGAGTGACAAAAAAATATGGAGAAAGGAACAAAAAGACCCTCATAAAACGATAACAAATTTAAGTTGGACTAGAATTACCTGCTCAAATTTAGTTACTTTGAAACCCAAGATTTGAAATAAGTTATGTTGGAGTTCTCTAAGAAAATACGATCATCTGCATTTGCCAAATTTAATATGGTGATGATTTTACAAGGGGAAGGTATTAAAAATAAACCAGTAGATAAATGACAAACTAAATTTGCATATTAAAAGTAAGTTAAATAAGGAAAGAATTAGTCAGAGAAGAGAGTCTTATTCAGCAAGGAGACTTAACAAAAGAACCCCGAGAGATTTAGTCAGTAATGATTTTTTTTTAAATAAAATATAGGCAGGCTAGTATGGGAAGGATTAGCACATTAGGTAACATCCTCTTGAACTTTGAGATTACTTTTCTCCTGGTTCTTCTTGTTCTCACTGTCCTCTTTTCTTTGACTTTTTTTTCCAATTTTCAAATGTTAGGCTACTTCCACATCTTGCAGACTAGAAGATTTGTCACAGTGATCAAGATGACTTGTAACAAAGAGAATTACTGTGATGCACTATATTTTTATTATGTATTGCTTAAAAACAAAACATTTCATCAAATGGCCTTATGGTCAAATCGTTGTTCCCTTTAGAACAGAAATGTTTCTTCTGGTGTGTAGTTTATGCATTCTGGAGCCAAACGCTTGGGTTCCAATCCTAGAAGTGTATTGGCACTACAATCTTGGCAAGTTACTTAATTTCTCTAGGTGGCAATGTGTGTTTTTCACCTTTAAAACATGTAAAGTAACAAATCTTGTAGTGGTTGAGTGGATTAAATAAAACATTGCTTGTAACATGCTCAGCAGAGAGCCAGGCAAATAGTGAGTGCTCAAGAAATGTTCCTTTGAAAAAATAATTTCCTTATTATTCAGTTGGTAGTTGGATAAACTATCTATTAAGCACCGTCTTGTCCCTAACTCTGTGACCCTGGACATGCTATATAATACTTGTTTCTGTTTCATAATCCAGTAAATAAACCAAGCCGGTCACCTGGTTGTCCAGGAATGAGACATAAAAAGTACCTACAACAGCACCTGGCAGTACTAGGTGCTCAATAAATTAATTGTTATGGATGATATAATGCAAGATCCTCCCAACAGAATATTTTGAATCTTTTGAATATGTGTAAGAAAATTATTAAGAATATACACAAGCATAAGTAAAAAAATATATAGTTTGACAATATAATATATCTTGTCTGTCTAGAGGAGGCAAGACAGAAGAATCACTCCTGCCTGAGGTGATCAAGGAGGGCTTCAAGGAAGAGGTGGAGCGTATTCTGTGCTTTGAAAGATAGCTAGAGTTTAAATGTCAGAGGAAAAGACAAAAGTATTTCCAATAAGTGAAATAGGTTAAGCCTTGTACCAAAAAAAAAAATAGAAGCCTAGATTGGAAACTTCTTATAGAAAGAAAATCATGTGAAATAGTACTGGTGGATGAGGGCCAGAATGTCAGGGTCTTTAATGTGATGGTAAGGAGTTAGGGCTTTATACTATAGACATCAGGGACCCCTTTGATGTTTATGGGACTGAGAGTTTAGAGAAATTGCCTTTTTAGTTGCTGATAATAGAATCCACCCTAACAGTTTTTGGTGAAAGGGAGTTATTAATTGATATGCCAATAGAACAACCAAAGGGCACTTCTAGCAAAATACTTCTGATACCCCCTACCCACACTGCGCACCCTGAACTGACCTGGATGCCAGGATCTCCTCTCAGCTCCCTCAGAAGAACGTCGGCCTCTGCTGTCAGCCTTGTTGGGAGACCCCCTTTCTCCCCATGGCTGCTTTCCCTGGTTGCTCACATCTACCTTGTTAAGGCGTTGGAGAAGCAGCTCAGCATGGAAATGCAGTGACAAAGGTCTCTCGGAAATGTAGTGCTTCAGTTTCTCTTCTTTAGAAAATCAGAAACAAAAAGGCTGGAATGATGCTGAGTGAGCAGACTTCCATATCTGCCCAAATGGCTTATCGCTTAGGGTGTCACGTGGATTGGCAGGGACAGAGATTGATGTGTGACATTCAGTGGGTATGAGTGTGCCAAGTGTAGGGTTATAACTGCCTCATTAAAGGGGTTTCAAGAGCATAGAAAATAAAGGTGAGTTCAGTTCAGTCGCTCAGTCGTGTCCGACTCTTTGTAACCCCGTGAATCGCAGCACGCCAGGCCTCCCTGTCCATCACCAACTCCCGGAGCTCACTCAACCCCATGTCCATTGAGTCGGTGATGCCATCCAGCCATCTCATCCTCTCTCGTCCCCTTCTCCTCCTGCCCTCAATCTTTCCCAGCATCAGGGTCTTTTCAAATGAGTCAGCTCTTCGCATGAGGTGGCCAAAGTTTTATAGTTTCAGCTTCAGCATCAGTCCTTCCAATGAACACCCAGGATTGATCTCCTTTAGGATGGACTGGTTGGATCTCCTTGCAGTCCAAGGAGCTCTCAAGAGTCTTCTCCAACACCACAGTTCAAAAGCATCAATTCTTTAGCGCTCAGCTCTCTTTATAGTCCAATCCTCACATCCATACATGACTACTGGAAAAACCATAGCCTTGACTAAACAGACCTTTGTTGACAAAGTAATATCTCTGTTTTTTAATATGCTGTCTAGGTTGGTCAAAACTTTCCTTCCAAGGAGTAAGAGTCTTTTAATTTCCTGGCTGCAGTCAGCATCTGCAGTGATTTTGGAGCCCAGAAAAATAAAGTCAGCTACTGTTGCCCCATCTGTTTGCCATGAAGTGATGGGACCGGATACCATGATCTTCGTTTTCTGAATGTTGAGCCTCAAACCAACTTTTTCACTCTCCTCTTTCACTTTCATCAAGTGGCTCTTTAGTTCTTCACTTTCTGCCATAAGGGTGGTGTCATCTGCATATCTGAGGTTATTGATATTTCTCCCGTCAATCAACAGAGAAATGTTTTTCTGGAACTCTCTTGCTTTTTCAATAAGACAGTATAATCAACAAAGGTCATTGCAATAAGGTGTACGAAAGAAGAGATCAAAAATACTTACACAGCTGCGAGCTCTGTTAACTTGAAAAATACTCATTTTACTAATAAAAACATGGGTGGAAAATTGGTAATGGAGAGAAGATAAATGCGGAGTTTCTATTAATAGTGAGATATCCATGTAGACAGGTCTATTAAGGAGTTGGAAATGAAAAATTAGAATTTGGGCAGAATTTGAGCTAGGAATGTAACTGTGGGAGACACCAGGACGATATATCTTTGTAAAGTAATGGGAGAGGAGGGAGAATAGGAGTGAAGAAAAGTGATGAGGGTGTGTCAGAGGTTGCAGGTTACGGGGGTCACAAGAGAAGTGAAAATTTCTGTTGTGGGAATGTAAATTGGTGCAGTCATTGTGTAAAACACCATGGAGGTTTCTTAAAAAAACAAAAATGTAGCTACCATGTGATTCAGCAGTTCCATCCCTGAATATATATCCATAAAAACAAAAATGCTAATTCAAAAATATACACATACCCCAGTGTTCATAGCAGCATTATTTACAGTTACCGAGATATGGAAGCAACTTACGTGTCCATTACAGATGAATGGATAAAGAAGATGTGATGTGTACACACACACACACAGTAATACTACTCAGCCTTAAAAAACTAAATTTTGCCATTTATAGCAAGATGGATGGACCTGGATGGCATTATGATGAGTGAAATATGTCAGAGAAGGACAAATGCTGTATTATATCACTTATATGTGGAATCTAAAAAATACAACAAACTTGTGAATGTAGCAAAAAAGCTGACTCACAGATGTAGAGAACAAATTAGTGGTTACTAATAACAGGAGAAGGAGCACTAAAGGGTAGGCGGTTATAACCTACAAGAATAGATTGTACACCATGGGGAATATAGCCAATATTTTATAATAACTATAAATGGAGAGTAACGTTTAACAAAAAGAAAAAGAGAAGTGCAGGTTTCAGGTCTAGTGGGAGGCAAGTGGGGGCCCAGCCAGGCTAGAGTGAATTTATACTGAATTAAAACCAATTCCAAAGTAGCTGAGGTAGGAGCCAGATCACAAAAGGTAAAAAAGAAGAAAGTGATTCCCAAGAACTAGGGTCAAGTGTTGACCACTTGTTGCAGAGGGTAGTTGTGAAAGAAGCAGTAGAAATTGTGATTTTTTTTTACTCTCTTCTTATTTAATAGAAAGCCTGTTTTGCATATTCTTAGGGTTCAGGAGGAAAGCGGTAACATAGGAATCTTTCTTTCCATTGCACCTTACTTTATTGTGCTCCATAGTTACTCATTTTTACAGACTTGAAGGTATGTGAGAACCTTCCATTTTTCAAATGGCATTTGCTCACTTTTGCCTGCGTTGCATTTTGGTAAATCACACCGTATTTCAAGCTTTTTCATTATTGTTATGGTGATCTGTGAGCAATGATCTTTAATGTCACTATTGCAAAGAGATTATGACTCAAGACTTACATGACTGCATTTTTTAGCAATAAAATATTTTTTAATCAAGGTATATATGTTGTGTTTTAGACCTGATGGTATTACACACTTAATAGTCTATAATACAATGTAAACATAACTTTTATATATGCTGGCAAGCCAAAAAATTTGTGACTTGCTTTATTGCAACATGAAGAATAGGATGGCATAATTGAATTTAATAATGTGCAAACATATTTTTAAGTTGCGTGCTTGTGGATTAATTCATAGTCAGGGTTTAAAAAGGTAGTTTGTTCCATGCTCTTACAAGACTATGCTGGCATTCTGCAGTAATTCACATTGGCGATATAGAAATATTCCCTTTTTGAAGCCCTTGAACTGTTAATGTTGGTAATGCTGTTACCTAAAAAAACCATAATGTAATCTGTCTGTGATTTGCTTCCTGTGATGTGAATGAGTCAAACTGGGGAGCAGGTCTGTGTTTAGCATAATGATCCATGTGTGAACTGGAGACAATCTCAAGGTCGCTGCTCATCAGCACTACTCAGCATACCGAAGGCACTAAATCAGTCCGACTGACTGTCCTGTTTTGCCCTGCCCAGACTGATGCCGCTTTAATAAACACAGCCACAATTAGGAGATGTCTTGGCAAATTAGAGCCCCTGATAACAGAACTGTAAACTGCCTCAACTCATGCCAGCCTCAGCTGATATGCAATCAACACCACATTTGAATATGGATAAACTCAAAACTAAGTAACTAGAGTCACCCAACCACTGCCGGGTCATGCTTCCTAATCAGCAGATAATTCATCTAGTTAGTTTAGCATTTAATTTCCAAAATATCAGTTACTCTGAGATTCTAACAGAGTGCAGTCTACTACAGCTATAATGAGTTGACTTTGTTTTGCTGTTTAACAGGATGTTGCAATACTCTGGTGACTTTTTATTTAAAAATTAAGCTTTTACAGTTCTTCATGATGGATTTTGCTAGTTATGGACAAATTGGGAGCTGGCTGTTTTGAAATAGTCTTTATTGTTGTCTCTTAGCATTTACCGTCTTCCCTGATAGCTCTGTCTGTAAAGAATCCACCTGCAATGCAGCAGACCCCAGTTCGATTCCTGGGTCAGGAAGATCCATTAGAAAAGGGACAGGCTACCCACTCCAGTATTCTTGGGCTTCCCTTGTGGCTCAGCTGGTAAAGAATATGCCCGCAATGCGGGAGACCTGGGTTTGATCCCTGGGTTGGGAAGATGCCCTGGAGAAGGGAAAGGCTGCCCACTCCAGTATTCTGGCCTAGAGAATTCCAGGGGTCGCAAAGAGTCAGACACAACTAAGCGACTTTCACTTAGCATTTAGCCTGTACCCAGTATGTAGAGACATAGCACCCTCTTGGTAGTTAGTCCTGGTTTCAGAGGAGAGTGAAACATAGACATGAAGCCCTGAGCAGATGTTACCATTGCAACGTGGGACACCCACGGATGATCGAGATGGTCATGGCAGCCAAGACTTGTCCAGCCCATCACAAGCTGCACTCCAAGCATTGTTCTGAGTGAGAGGATATAAGTACTCTCATTATGAAGATGGGAAAACTGAGATGTAGATTAGATATCTTACCCATAGACCAAACAACCAGTAAATGCTAGAACCTCATAGTGGTTAACCCAAGCAACCTGGACCAGAATTCATACTCAACACTGCGCCACGTAATCCTGCAGTGAAATTCCTCTAATGTTCGAACTCTTTAGCCTGAAAATTTTTCAGGGCAGGATCCATAGTTTATGCATTTGTACATCACCACTGTTTAGCACAAGGCCTGGCAAAATATAGAAACTAAAAAATTCCTTTAATTTGTTAATTATTATTTTCAAATGTTGAATTGTCATTTTATCCCTTGTAAAACTAGTTGAATCATATGGCTTTCTTTCTCAAATCTCCAGGGCAAGAACACAAGGGTGAAAACATCAACTGTTTCTATTTCAATTTTTATCAATTCTTTTTTTAAAAAATAATAATTGTATCTTACTGTTTGGTAATATGCAGTTTTTAGGCCTGTATTTTGTGTGGTACCATTTAGTACATGTATGGAGTTTTCTTCCTAGGTTGATTCTTCTCATTTCTGTGGTTTTTGCAGGGACTCTATGAAACCTCTTGCTTGCTTTTATTCAAATCAAAAATAATTCTAAATAATAAGGATGCATTTGCAAGCAGTTTCCAGACCCTGCCTGTTTTGCGTAACACCTGTATTTAATCAGAGACTACAAATTTAAGCAAACCACTCTAATCATATTTTGTAAATTCAGTTTGCCTTGATTATTTAAAGGAGAGTATGAGGATTGGTAGATTTAAGTATGAGTTAATTCTGTTTAATGGCTGTTCATCCTTCCATATTTTCTAATAATTAGATTGAGGGAAGATGGTCCCTAGATTTTTTTGCCGAATTTTTAAAAGATAGTTTAACTTGTGCATATATTCTGTCACTCAGTTGTGTCTGACTCTTTGTGACTCTGAACTGTAGCCCACCGGGTTCCTCTGTCCATAGGATTCTCCAGGCAAGAATACTGGAGTGGGTCGCTGTTACTTCCCCCAGGAATTTTCCCAATCCAGAGATTGAACCCAGCATCTCCTTGCATTAGCAGGCAGTTTTTTTTGTTTTTTTTTTTTTTGCCACTGTGCCACCTAATTTAACTTACAGACTTCAGAAGTCATGATTTCACTTTTTGACATGGTGCATTACTCTTATGATTGGCCAGACCACATGGTAATTTAAGTATTATGAAAGTTCAATATAAAAATGTATTAAATATATTTATAAAATATTTTGTTTTCTGAAACAAGAACCAATTCTCCAGTCCTCTGATAACAGCAGAATGTCCAGCAATTCCGTTCAGTTCTGATGCTGATCACCCAGAGCTATCAGAAACCCACAGGTCAATAGCTCTGGCCTGTGGGACTGCCCCACTTTAAATGCCTGCCACGTATCGGGTCCCAAGGCTGCCTGGTCAACTACAATGTTGAGGGTTCTCAAGATCCCCTCTTAGTTCAATAATTTATTAGAATGATTCACAGAACTTGGAAAAGTGCTTTATTATATTAATGTATTATAATAATAGATACAATTTAGGAACAGTGAAATGAAAGAGATGCAAAGGGTAGGGTTGGGGGGAGTGGGATGCAAAGCTGCCATGCCCCCTCCAGGCACACCACCCTCCTTACCTGTTGTGTTCACCAGCCCCATAGCGCTCTGAATCCCATCATTTAGGGGATATATGGTGATTCATTATGTTGGCATGATGGCTGAAATTGTTGGCCACTGCTGATTCAACTCAGTCGCCAGTCCCTCTCCGCTCCAATTCTGAAAGTTCTAACTGTCTAATCACCTGCTTGGTCTTTCTTGGTGACCAACCCTCCTGCTCAAGCTAACTGGGAGCCTGACCCTGAGTTACCTTACCACCTTAAACTCACTGTAGTCAGAAGTGGCTTATGAGGAATAACAGATGACACACTGTCTCTTAGGAAGTTACAAGGGTTTTAAGAGCTCTGTGCCAGTCTTCAGGGCAATGGTAACCCACTCCAGTACTCTTGCCTGGAGAATCCCAGGGATGGGGGAGCCTGGTGGGATGCCGTCTATGGGGTCGCACAGAGCTGGACACAACTGAAGCGACTTAGCAGCAGCAGCAGTGCCAAGCTTCTGGGGCAAAGACCTACTGTTTATCTTTTCTTATACCATGTATATGTGAGCTGCTGTGACTGACGAGATGTGGGTTCGATCCCTGGGTCGGGAAGATCCCCTGGAGAAGGAAGTGGTAACCCACTCCAGTATTCCTGCTTGGGAAATTCCACAGACAGAGGAACCTGGTGGACAACAGTCCATAGGATCGCAAAGAGTCGGACATGACTGAGTATATATTAAGAAATATGTATGATAAGCAATATTTTGAAATTCGATGATCGTTTGAGAGTACAGCGTATTTCAGGACTACTTGTAAACAGAATTTTCCATTGCAAGCAGCATTGTTTGGTAAACATGAAACTGTAGGCAAACTGAATTTTGCACCATGTTCTACTCTTGTAGCTGTTCTCCAATTAACATTTTTTAAAACATAGAGTTACTTCTTCACTCATGAAATAACAAAGTGGGACGTTGTTTAAGAGTATGGCGTGGAGTCTGTGAGGCCTGAACTTGAGTTTCAGCTCTGGTGTGTGCCCCTTGGCTAGGTTTAGCAGAGCTCTCTAAGATTGGTTTTTCCTTACCACAAAGTGGGAGTGATGACACCAACCAGCCCCATGGGCTGCTGTGTGGAGAAGTGAGACTCTCTAATAAAACTCGAACCATGTTCCAAATTCACAGTAAGTTCTCACTTTGAAGAAAATCTTTGTGTGTGTGTCGCTGCTGTGTGTCAGAGACACTTCCTTTCTTCTGTACCTTCCTCCTAGCTTACAGAATGATAACTTCCCTTTTCTTTGGTGTAGTTGCTAAGTCGTGTCCAACTCTTGCGACCCCATGGACTGTAGCCCGCCAGGTTCCTCTGTCCATGGGATTTTCCAGGCAAGGATACTGGAGTGGATTGCCATTTCCTTCTCCAGGGGATCTTCCCAACGGAGGATGTGAACTTGGGTTTCCTTTGCAGGCAGATTCTTTACTGACTGAGCTATGATGGAAAAGAAAACACGAATGCTTTTTTTGGTCTTATCTGCATATTCTAGCCATTGCTCGTCCTTCATAAGAAAACTTCTCCACCAGAAGTTGTTT
Organism: Moschus berezovskii; assembly: GCF_049115385.1. Taxonomy (NCBI): domain Eukaryota; kingdom Metazoa; phylum Chordata; class Mammalia; order Artiodactyla; family Moschidae; genus Moschus; species Moschus berezovskii. The sequence goes on from NC_142472.1 coordinate 38,271,025, forward strand.
TCCAGTATTCTTTTATCCACGTTTTTTAACTTTTTAAATGATAAACTTTTTTTTTTTATAGGTGGTTTACGTTCTTGACAAAACTGAATGAAAAGAATGATATTCCCTTCTATTGCCTGTACCCACCACCTCCTCCACTATTCACATCCCACACCAGAGGGATGTCTGTGTGTGCTCAGTTGTGTCTGACTCTTTGTGACTCCATGGGTTGTAGTCTGCCAGGCTCCTCTATCTGTGGAATTTTCCAGGCAAGAATACTGGAGCGGGTAGCCATTTCCTACTCGAGGGGATCTTCCCCACTCAGGGACCTGAAACTCACATCTATTTTGTCTCCTGCATCTCCTGCATTGGCAGGCAGATCTTTAACACTGAGCCACCTGGGAAACCCCACACCAGAGGGATACATTTTTGCAATAGATGAACCTACTCTGATAGATCATCATCAGGAAAAGTCCATAGTTTACATTTGTTCTTGCCCTTATACACGCTATGGATGTATTGACAGATGTATAATGATATGTATCTCCATTGTAGCATTGCAGAATATATTTACTATTCTGTGCTCTGCCTGTTCATCCATTCCACCCTCCCTTTTGGCATCCACTAATCATTTTCTGTCTCCATAGTTCTGCTTTTTCTTGAATGTAGTAAAGTTGGAATCATATGCTTTGTAGCCTTTTTAGATTGGTTTCTTCCTCTTAGTAAGAGGCACTTAAAGTTCATCCATGTGTTTTCACTACTTGATAGTTTATTCTTATCAGCATTGAATAATATTTCACAGTCTGGATGTACCACAGCTTACTTTATCCACTTATCTACCAAAAAGGCATCTTGTTTATTTCCAGGTTTTGGTAATTGTCAATAAAGTTGCTGTAAACAACAGCGTTCAGGTTTTGTTTGGATATATGCTTTTTTTTTTAATTGGAGTATAATTGATTTACAGTGTTGTATTAGTTTCTGCTCTATAGCAAAGTGAACCTGTTATACATATACGTATATCTGCTCTTCTTTTAGGTTCTTTTCCCATATAGCTCATTACAGAGTATTGAGTAGAATTCCCCGTGCTGTACAGTAGGTTCTTATTAGTTACCTATTTTATGTATAGTAGTGTGTATATGTCAACCCCAGTCTCCCAATTTATTCTTCCCCCTTCTTCCTGGTAACCGTACATTTGTTTTCTACATCTGTGACTCTTATTTCTTTTTTTAAATAAGTTCTCTTGTGCCATTTTTTAGATTCCACTTATAAGAGATACCATATGATAATGACCTTTCTCTGCCTGACTTACTTTACTCATTATGACAGTTTCTGAGTCCATCCATGTTGCTGCAGATTGGACCTAATTAAACTAAAAACTTTTGAACAGCAAAGGAAACCATAAACGAAACAAAAAGACAGCCCTCAGAATGGGAGAGATTATTTACAAATGAAGCAAATGACAAGGGATTATTCTCCAACGTATACAGAGTTCATACAGCTATATATATATATATATATATATATATAAAAACCCAGTCAATAAAAGGCTCTAAAGAAGACACACAGATGGCCAAAAAGCACATGAAAAGATGCTCAGCCCCACTAATTATTAGAGAAATGCAAATTAAAACTACAGTGAGGTATCACCTCACATAGGTCAGAATGACCATCCTTAAAAATTCTACAGATATTAAATGCTGAAAAAGGTGTGGAGAAAAGGCAACCCTGCTACACTGTTTGTGGCAGTGTAAATGGGTACAGCCACTATGGAGAACAGAATAGTGGTTCCTTAAAAAAACAGAATAGAGCCTCCATATGGTCCAGCAATCCCCCTGGTGGGCATATATCCAGAGAAAAATCATAATTCAAAAAGATACATGCACCCCAATGTTCACCACAGCACTATTTGCAATAGCCAGGACATGGAAGCACCCTAAATGTCCATCACCAGATGAATGGATAAAGAAAATGTCATATATATATATATGAAATATTTGATGGAATATTACTCAGCCATAAAAAAGAATGAAATTGTGTCGTTTACCACAAAGTGGATGAACCTAGAGATTGTTATCCCCATTTTGTAGCTTTTAACACTCTAGAGCCTGACACTCATCACTGCTATAGCTTTACCAAGAAACTTTTCTTAGAACGGTTCCCCATTGACCACGTAATGGGCCTTCTCCAGTTCCCACTCTCCTTCCTTTTAGGCAAAGTAGCTCTGTTTACTTCTCATAGGATCTTCTTTTTTATTAGTGTTCCTCTTATCTCACTGGCTTCTCCTTCTAATTCCATGATTGTTCCTTTGCCTCTCGCCCTCAACCATTAAGAATCTCCAAGTCAGCGCCTCTTAACGCCTCTGCATTGGTAGTTTTCCTTTAGAAATCTCACCCGCTTTCTCAGCTAGTTTTCTGCTCTGTTTATGAAAATCAGGTCCAGTGCCTGCAAGCCTGCCTTCCAGCTGCCTAAAATTAGAACCATGTTTTCTAGCGTTCTTTTAGTCTCTCTTGAGTCTTCCCTTTACCTTCCTTTATTCACTGTCAACAGATCATGCAGATACTTCTTATCTCATCAATTCCTTTCTCCCTATTCCCTCTGGACCTCTTTGGACTTGACTTTTTGTCCCTTTGTATCCATACTGATGCAGTATCATCAAGATTGTCTGAGTGTGAGTCATCTGCACACCACTGGCAGATAAATTCGTAATGTGATACCATTTCTCCTGTGGAATGAAATCTTCCATCAGCTTTGCACTTTCTAAGGAGAAGTCCAAAACATCTATCACCAGTCATCAAAGACATTCCACCTTCTGAGCTGCACCCCGTTGCATGAACTACTTCTGACCAAGATAAATGCATGTTCTGCTCATCTTTCCCACCTCTTTCTCCTTGCTCCTTTTTTATCCTCACCTGCTTGCCTGAGGACTTCATCGTGCTGCTCAGGAGATGTAGCCTGGGCAACCCAGCACCATCCCGTATCCTTTTCTTGAAGTAGTATTTCCTCTCTTCTACCCTCTTAAAGTAATCAGTATCTCCATTATTTCATCATCTACTGTCTTCTGACAGCTCTCTTATTTGGAGACCTGACACTCTTTATTTTATATTACTATTTCTGAGGTTCTTGGATACTTACCCAGTTGTGCTATAGTCTGTTTTCAAGGTCAGAGGCCATATCCTGGATTACTGTATTATCACGTAAATTGGTTGGCAAGTGCATAGCGCCTACACTTTAATCAGTTCTTTCCACTTTATCTTTTTCAATCACAGTCATGGTCTGGGGTTTCATAAACAACCAGAACAACAATTTATCAGTTTGTAACAAATTCATAAATAACCAAAATAGCAAAACTAGCTGCCCTTGAGCTTGCCTATTTTGTTAATGTAATACTAGCCCATAGATGTCTCTGTGGAAAAACTCTGTAGTCTCTTGGGCCAGTGCTACATGAAACAGTGGAAAGAAAGTATCAATACCAATGGCTGACGGAAGGAGAGGAGGTAATGGTGAATGTGAATGCAATTAGTGTAAATGATGATGTTCAGCTGTAGAAGGCATAGTTCATTTTGGCAGGGCTTATATGGTGGGTGCATTGCTCTCTGTCCAATTTTGTTGGTAAGTGAGTGTGTGATATTTCATATATTTCTTGACAGTCTCCACAAGTACCTTTCACGCTGTGGGTACTGATGGATGTGTTTGGCACCTCTTGGGCTCCGATGCCACGTTCTAAAATAAAGTGTCACTGGATAAGCCAGTAAGTCATTTCCTGGTTCCTTTCCCCTTAAAGCCCTCCAAGTTTGTTGGCTGTCAGTTTTGGCAGTGAAAGAAGAGCCTCTGCAGCTGTCTGCCGATCAGCCTGCTGTCCGATTCAATGCTGAGTCCCTCTCTTGGGTACCATTCTTTTTGATTTATTTAGTGTCTACTTAAAGAAAAGCAAATCGGGCTTTATACACACACATACAAATCCATAAATCCATTTCTTTTAAACGCATTATTAAAGAGATAACATTTATATTTAATTACCGAGTTGAAGTTTTTCTAGCATTTGAAATTTTATTGTAAGTGAAATGTAAAGCTACATTTTCTCTTCCTGATGGCTTATCATCTTTAGGGTCTACTTGATGCCATTTTCATTATCCCTGTGAACCAAATGATGTAAAATTTTGTCTTACTCAAAGGAAAAACAGTGCAGCCCAGTGAGCTATAACACCTTCTTGAGAGAGTGCCGAGTTGTAATAGATCCAATTTGGGGTGACAAAATGCCCACATTACATACTTTAACTTTGCCTCTTTTTTTCAGCCTAAATGAGGCATCTAAGAATTAATGCAGCCAGAGGCAGTAAAAGCGTTTGAAGTAATTCTTCAACTACTTGCTCCTCTTTCTTGACAGAGCACACCAAATAAAAGGCATTGGCAGTGTGACTAATAGAATAACTACCAACCAGAATGCCTGTCAATTCATGAAATTCCTCTAGCGCCATCCACACTGATGACTGAGTCAGAGCGTTTCAGTTCACATATTAAAAAGATGGGAACCTTAATGCACCATATACTGAATGCTGAAAAATAATATGTCAGACTTCTAAACATGGAAAATGAAGTGAAAAATTGAACCAATTATCAGGGTAGCTCGGGTCAGAGCAGCAATGTGGAATCTCTATTACCTAGATAAGTGTCAGTTCTACAATATAGGTTGTTGATCTGTAGTCATGACCTAAATTTCCTCCCCCAGTCTCATCACAGCTTTATTTTTATTAACCTTTTAAAAATGGCTTCATTTTGTTTTCTTCTACTCCTTTCTTTCTAACACTTTTCAACCTACCTGTTACTAGTAATTCTCTACCCAGTGCATGAAAACTGTGATGGTGAAAGCAGGAGAATTGTTGATTGATGAGTTTAATTACCCCCCAAAGAAACCATGTGAGAGTGTACACACAGAGATATACTCTATATAAATTCATAAAATGACTGCTATAGATAATAACAAACTGTTGAAAAGCATGAAATGAAACAGGGGAAAAGGAGTTCTTAGAAGACTTGTATTGTTTATATTCTTATCCCAGTAAAGGAGTAGCATTTTAGAAATGGCTTATTTTAAAATAATTTCAATTTTTAAAAAATTTAATATTTAAAGATTGCCAAAATACTGTAAAGAATCCATTCAACTTGTCTATGGTTTCTATTTTATATAAACCATACTGCAGTGGTCCAAACCAAAGAAATTATTATTGGTTCAACAATATTAACTGAACTGTCGGCTTCATTTGAAATTCAGCAGTCTCTCCACAAGGTCCAGTGATTTTCCATGAATTTCTCCAGAGATGAGGAAGTGATAGAAACATCTGCTTTGGCTTCCTGGCCCTGGGTGGGTCCTGGGCTCACACTGTGCTGGGCACAGGCTCACACAGGGTCCAGAGAACCCATCTCATGTGGGGCCAAAGGAGACGAGGCCCAGAGCACATTTATTTTCTTTCACTGTCTCTTCTGCTTTGCTTTTTGTCGTGTATATGCGTGCCTGCTAAGTCACTTCAGTCATGTCCGACTCTTTGTGGCCCTCTGGATTGTAACCTTCCAGGCTCCTCTGTCCTTTGCGATTCTCCATGCAAAAATCCTGGGGTGGGTTGCCATTTCCTCCTCCAGGGGATCTTTCTGACTCAGGGGTTGAAACTACATTTCTTATGTCTCCTGCATTGACAGGTGGGTTCTTTACCACTGGCACCACTTGGAAAGCCCCTATCATATATATTAAGTATACAGACATGTGTGTCTCACACCATCTCTGACCCTATTGGCAAAGGTGATTCATAGAAAAGGCTGGAGCTGTTTGCCACAGAATAGTATATGTGCCTGTCCAGGACTCTGAAAGGCTGTTGATGTTCAATCGCTAAATTGTGTCCAACTCTTTCCAGTCCCATGGACTTCAGCACACCATGTTTCCCTGCCTTTCACTGTCTCCCGGCGTTTGCTCAAACTCATGTCCATTGAGTCAGTGATGCCTTCCAACAATCTCAATCCTCTGTTGCCCCTTCTCTTCTCACGCTCAATCTTTCCCAGCATCAGGGTCTTTTCCAATGAATTGGCTCTTCGCATTATGTGGCCAAAGTATTGGAGCTTCAGCTTTAGAATCAGTCCTTCCAATGAGTATTCAGGACTGATTTCCTTTAGGATTAACTGGTTTGATATCCTTACTGTCCAAGGGACTCTGAAAAGTCTTCTCCAGCACCTTCACCGTCATATATAAATATTAAATGCATATTAAATATGAAAATAAATGCATATTAATCTAAATATGTATAAGATTATTATGTTCATTTTCTTATCTTTCCAGATTATTGCAAGAACAAAACTCATGGAAAATAAAAGAGCTACTATTACTACTTCTCATTAACTCCTTCTATTTGTAGAGCAACATTTAATTGTACTAGATGGAGGGTCTGATACAGGGCATTTAGTGGAGAGCTAAGGAGAAAATCATTTCTGCTTCTCATTGAGTAATTGCATGCATGTGTAAACACAATCCTGAGAAGAAGGCCAGATGCAGAGTGGTGAGTCTGTAGTGTGGATGTACTGCAGGTTGGTGAGTCATGGAAAGTGATGAGCTCTCTGAGCTGAGAAGGAGTCAGAGTTCTAGATGAAGAAGCGGAGGGCCTGTCGGGATTCTACAGAAAAGGAGCAACATGACCAAAGGCACCAAAACTGCGAAAGGGGACGAGGGTGGCAGGATCACAGAAAGCAGTGGTTGGGGGGATATTGTTGGAAAGCGAAGCCAGAGGGGTAGACGGGAACCCAGTTATAGGCATTTAGGCCATATTGAAATTTGGGTCTATTTAAAGACCAGTGAAAAACCTCTAAAGGGATAATGGAGCAGGAAAAACCAGGTTTGCCTTTTAAAAATATCACCATGGTGCTAGTGCAAAAACTTGGCTTGAGGAGGAGGGGGTTTCGAGAGTAGTGATGGCAGGAGAGAAGAGTGGATTACAACAGGTTGGTGGCTGTGAAAATGCCGAGTGGACAGGATGGAGCAGACGGGCTGGATGTGGGAAGACAGACTCAGTCCAGGATGGCTGTTCGGCTGCCGCGTGGTTTACACTATTGCCGTTGGTGCCATTTGCTGCCCAAGGTAGTACTGAAGGAAAAACAGATTATTTGGGGTTTGTTTGTTTGTTTGACATGCAAGAAAGGGTAGAGCTGACTAAGCCTCTTAATCTGGGTTGTGAGATCCCATGAGCCTAGGTCATGAGATTTCAGCTTTCTATCCATACATGGGGAATCTCTGCGGTTCCCTGTTATTATATAATTTCCTGCCCTCCAGGCCTGCCAGCCCTCGACTCCCTGCACAATTGGTAGTTTTGCTGTGACTGTTTCCACCCTTCTGAGCCTCTTCATGTCTTTAGATGCCCCTTTCTCTTGCATAGCTGAGAAACTTCTTTAAAATGTACCTTATATATAATCCAAGGAAAACATCTGTGTCTGCTCCAAAGCTTAATTCCAGTGCCCTTGCTATCTGCTCCCGTGGGCAGTTATCACATTGCATCCTGATGGCCAGTCATTTGTCTAAACTCATGACCTGCTGTCGGCTTCCTGACATCAGGAATCATGTCTTAGTGTTGTTGTTGATGTTGTGCAGTCGGCCAAGCTGTGTCCGACGCTTGGCGGATGAGGTAGGCAGGAACCCAATTGTAGGCATTTAGGCCATGTTGAAATCTGGGTCTATTTCAAGACCGATGAAAAACCTCTAAAGGGATAATGGAGCAGGAAAAAACAGGTTTACCTTTTAAAAATATCACCATGGCGCTAGTGCAAAAACATGGCTTGAGGAGGAGGTTGTTTCGAGAGTAGTGAACTGAACTACTGAACTGCACTGAACCCCATGAACTGCAGCGTGCTATGCTTTCCTGTCCTTCACCATCCCCCGGGTTTGCTCAAACTCATGTCTGTTGAGTCAGTGATGCCATCCAGCTATCTTATCAAACTCTGTCACCCACTTCTCCTCCTGCCCTCTTCTTTCCCAGCATCAGGGTGTTTTCCAGTGAGTTGGCACTTCACATGAGGTGGCCAGAGTATTGGAACTTCAGCTTCAGCATCAGTCCTTCCAATGAATATTCACAGTTGATTTCCTTCAGGATTGACTGGTTTGATCTCCTTGCTGTTCAAGGAACTCTGAAGAGTCTTCTCCAATACCACAATTTAAAAGCGTCACTTCTTCAGTGTTTAGCTTTCTTTATGGTCCAACTCTCACATCCATACGTGACTCCTGGAAAAAAAAAAAAAAACATAGCTTTGACTAGATGGACCTTTGTTGGCAAAATGATCTATCTGCTTTTTAACACACTGTCTAGTTTCATCATTGCTTAATAGATGTATAATATCTTAATAGATGTGTAATGACAGCCTCTATCATAGCACAGCTCACTGTACTTAAGAGCCTAGAACAGTGGCATAATAGATGTTCAAGTAATACTTGAATTCATGAGTAAATAATAGGTATGCAATAAATATTGCTTAAATTAAAGATGAACGTGATGTATACAAGGCTTTGCCCAGTAGAAGAAAGATTGATACTGTTCTGCAACAGACTATCCCAATTGCTAATTCCTTATTCAGATATTTATTTATTGATCTGTGTTCTACACCTGTCTTAACAATCTAGCTCATCTCTCCCTAATTTTTCTAAGAAATTCTTTCCCCCAGACATATCTTTTCATTCACTTCACAACTTCAATTCATACTCCTCTTCTTGGAGTACCTTCCAACCATCATCCCCTTTAAACATATATATATATACACACACACGTATATGTGTGTGTTTGTGTATTTATTTTTGGCTGCACTGGGTCTTCATTGCTGCGCTCAGGTTTTTTCTGTAGTTGGGGCGAGTGGGAACGACTTTCTAGGAGGTGCGTGGCATCTCCTTGTCCTGACTTATCTGCTGCCAAGCACGGGCTCTAAGTGCAAGGGCTGCAGTCGTCGCAGCATGCCGGGTCAGTAGTTGTGGCTCAAGGACTCTCGAGCCATGGCTCAGTAGTTGTAGCGCATAGGCTTAGTTGCCATGCTGCATGTGGGATCTTCCCAAAGCAGAGATTGAACCCGTGTCCCCTGCATTGGCAGATGGATCCTCAACCTATCTACCACTGGGGAAGCTCTCATCCACTTTTTTTTAAGATTATTATTTTTGTGTGTGTGTAGAACATTTTGGGCTTCCCTGGTGGCTCAGAGGTTAAAGCGTCTACCTCCAATACGGGAGACCCGGGTTCGATCCCTGGGTCGGGAAGATCCCCTGGAGAAGGAAACGGTAACCCACTCCAGTATTCTTGCCTGGAGAATCCCATGGACGGAGAAGCCTGGTAGGCTACAGTCCATGGGTCGCACGGAGTCGGACACGACTGAGCGACGGAACGGAACGGTGGAACATTTTTAAAGCCTTTATTGAATTTACTACAGTATTGCTTCTGTTTTCTGTTTTGGATTTCTGGCCATGAGGCACATGGGATCTTAGCTCCCAGACCAAGGATTGAACCCCTACCCCCTGCACTGTAAGGCAAAGTCTTAACCTTTGGACCACCAGGGAAGTCCCTGCAATCATCCACTTCTAGTGATGAGATTTTTGCTTTTCCTTCATGCCCAGCCTGAAGGTCTTCTCCTCAAAAATCTTCTCTGTTACTTTATAGTTTGAATTAATTTTAACTTCTTTTTCACTCCAGTAAAACTTAAAATCCCTTTTAATTTTCCTACACTGATTTATGATATTTGCTACCTATTTATTTCAACTAGATTGCAAACAGCCTGAGGGCAAAGATTCGCTCTTATCCACAACATTTCAGTAGGTAGTAGCTGTTAAGGAAACTGTATTGGATTTAATGTTCATGAATTATTGAAACTTTTGGAGAAGGAAATGACAGCCCACTCCAGTACTCTTGTCTGGAGCATTTCATGGACAGAGGAGCCTGGTGGGTTACAGTCCACGGGTTCACAGTTGGCCACGACTGAGCAACTGAACACATTGAAGCTCTAGGTGTTCTGCAGGGGTTCAATAAAATAGCTCAGATATATGAATCTAAAATATTTTATCCTTTTTCTGCATCTCATTGCTTAACAAGTTTTTATTATATGCCTACTGTGTGTAGTATACATTGTGCTAAGCTCTGGGCATGCAGTGGTGACTTAGGCAGACATAGCCATTGCCATGGGGCTTCTTTGGTGTCTCCCGTGGTAAATATCCTCCTGCCAGTGCAGAAGACATGGGTTCGATCCCTGGGTTGGGAAGATCCCCTGGAGGAGGAAATGGCAACTCACTCCAGTATTCTTGCCTGGAGAATCCCATAGTCAGAGGAGACTGCAGTCCATAGGGTTGCAAAGAGTTAGACACAGTTGAGCACGCACATAGCCATTGTCGTCTGTCCCAATAGTTCTGGTCTAGTAGGGAATGGCGGAGAAGGCGATGGCAACCCACTCCAGTACTCTTGCCTGGAAAATCCCATGGGCAGAGGAGCCTGGTAGGCTGCAATCCACGGGATCACAAAGAGTCGGACACAACTGAGCGACTTCGCTTTCACTTTCATGCATTGGAGAAGGAAATGGCAACCCATTCCAGTGTTCTTGCCTGGAGAATCCCAGCCTGGTGGGCTGCCGTCTATGGGGTCGCACAGATTCGGACATGCCTGAAGTGACTTAGCAGCAGCAGCAGTAGGGAAATGGGGCTAACGCTCCAGCAATTATTTATTGGACATCTACTTCATGGCAGGTAAAGGAGTTATGACAATGAGTGAAAAGACAAAAGCTCCCTTGTCCTCTAAGAGCGCGTTATCCACTTGGAGAGACAGACAACATAAATTAAACATATAAACAAATGTAATCTTTAGTCAATGTGTGCTAAGTACCCCCAGGCTGTCAGAACTTCCTGCAAGTTGACCTAGACCTAAAGGTTGGGGTCAGCTTCTTAGAGTTGAGCATTCACTATCCAGGGCAAAAGGGAGGGAGGAGAATCTTCAGTGTCACTATTAAAGTTTTGGGTTTTTTTAATATGGACCATTTTAAAAATCTTGATTGTATTTCTTACAATATTGTTTCTGTTCATGTTTTTGTTTTTTCTGGCCTGAGGCATGTGGGATCTTAGCTTCCTGACCAGGGATCAAATCTACACTCCCTGTGTTGGAAGGCGAAGTTTTAACCAGTGGACTGTCAGGGAAGTCCTAAAACACTGTATTTTTAATAAAATTTTTACTATTAAAATTAACAGTGAAGAAATGATTATGTTAATTCTGTATGCTATTTAAATTCAGCCTACTCTTTCCTTGTGGCTTAGCTGATAAAGACTCCGCCTGCAATGCAGGAGACCTGGGTTCAATCCCTGGGTTGGGAAGATCTCCTGGAGAAGGGACTGGCTACCCACTCCAGTATTCTGGCCTGGAGAATCCCATGGACTGTGTAGTTCATGGGGTCGCAAAGGGTCAGACACAACTGAGTGACTTTCACTTTCACTTCTAAAAATTACATCAGTAGCTCCATAGAGAGAGAATTAAGTTTAATGAGGGGAAAAAGAACTTTTAGACATTCCTAATGGTCATCTGAAGAATCGATGCTTTTGAACTGTGGTGTTGGAGAAGACTCTTGAAAGTCCCTTATACTGCAAGGAGATCCAACCAGTCCATTCTAAAGGAGATCAATCCTGGGTATTCATTGGAGGGACTGATGCTAAAGCTGAAACTGCAATACTTTGGCCACCTCATGCGACGAGTTGACTCACTGGAAAATAGTCTGATGCTGGGAAAGGTTGGGGGCGGGAGGAGAAGGGGACAACGGAGAATGAGATGGCTGGATGGCATCACCGACTCTGTGGACATGAGTTTGAGTGAACTCCGGGAGTTGGTGATGGACAGGGAGGCCTGGCGTGCTGTGATTCATGGGGTCGCGGAGAGTCGGACACGACTGAGCGACTGAACTGAACTGAACTGAATGGTCATCTTATCACTGACTTGATGAAAACTAAGAACAGAAAGGGCCTGCTGCTGCTAAGTCACTTCAGTCGTATCCGACTCTGTGTGACCCCATAGACGGAAGCCCACCAGGCTCCCCCATCCCTGGGATTCTCCAGGCAAGAACACTGGAGTGGGTTGCCATTTCCTTCTCCAATGTGTGAAAGTGAAAAGTGAAAGTGAAGTCGCTCAGTCGTGTCCTGCGACCCCACGGACTGCAGCCTACCAGGCTCCTCCATCCATGGGATTTTCTAGGCAAGAGTACTGGAGTGGCTTGCCATTGCCTTCTCCGATAGTTTAAATACTGGAGTCATGCTCATGCTTTTATTTGGTCAAGGGGTGGGGGGGGTGTGGTGCGTGTGTGTGTGTGTGTGTGTGTGTGTAATATATTATGATGAAAGCATCCAGAGTAACCTGAACAATCGTGAGAACTTGTATTCTTTATAACTTTGTATAAAAAGACAGGAATTTCAAGAATTACTTTAAAATGATCTTTCCTGTGATTCTACATAGGAAGATTCTGTACTTACAGATAATTGTAGAGTTATTTCTAGATTAATCTTTTCTTCCACAGATGTAGCAAACTGAGTTGTTAAAGTGTGTAGTTTTTCAAATAATTGCATCAAGTTATGGAAGGAAGTATAGGCTATTAATTACCTAACAGGAGAAAAGTGCTGTGCACCTGAAACCATGACAACATTGTTAATCGTCTATAATCCAATATGAAATTTAAAAGTTTAAAAAAGGATAAAAGTGAATTTAAGAAGAGAAAATATGTGTGTATATTAATTTCTCTGCATCTTGTAATGAAAATCTCTAATCTTACTAGATAGCAATTCCCACAATAAATATTTTATGGGTCTCTGAAATAATAACTTACTCTGATTTTTCTCAGTATTAATTAGCCTGTCTAACATATGGGGCATGAGAGCATGAATGACTCAAGTACTATTTCAGGATTGCAGCCAGGTAAATGAAGATGCCATTTTCGAGTATGGGAAGATACGGAGAGAAGTATTTTTTTTTAAAGGGTAAAGTTGGATGGGATTCAAAAACCTGTCTGGCACTGATATGGGGACAGGGCTAGAGATCGAAATCCTGGAGATATTGTTATATGGATGGTAACTAGGGCCTAGAAATGGATGGGATGATCCAGGGTATGAGGGGGCTATTTTGGAGACTCCTTCATCTAGGGAGTGAGTTGAAACAGGGTAGAGAAAAATCATGGGAAAATCATCCCCAGACCCTGCTAACATTTAGAGTTCAGAAGAATGGGAGGAAGAGGCTCAGGCAAAGGGAAAAAAGAAGAGGAGGAAGAAGACTGGAAAAATGTCACTGATGCTGAGGAGGGTCCAGGATGGAGTAATCAGTTAGGTGAGTCACTGTGGGGAGTCTGAGAAGACAGGAACTGAGCCTGACCCATTAGATCTGAGCACGTGGAGGCCATTGATGACCATAGCCAAGATGGTTTCATCAACCTGTGGTCACAGACTGAATGGGATTGGATTCTCAGGAGAATGGGAAGTGAGGAAGTGGATTCATTTTACCATCTCCAGCTTACACATTGTGCGGAAGTGAACAAGATGGCACCAGTCAAGCTCTCTCACCCCCATGTTCTGTAAACAGTGGCTTTGCAGGCTTGTGTAACTGCTGAGATCACTTATTGCACTGTGCATGCACATTACGAGGTACTTGCTTTGTCACGGACTATTTTGTGCAGTGTGCTGGTATGAGGTTCATCATGAAAGCCCTGGCTGCTGCTGCAGAGGGGCTCCATTGAAGCCACATCATGGTTATGTTATATGAAGTTATGTTATGGCTCCATTATGGTTCAGTTCAGTTCAGTTCAGTCGCTCAGTCGTGTCCGACTCTCTGCGACCCCATGAATCGCAGCACGCCAGGCCTCCCTGTCCATCACCAACTCCTGGAGTTCACCCAAACTCATGTCCATCGAGTCCGTGATGCCATCCAGCCATCTCATTCTCTGTCGTCCCCTTCTCCTCCCGCCCCCAATCCCTCCCAGCATCAGAGTCTTTTCCAGTGAGTCAACTCGTTGCATGAGGTGGCCAAATTATGGTTATGTTATGGCTACTGCGTCAGCCAGGAGATAATAAATGTGTCTTCAGTTCGTATGGCTGCTTGTGCCTGCTTCCAGACTCTTAGCTCACGCCTTGCCTACCCTGGGTTCAGGGAACAGTGCAGACAGTGTGAACAGCCAGACAGTTGGTGCTCTGAGCAGGATCAGCTGAATTCATGTGTTGTACATTATATATTTAAATGGAAACACTAACAACAAGAAATTTTCACAAAGAGTTAAAGGGAGAACAAAATATATGACTGTGATGCTATTTCTGATGAGTCCCTGAAAGCTTAGTATTTAGCTCGGTGCCATTTTTAGGCCAGGAAAACCATCTACTTATACTGTAGAATGTTCAGTTGGGCTTAAATAAATGCTGAGGTTCATTAAGGCCCCTGGTGTTAATTTACCTTATTGCAGCCTTGGGGATAGTGGGGAGGGACTATATGTGAGCTCACAAGAATTGAATGATAATTTGGAGGAAGAGAGGTCATTCACACCTGTGTCCAAGTTCTGATTTTGCTTTTTTCCCTTGCAACTCTGGCAAGTTACTAGCTCTTCTAAGCCTTTTATTTTCTTAAAGGTGAAATGTGGATATTAATGATGAGGAGAAAGTAAGATAATGTGACTAAAGTAAATACTTAGCACGGTCTGCACCTAGTAAGGGCTCAATAAGTGAGAGTCACTTTGTATGCTGTGATTGCTGACTTAAAACTACAGAAGATTTGTCTTCTAATAGGACTTCCCAGTTAGTGGTAAAGAACCCGCCTGCCAATGTAGGAGATGTGTGAGATATGGGTTTGATCCCTGAGTCAGGAAGATACCCTGGAGGAGGTCATAGCAACCCACTTCAGTATTCTTGCTTGGAGAATCCCATGGACAGAGGAGCCTAGTGGGCTACAGCCCATAAGGAACAGACAAAATGAGATGCCAAAAAGGAAGCCATACCTTAGAAACCACAGTATTTGGTTCATGTTACTCTAAGGTGTTTATTTCTCTTTATTTCCTTGCCTTGAGGGAAGTGATATAAGCGTAGTAATCAAGAGTGTGGGCTTGTAGAGCACATTTATCTTAGTCCTGTGGAATTAACTGGATATTTCAATTCTATCTTCATATCCTTTCCAGTCCAGTCTGAGCACTACTACTGATAATCGGAGAAGGCAATGGCACCCCACTCCAGGACTCTTGCCTGGAAAATCCCATGGACAGAGGAGCCTGGTGGCTGCAGTCCATGAGGTCGCTGAGAGTCGGACACGACTGAGCCAACTTCACTTTCACTTTTCACTTTCCTGCATTGGAGAAGGAAATGGCAACCCACTCCAGTGTTCTTGCCTGGAGAATCCCAGGGACGGGGGAGCGTGGTATGGACTGCTTTCTGGGTAGTTAGCACTGTTCTGAACATGTTAACATCATTAACTACTTAAATCTCACAGAGCTAGAAGGTGGCTACTCTCATTGCCTCCACTGATGCAGATGAGAAGGCAGAAAGGCAGACCGGTTAAGGACCTTGCCGCAAGATAACACCTTTGGTAAATGGTGGAGTTGGAATTCAATCCCAGACACTTACATAGTTTCTTCTCTCTACCACTTCATTTCAATTCCACTGGGGGCCTTAAGATTGGATTTAAGTTGTCACAGCTTTTCTGCCTCAGGGATCAGGGTTTCACATCCCGCTGCCAGCCACCAGCCATTCAAGTAGGTTCAGCAAAATATTGAAAAACAGGAGCGATCACATTGTCTTGATTAACTATAAATGTTAGTCATTACAATACAAGATTTGAGGGTCAGGTCTTTCAGTGCTTATACCCAAAGAAGGAAGACTGATTTGTGTAAGAAGGTATCTAAAGAGTTCTCACATGCTTAGCAAGAAAGCTAAATTAAGCCTTGTGTTGGGTAAAATTATAAACATGCTGTCTGCCTCAGATGAGTAAGTGTATATAAATAGAACATTTGGTGTACATGGCCTTAATGTTATAGCTTCCTTTTTTGTGTAATGTAAATCACCAAATAGGAGCATTTCCATCTGACATAAACTGTCAGTCTTAGAAGAGCACGTTGTAGGATTGAATGCATGTTATACAACAACGAACCTTGCCCTTTCCCGCAGCCTGGTGATTTTTTTTTTTTTTTCCTTATCCAGTGGTTAGTACTAAGGCCTGAAACCCTCACTTAGAGAACAAAGTGGCTTAGCAGTAATGGAGCCTGTGTGAGGCTAAGAGAAGAGTAATGAACATGCCCTGCAAGCTTCCTGCCTAGATGCAGGTGCAGGAATCAGGAGGTCATGAATAATACATGACATGCAGATTAGACGGTGGTTTCTCCTACTGGGATTTTGACTTTGCTACCTGCCTGGCTGCTATATGTGGAAAGAAGGTAGGCGATGGTAAGAAGTGTCACCACTTAAAGACAGAGCACAGAGAAATACAGCATATTTCTTTGAAGAAATGAAATTTGGCAAGTCGCTGAAATGCAAAGTTATGGTCTACTTTCCTCAGATAAAGTAACCTCAGAGTTACCAATTTACTTACTTTGGGAAGGGAAAAAGCCTTTCCTATTTTACCATTTTAATGTAAAAAGCTTTGTAATTATTTGATCACACAAAATCAAGAATTATTTGAAGAGGTTAAATCATTATAAAAATTATCTACTTATAGTGTTTGATCTATGGGTCAATAGAGTTTTGCTAAAAGGTACAATTACCTGGAGAATATTGTACTGTAAATTGCATGTGTCTGTGTGCTCAGTCGCTCAGTCATGTCTGACTCTTTGCAACCCAATGGACTGTAACCCACCAGGCTTCTCTGTCCATGGGATTCTCCAGGCAGGAATACTGGAATAGGTTGCCATTTCCTACTGCAGGGAATCTTCCCAACCCAGGGATCAAACCCCAGTCCCCTGTGTCTCCTGTATTGGCAGACAGATTCTTTACCACTGCCTCACCTGTGAAGCCCAGCTACAGGACCCATTTTCCCCTCACTGATACATGCAATGAGAAGCATTAGTGAGAGAATATTTCTATACTACCAGACTTCATCTGGTAGAATTATCATGATGACTAGAAGTAAGGTTAAGGAAGAATCAATATGCAATAAACATATAAAGGATGCAGAGTGAATTAAAGAACGTGTGTGTATTTGGGCTATTACTTGTTAAAACTGTATTCAGGCAGTAGGGTTCTGACACCCCAGGGGGAATGTAGGCAAGGCTCAAGAGGATTTCCTTCATTTTCCCCTAGGTCAGGGGACTTTAACTGGACAGACATTTTTTGGCTCACAGTTCTTCCATTTTCATGATTGTATTTCAAGCAGACAGACTGAAAGAAAAAAAGCAGAGCAGGGGAAAAAAGAGCCTTGTTACCTTGTGTGTAACTCTTGTGCATTTTTATTGCATGTTCGTTCACTCTGTCCCCAATTTGGGGTACTGGAATATGAGCTGGCTTTCATTTCTAGCTGAGTCTGTCATTTCCGCTAGGCCCCAGGTTGGCCAAATGCCAAGACCAACAGGTGATCCTTGTAGCTGCAAAACAGCAGGAAGTGGGCCGTACTTGAATGAGACAGTTCACCAGAGGGGCTGTCTGGCCGCTCTCCATCTTTCTGCATAATTAACATCCCCTCCCCCACATGCAGCAGGAAATCTGCGCTGAGCAGCTCAGCTGCAGCAGCCATTGAGAAGGGCTGTGAGGAAAAGAATGTTAATAAGGGATGTTGGAAGAAATAAGCCTTCCGAGTGCAAAGTGTAGTCTGGCTCTGGATTTACAGAAAGACTGGATTTGGCCCTTCAGAGGGGCTAGAACTGTTTTGTCTGTTTTGAAATGATTCTCACTCTCTGAGCAACTGTGGAGAATGGGGATTCTAATGAATCTTGGGGCTCTTGATTCTAACTGGACTTTAAGACCTATTTAAAATCCCGATTTACTTCCTGGTCTTGTGAAGAAGAGTAATGACTGAGATCTAAAGCCTACGCACTGCCTCAGTCTCACAAGTACCTGGTAAAGAGAGAAGAAAGCAGGAAGTTGGCCACGAGGACAGGAAGTGGAGCAGATTGTGCTGCCAGTAAGTGACCGACAAAGAGGTGGAAGTTCATGGAAGTTCAGTAGCTAACTCCTGCTTGGAAGACATCAGCAGTTCCTAGAAATTTCAAGCATTTCCAGTGGATGACTGCAGCCCAAGGAGCTTGTACAACAATATGTTCTTTACTGTCTTTCCCACATTATTTAACTAAAGGTTTGAATTGACATGGTCTCCTTCAAAGCCTGGCTAGAGAGTATCACATATAGAAGACCTTTCACCTAAAAATAACTACTCACCGATCCTTCCTTCCTCAGATTCTGTGCCGGGACATTTGGATGAAGTTACTATAAGGGGCCAGCACCCCATTCCAGTATTTTTGCCTGGAAAATTCCATGGACAGAGGAGGGGTGTTGGAAGAAATAAACCTTCTGAGTACAAAATGCAGTCTGGCAGGCTACAGTCCATTGGGTTGCAAAGAGTCAGACCTGACTTGAAGTGACTTAGCACAGCATAGTAGTATAAGGGATGGGGGTTAATCTTTTCCTTGACTCTCTCAAGTTTAGTGTCTGAAGGTGTACAGATTAAACTGACAATAGGTATCTTAGCTAGAGGAAAAAACAGTTTATTTACACATAAAACATGCATTCATGCTTGCCGGAATACTCAGTGATGAGTAATTCAAAGGGGTGGTTAGAATTTGGGGCTTATATACCACTTTAACAAAGGCAAAAAAATTGAGGATTGCTTTGTCAGAAGACAAGGGAGTCTGGGCGTCTAGGGGGCTATATTTTAGGGAGGTAGCAAGGAAGTGTATGGGGGGAAACTAATGGTAAATAAGGGTTGTTTATGCCAACTCATCTCAATACCATTTCTGGTGATGAGTTAGTTGTATGTTGCACTCCTTTTCCTAATATGGGAATTGTTGAATGGAAGGCCTTTACAAATTAAAATTTCCTTATAGAGAAGAGGTAGAGAGCTCTTCCTGTGTTTGTGTTTGTGGCTGCCTTCAAGTAAAAATAATCATTGTGCCAAAGGAACATATTTGGGGAGGAGGTAAATCATGAAGAGTTCTGGGCTGGAAGAAGCACAAGCTGGAATCAAGATTGCCGGAAGAAATATCAATAACCTCAGATATGCAGATGACACCACCCTTATGACAGAAAGTGAAGAGGAACTCAAAAGCCTCCTGTGAGTGAAAAAGATGGCTTGAAGCTCAACATTCAGAAAACAGAGATCATGGCATCTGGTCCCATCACTTCATGGGAAATAGATGGGGAAACACTGGAAACAGTGTCAGAGTTTGTTTTTTTGGGCTCCAAAATCACTGCAGATGCTGATTGCAGCCATGAAATTAAAAGACGCTTACTCCTTGGAAGGAAAGTTATGACCAACCTAGATAGCATATTAAAAAGCAGAGACATTACTTTGCCAACAAAGGTCCATCTAGTCAAGGCTATGGTTTTTCAAGTGATCATGTATGGATGTGAGAGTTGGACTGTGAAGAAAGCTGAGCGCCTAAGAATTGATGCTTTTGAACTGTGGTGTTGGAGAAGACTCTTTTGAGTCCCTTGGACTGTAATGAGATCCAACCAGTCTGTCCTAAAGAAGATCAGTCCTGGGTGTTCATTGGAGGGACTGATGCTAAAGCTGAAACTCCAATACTTTGGCCACCTCATGCGACGAGTTGACTCACTGGAAAAGACTCTGATGCTGGGAGGGATTGGGGGCAGGAAGAGAAGGAGACGACAGAGAATGAGATGGCTGGATGGCATCACCGACTCAATGGACATGAGTTGAGTGAACTCCGGGAGTTGGTGATGGACAGAGGGGCCTGGTGTGCTGTGATTCATGGGGTCGCAAAGTGTCGGACACGACTGAGTGACTGAACTGAACTGAAACCTGGCAGGGATTAGGTTGGCAATAGTGACTTTTTGTCAGACTGAATGAATGAATCACCTTATGAAAACTGGCCCTGCTTTGGGGGATCTTCACAGGGAACTTTGTGACAAATGTTTGTTATGTTAAAAATGGTGCAAAAGGAAAGAGACTGCAGGTCTGTAGGCATAGGAATTGAACTGCATTCATTTACTAAAAGGTGCTTATGTTGTGGGCCATTTTACATTAAGCTAATCTGAAACAGATCATTTATAAGCCAGATCACTTTTTGTTCACTTGTAATCAGGAAAATGCTTTTTTAATGACCGGATTATTCTCATTTACCTACTACAGGGTACATCCGTCCCCAGTATCAAGGGTCCGGGGAAATCGAATGAATAATCAGAAGTTTGCTTGGTGAGTATACAGTCAAAAGGATGAGAATTTCTATGGGAATTTTTAATAGGACTGTGTCAATTATTCCTGCTTCTCTGTAGAGAATATATTTCTACAGCCTGAGCTACATTATTTCCCTTCTCTTTGGAAAATTCTAAACAAACATGAATAGAGTTCCTTTCCAGCCAAAAGTCTTCATTCACCAAAAACTGAGTGGAACATTTTTTTCCAAATAGATATGGCATATTTCCCAGGATTATCAACTGTTACATTTTTAAAGAATGTGTCCCATTTTTTTAAGACACTGTGTTTTTTAGTAAGATTTAGACAACTCTGATTTTTCTCAGGTACCAACTTCTATTCCTCGTGAAAATTTTCAGAATAAGTTAATCTATTACATTAATTTTGATGATTACTATTTAGATGCCCTTTTTCTGGCCTTAGCCTTAAATATCCAGGCATCTGTTTTTTAATTTGGGGAATATGAAGATTTTTCACTTGAACAAAAATAGAGATGAAACTTACCAGAAATAACCTGAAAAGTTATTTTAACCACAGAATATTGATTACTAATTTTTTTTTTTTGTCCATGTGGTCCTTTGTCCCCTCTGGTGAAAGCAAGGAGTCTTAACCACTGGACCACCAAAAAAGTCCTGACTACTGATTCTGTAAAGAGGAAATTTAAACTTTCACAAATATTTCATATAAAACAAACAAAACTCAATGTAGTTTTATTAATAAAATCCATATTTGTTTACATTACTTCATTCTCCAAAATTAACCTTTCCACACATAATATATCTTCAAAAAAAGAAAGGAAGAAGTGAAGGAAGGAAGGGAGGGAGGGAAAGGAATAGAAAAAGAATTGAATCCTGTACTGTCTTACTACAAAGGTGAATGGAAATTCACACGTCTCCATTTTTTACTTGATTGAATTGCGGTTAGACTGGGATTTTGATTAAAAACCATGGCTTTTTTTTAAGTGTGGGAAGATTATTACCAAAGATTGAGCTTCCAAATTAATTTTACTCCTAAATGAGGATTATTTTTAGAGACAAAATAATGATTCTTTGAATTTGAATAGTGCCTAATCAGCTCACCTCCCTTCCCCCATTAAATCTAATTAACCCTCACAATAGCTTGATCTTGTTGTTAAATATTATGCTTTGGTTTTTCACAGAGGGGGAAATGGAATACAGAGGAAGCAACCATTGCTTACACACTGTCTAAAAGCTGGGGCATCCCTCACAATCACTATTTTTCACAATCACTAAAGCGTATTGTTCCCTGTCAGACCTGGAATGCTGAGAGGATAATAACGCTGATGGCCATTGCATAAAAGGAAAGCAATAAACCAGGTCCTTTTCTGACTGCATGGAATTGCTATTACTGTTTAGTCCAAAGCACATCATACTGAAGAAACTTCACTACAGATAGAGAATATGAGATCCTCAAGTGAGTAAAATAAGCTAATGGGTAGAGGGCCATGTTGTCAGGGGACAGGCCCAATTTCTGCAACTTATATTTCAGTGGCTAAATGTGGACCACTGAATCCATAACACATTTTATTTTCTTCGCTTTTCCTTCCTGGAGTATTAGAGTAACAGTAACTTGTTCCTACATAATTCATAGTACATAATTGAGTTAGTGAGTTTAAACCAGTTTTATCTCCAGAGAAGTAATCCATGAAAAACAAAAAGGATCTTTAATACTAGCCTTGAGAAAATTCAACTTGTATTTATTCAAATCATTTGTTTACACTCCCAAGCACTAGATTAGAAAGATAAATAAAACATGGTTTCTGTCTTTATGGGGCTTGGTGTCTTGAAGGATGTGTGTGCATGAGTGTGTGTGAGTGTGATGTCACGTATATATAACATACAATATTATATAATACAAATAACATAATAAAGTGTGGGTAATGCTCTAAGAGATATGTTCATAGTACAACATCCAGAGGAGAATGATTATCAACTTTATTTAAGACTAGTTTGGGAAGGGACAGAATGGAAGGGGAAAAAATACAAAGGTGGAAAAGGATTGTCAGAAAACTGATTCCCAGGAAGGTTTTTGAGAAAAGGCTCAAAATTAATAGAAAAAACAGAATACTGACAAAGTGCTCTATTTATTGACTGAAACACAGATACAAGGACCTGGAGACATTTCTAATTTATTTGGTTGTAAGTTTAGTTAAAAATCCTGTTGCATATACTACCTTGAATTTTTCTTATGTAAGTATTATAAAACTGTTATATGGAAATAAATCATATAGGAAAGCTAGGAAGAAGGCCATGAATCATCCAACATCTACATCTACTTAAGTGATAAACTGTTGCTATTTCTTTGTGAAATATTCTCTCTGAAGATCCAGAAATTTTAAATACTCATGCTAGCCATGGATATGAAAGTGATAGTTGCTCTTTCCAAAATAGAAGTTTTGGGATAAATTACAGAATTAGATACCAAATTCAACACTAACTTGGTTCTGGCTTGAGTTATATCCACAAGCACTATATATAAGTGTTGTTCGGTGAAGCCAGCAAGTGCTCCAATCAGTTAAAAAATACTGTTCCTCATATAAACAATTAAATCTCAGTAAAAGATGAAAAAACTTGAACCTGTAAGTTACACCTAGGAAATGCATGACAATTGGTAGATTGTAAATGTCAGTGACTGTGGTTGAGGTCTCGAACCAATGCTTATTATTGAGTAAAGATGGCTTAACGTTATAAGTAGGGTTTTTCTTCGCATAAGGTTAATATGAGAGGCAGTGTCCATCCCCTGGCCTCATTCCTGTGGCAGGAATTCCTCTGGAGCTGAAGAAATGTGTGGAAAAAAATATCTGGTCAAGACAAACAAACCTGCTGGATGGAAAGAAAATATGGCTAAAAAATGTACATAACCAGGAAGGAGCTGAAAGCACCAGGATGTAAGGGATCCAGTGACAGATGTCTGTTATAAGTATCTGCTCACTTTCAGGGATTAAGGAATGGCAGTAAGAACTTCTTGCAAGATATATTAGCACCCTAATAAAAAACATGAGATCATCAGACAACTCATTTAATATTCAATTAATCAGCGGTAGCAATCCAGACCAGACATAAACTCTGCCCATCGGAATGACTCTCCCCTCTCTGCCATTCCACTGTAGTAACATTTGTTGATTTGAGAATTGATGAAGTGTTTGAGGGTTCAGCATATGAATTTAATTCGCTGTGTCACGTGTCACAGCTCTTGTTTCATGCCTTCCTTTGTCCGACAACTAAGAGCGTTTGCTATTTTTTTCTTACATATGATAATGACAGGGAAAAAATATTTTGCTCCTTGTGGGGCAAATGAGGGCAAATGGGGTAAATCTTCTTAGAGGGTTGACTCTATAGCTAGACTTTTCTTCTTCACAGGTCTTTTTTCTTGACACTATTGTATTCTGATACCAAACCCACAAAGAGTGGCTGTTTCCAAGTCATCTTTCAGCCCTCTTATTCCCAGAGCTGTTCTAGAATCTGAAATGTACCAACGTGTTTGGTGTGGATGTGTGGGTTGGACCAGAACAGGGTGGGGCTTGTTGGGGAATATCTCTGAAATGAACACTGAAGTTGATTTAAGGCTCCCAGCTTGCAGTCTCAGTGGGAGGATTCCAAAATCCTCATTTCTAGCTTGTTATTTTTTCTTCTCTTTATATACTTTTTCTTCCATCCGGCCCCAGTCCAAAAGTTTTCAAAGACTTGGGTGTATATAGTTGTTTGATGATGGCGTAGTCATGGTTATGCTGTGTACCCAAAACATTTGAGTTGGGGCTGTTTTGTGCAGAGGTATGTGTCACATAGTAGAGACTGCAAACTATTTATATCATGATGGAGAAATTAGGCATTGTTAATAGGAATTGCCATTAGTAAAATAGGATTAATTTTCTCTAACCATCCGGATGCTGTCACCACCAATCTCAATTATGATTCCTTTCTTACCAACATGCCTGAGATGTTATGTAGCTGTCTGCAAAAGAAGCTCTAGTTTTAATAATATATCCATGCCAATTATGACACATTCTGGGTGTGGATCACATTTCACATTTGGAAGTGAAAAAGTTCCGTGTCACCAATTTAGGGAAGGGCAGGAAGAGCCTTTTCACACTTTGATGTTTTATGGTTGGATGTGCTGTGCTACAGTGAACTTAAATGTTTATATGCGTATAGTTGCAAATATTAGACATGACTTCATTGAATCTTTTTGAACGGTGTAAATAATATGGATTTTGGTCATAAAAATAAGAGCATTGCTTCTTGTTTAAACTTTTTGCCTTAATAGAGGAAGGCACTCAAGTTGTTGCTACTGGAAACCTTTAAGAAAGCTGAGATAGAACTAGCTCTTTAAAGGGGGTGGAGGGGACAGGACATTTCTGAATGCAGTAGTTATCAGTTGTGGGGCTGAAAAGGAACTGTTGTTGATTTAGGCACTCAGTCATGTCTGACCCTTTGGGACCCCATGGACTGTAGCCCTCCAAGCTCCTCTGTCCGTTGGATTTCCCAGGAAAGAATACTGGAGTGGGTTTCCATTTCCTTCTCCAGGGGATCTTCTTGACCCAGGGATCGAACCCACATCTCCTGCACTGGCAGACAGATTCTTTACCTTGGAGCCACCAGGGAAGCCCCTTGAAAAGGAACTGTAAAGGTCATCAAATTCAACTTCTCACTTTTTCAAACACAGAAATGGAGATCCAAAGACAGAAATGTGTTCCTTGTCAAATGCGGGCATAAGCCCAGTTCTCTGCACTCCTGTCCAGCCATCTTTCTGCTCCGTGGCAGTTAGTTACCTGTGGGCAGAGCAAGAGAAATGCTAAAGATTAAATCAGATGGATGTTTAATTCATTACAAGCTAAGCAGAAGGCTTTTGTCTGGGAAATTCCCTTGAGATTGATGTGTTGGGGGAGAGAAAGAAGAAAGGCCTGATAAAGACACTGCTTTCCCTTCCAATCTGTGGCATTTGATCCCTGCCAAAATGTTTACTCATCATCTTGCAGATCCTTGCATGCTCATTATTTATAGATAATATTGACTATGTTAATTACCAGAGCATTTCACTGCTTCTTGACTTACAGGGCAAAAATTATGATATTGTGTCTCAAGTTTAATATGTGGAGATTCCAGTTCCCAGAATGCCTGCCTGGTCTTCATTTTTTTTTTTTTTTTTTTTAGTCCATACGTGTTGGCAAATAAGTAACAGCAGGTTGCCTTTAGATTTAGTTTGGAAGCATGTTCACTCCAGTGTTTGATAACAGATTCAGAAAATGGGCGGCAGTTTATATAACCATAAAGCAGTTTGCAAGTTCTCTGTACACTGAATTACAATGCAAAGAAGCTTCCAGAGTGATGCTACATTGAAAATCCCTTCAAATTCCTATCTTTTCTTATGTTATAATCCAGTGTCAGCTAGTAAATTCTTCCATGACTTCCACCAGCTCCTCAAATTTAGCTTGGTGACAATTATGTATACTTTAAACTTGTGTGCTGTGTTTGAGATTTCCCTTAACGACCATTGGTCTAATTGTCTTTAATTCTCTGTTACCCAGAACTGCAGCAGGAACAGTCATGATAAAAATGTTTCACATTCCTGGTAATATCAGCTGATTTTTGTATCTAGTATTCCTTCAACCACAATAAAGATGATTTGGGGGAAAAAGTAGGTTATTTTCTAATTATGGGAGAATTAAGGCTATAAGATTCTGCTGAGCTAAAAGGTCACCACTTTTGAGATATTGGTCTATTAAAAGTCCATTCATAATTTGTTTTTACCAACCAGCTGCTCAGAATCATATTAGTCTTTTACTCCACCTATCAGTATACTCTCTGTTATTCCTGGCATCTTAGCATGGGAGCTATGTGTGGTACTATAGTGTCTTAAAGCATCTCTACTGTATTAACTAGTCTTATTTTATCTTATATATATTTTTAAAATTTATTTGTCTGCACTGGGCTTTAGTTGCGGCCCTTAGGATCTAGTTTCCCAACCAGGCATCACACCCAGGCCATCTGCGTTGGGAAGGCAGAGTCTTAGCCACTGGATCACCATGGAAGTCCTTGTATTAACTCATTTTAATATGGTCCCATATTCATTCAATATTCAAAAGGACTTGTTTAGAAAAATCTAAAAATACACAGAGACTTTACAACATAATGCACGAGTCAAAGAAGAAATTTCAAGAGAAATTTAAAAATGCTTATAACTGCAGTTGACCCTTGAACAAGTTGGGGGTTATTGGCACTGACCAAACTTCATGTAGTTGAAAGTCTGTGTATAAATTTACAGTTGGGCCTGCGTTTCCATGGTTCCCTACATATGGCTTCAGTCAACCTCAGGTTTTGTAGTGCTATAGTCCATACTTATCCAAAAAAATCCCCATATAAGTTGACCCACACATTTCAAACCTATGGTGTTTGTTTAAAGGTCAAATGTAAATGAAAGTGGAAATCAAATTTGTAGGAAGCATAGAAAGTAGTGCTTAGGAGGAGATCTATTGCATTGAATGTATATTTTATAAAAGAGGAAGGATCTAGAATCAGTTACCTTAAGCTTTTACCTTTGGACACCAGAAAGAAGAAAGCAAATTAAATCCATTGTAAGTAGAAGAAAAGAAGCAAGAAAATGACTTGTTTGTAATTCTGGGACTTGTAGCATAGTTTTCATATAGTTGTTATTTCTTAGCGTAAAGGTATAATCGGGAATCATGATTGAATCTGGGAAAGCTACTAAAACTACAGCTTTGTACAGTTTTCAGTCATGCAATGGGTATTATTCTCTATCACAGACGCTCCCTGTTAAACTTTTCATATGTAGACCTTCAAAATAATGGTCGTGTTGTAATGAAACAGGCAGGGTAAGGGCATTGAGGAGTCATTAGTGAATAAGGCTTCCCTGGTGGCTCAGATGGTAAAGAATCTGCCTGCAATGCAGGATGCCCAAGTTCAATCCCTGGGTCAGGAAGATCGCCTGGAGAAGGAAATGGCAACCCACTCCAGTATTCTTGCCTAGGAAATCCCGTGGACAGAGGAGCCTGGTGGGCTACAATTCCTGGGGTTGCAAAGAGTCAGACACAACTTAGTGACTAAACAACAAATGAATAATGAAAAAACTGTCCCAACATGAAAAAAAGATATATCTCTGATAGTGGAATTATAAGTTCTGTGATAATTAATTTAAGACATTAAAACAATGAAAGTGTTTGTTAGTCATTCAGTCTTGTCGTACTCTTTGCAATCCCATGTTCTGTAGCCCTCCAGGCTTCTTTGTGCATGGAATTCTCCAGGCAAGAATACTGGAGTGGGTTGCCATTTCCTCCTCCAGGGGATCTTCCCAACCCTGGGATTGAACCCAAATCTCCTGCATTGCAGACAGATTCCTTACCGTCTGAACCACCAGGGAAGCCCAAAACTATGAAAGGTCTTATTTTTTATCTATCTAGAGGAACCACAGTCTTTCTTAGTCTTCCACAGTATTTTTCGGTGGATACATTTGGGCTAAAGGATTAGCTAGTCAAAGCTGCCTTCTAAATATATATTTGAAAGAATAATGACTTAATGTTAGGAGCTAATCAGAAATCCTAATGTGTTCTTGAATATGCTGGGAATACTGCTCACATCATAAATCTTAAGGGGATTCCCTTCTGGGAATGCTTGGGGTACCAAATGGGTTTGTTTTGATTTTCCTCTGTCAGTCATATTTTCAGTATCATCTTTCTAGCCATGGAGATTTCTCTGCAGACACATGGACAGTGAACTAGCCATTTAAAAATCAAATAAGATATCATCTTACTATACTTTTTAGTTGACCACTAGATTTTCATGAAGTTTCTTAATACTTTCCTTCAAATTGGCTGTTTATTACATTTCTCAGTAGAGTACTAAGTTACCTAAGGAAGGACCAGTATCCTCATAATGAATATATTTCATCAGTTTTAAGATAGCAATAGATAGTGTGTGAGCTATTCGCCCACCAATTAAAACCAACCAATATCACCCGTAGGCATCCCAGGTGGCACTAATGGTAAAGAATCCACCTGCTAATGCAGGAGAAGCAAGTTCCATCCCTGGGTGGGGAAGATCCCCTGGAGAAGGAAATGGCAACCAGCTCAGTATTCTTGCCTGGGAAATCCCATGGACAGAGGAACTGGGTGGAATACAGTCCATGGGGTCACAAAGAGTCAAACATGACTGAGCATCTGAGCACAACAACAGTATCACACAGGTTTAAGTCACAGCTGCTTCACATAAGCCCTCAGCTAGTAGCTGAAGAGCTGAGGACCTTGCTGGAATCCATGGTCTGTAGCCATTACCTCCGTCTCAATTTTCATTCAGTTCAGTCTCCTTTAGCAGGTGAGGTTCTTTGGTTGGAAGTAATGGAAACCAACTGAGTCTGTCTAACATACTTGAAAGGTAATTTTGTCGAAGGACGTGAGGTGTGTTATGGAGTCAAAGGAAAAAGTGAGGAGTTGGTCCTTGGGAAGGCCAGGGAGCAGAGCAGGACCTGGAAGCAGGTAGAGTACACAGGTGCAATCTTGGAACGAGACAGCCCCAGCTCCTGGGTCACAGTCGAGGACGCCAGAGTCCAATCAACCCAGCCCAACCTGACGCAGGTGCCCAACCTTTGACCAAGGTGAGGGCACCTTGGTTATCAATCCCATTAAAACCACACACAGTGAGGGATTTCCAAAAGGAAGAGGAGGTGCTGGTACCAAACAGTGATGGGGAAGAGTCTACTTCTTAAACCAGCACCATCCACTTGCCATGTTACCAGGGATCTAGAAGCTACCACTAAAGGCTATTGATGCAAAGTGAAAGTCGCTCAGTTGTGTCCGATTCTTTGCGATCTCGTGGACTATATAGTTCATGGAATTCTCCAGGCCACAGAACTTCAACATTATTCCTTGGAGTCAGTCTTTTCCTATATTTTGGATGATGAAGGCACTTCTACGATTAGTAAGTAAAATTTCGTAATAAAAATAAATGGGTTCTCCCTGGCCTTATTCTTAAATGTTCAAAGCATAAGAAGAGTGTTTAGCCAAAATATTAATAGAATTCATTCTGAAAACTCACTAGTTTTATCCTAATCTCCTCCTAGAAATCCTACTTTGAATGGTATATTTCAAAAATTTTAAAACCAAACACAATTATTGTGAAAAGATAGAGGAGCTTCCTAGGACATGAATAAAGCTTGAAGTCTGCAGGCTTAGGTGCTAGTATAAATTTGTCACTTATACTAAACCAGACTTTCTGCTTCCTTCACCTCAGTGTTTCTATTGAATGAATGAATGATTTCTGACCTAAACTATTCAAATTTGGTCTTAGGAAGAGTGCAGCAGAGATAATACTCATCATAGTATCACCTTGAAAGTCCTTTATAAACCCTAGGTATTAACCCACCATCAAAGGCCAGCTGTACATAAAAGGAATCTTTTTCTACTGCCTGCATGATTTTTTTGACATACCTAGCAGTTATTATGGAGAAGGCAATGGCACCCCACTCCAGAACTCTTGCCTGGAAAATCCCATAGATCGAGGAGCCTGGTAGGCTGCAATCTATGGGGTCGCTAGGAGTTGAACACAACTGAGAGACTTCACTTTCACTTTTCCCTTTCATGCATTGGAGAAGGAAATGGCAACCCACTCCAGTGTTCTTGCCTGGAGAATCCCAGGGACGGGGGAGCCTGGTGGGCTTCCGTCTGTGGGGTCGCACAGAGTCGGACACGACTGAAGTGACTTAGCAGCAGCAGCCATTATTATAACCCTCAATGAAGTGATAAGTTATTGCGTTGGCCAGAAAGACTGTAACATCTTATGGAAAAAACTCAAACATTTTTGCCAACCCAGTACTTCAACTCTTGGGTCCTTCTTAACTTTAATGATTTAGAACCCTGAGCAGGTGAGTGTGCTTAGGTAGTACTGTGGTTTGATACATTAGATAAATACATACTCTTACATCCAAGCAGAAATGATAGCTTTTCTGGTTACAGATGTAGCCAATTTACTTCTGTTTCTACCAAGGCCAAATTAACAGATGGGGTCGCAGAGAGTCAGACACGACTGAGCGACTGAACTGAACTGAACACCCTTGGGCTTTCTAGGTGGCTCAGTGGTAAAGAATCTGCCTGCCAATGCAGGAGACATGGGTTTGAGCCCTGGATCAGGAAGATCCCCTGGAGAAGAAAATGGCAACCCACTCTAGTATTCTTGCCTGGGAAATTCCATGGACAGAGGAGGCTGGCAGGCTACAGGCTGTGGGGTTGCAAAGGATCAGACACGACTTAGCAACTAACAACCACCACTTCAACACTATGTATGTTATCAACTCTGTGTGAGTAGTAAATATTCCCTTCCAGCCTCCTACATGGACATGTTGGGTTAGAGCTTTTAGAAAGCAATGATTTAAATTACCCATAGGAGGAAATTAATGTTCTTGTAAAATAGAAATCTCTCCAGTTCCATCTGTTTTCCCACTCCTCTACTCTTTGCCTTTTTCCTTAGAGGACTGTAAAGAAAAAGAAACATTGCTTTCCTTAGAGCGTATAGTTGATAGTTCTGAAGAAAGAAAATAACTTTCTATTATTTTTCACTTTAGACCTGAATTATTTCAGACTCTTTGAAGAACCCTGTCGCTTAACGGAAAGAATAGACTGGTTTCTTACAGTGCAAGTGGCTTACAGTAATCTTGCCCAAACTTTACAGGCTGTGAAGTGTTTATTTGAGAAAGAGAAGGGAGGGTGGAATTATAGCGACTAGGAAACAAAAGGCCAGAGGCAAGGGTGTTGAGAACAGAAGGAAGCTGCTGCCACCTAGAGGTAGAAGTTGGTAAGTGGTGGATGTGCTGGGCTCCTGGGGTGATCCTGAAAGGAGACATGGAGGTAGAATCGTCATAAAACTGAAAATGCTTCTGGTTAACTCACTTTCTGCCTCTTAGAGGGACTAGACCCATTCTCTCCTCTTTCCTGTTGGTAGTATGCCAGTATGTCCTATGAGAGTTTGCTGACTCTGGTAGGCTTTTGTGAACAATAACCTTGTAATAGATCATGAAAATGTCTGTTAAGTCTTTGAAAGTCATTGGAAGGCCTCTGTAATGGCCGTGTGGTCTCAATTATTTGGAGGATTCCTTATTAGCTTGGCTAATAGAGAATGTCTTTTTCATAATCCATGCCACATATTTCAAATATGACCTCAGGAGCTCCTCAAAGGTTCCATGTTCAGTGAATTGTGCGGCTGACGGTCTCCTGAGTCTCAAGAAGACGGAGGTAGGAGGGAGACCTTTTTAATGGGAGCAGAGAATCCTGGAAATACCACTGAGAGCGAGGGGTCCTGAGACTCCCTTGGTTTCCGTTCTGTTCTGTTCCGTCGCTCAGTCATGTCCGACTCTTTGCGACCCCGTGGACTGTAGCCTACCAGGCTTCTCCGTCCATGGGATTCTCCAGGCCAGAATACTGGAGTAGGTAGCCTTGCCCTTCTCCAGGGGATCTTCCCAACCCAGGGATCAAACCCAGGTCTCCTGCATTGCAGGCAGCATCATCAATATATAATGGATACTTAAATGGTACTTAACAAGGGGTGGGCGTGTCTATATCTGATGATGAGAGAGAAGTTTTTGAGACCAAGAAAATCTGAAGGTAAGTTTCTCAGCCTGCCCCCTGGCGGCTCTAATGTGCAGTGGTGGAGCCACAGATACCCACAGGTAAATCAGACAGAATCTATTCATATCACGGGTGCACTTCACACAGCCAGCACGTATCCTCAGGGTGCATGGAAACTGAAGTGTGAATTTCAGTCACCTTCTTTGCCCTGCCTGTGCATGCTGTCAGTATGCACCACCATAAAATGATGCTACCTGCCTCAGTATGTGTCCAGCCCAGAGCTGCTTGGTGAGACACCCAACCTCAGCTAAATAAATAGATCTTAACACACAAAGGCATCTTTCCCCCAAACACCAAGCACCCTGACCTCTTTCTTCCCGTGAAAAGGCACTGGAAAAGAATCCATTTGTTCAGATCCTACAAGCCCACTGTTCTTCCTGTTCTCTACCTACACAATCACACAAGCCAGAAACCTCACAATAATGTCAGCTCTATAAACCAACATCCGTTTGATCACCCAGTCTCGTGTTCTTCCTCCTAAATATTTCTTGGCGATGTTAGCTTTTCTGTATCCTTTCTCTTTGCTTGAAGATTTAACGTAAGCTCCTAAGGGTCTCTTTGGATTCTGATTCTTTCTACTCACCCTGCAGATCCATTCTCCACCTTGCCTGCAATGATGTTTGTCAAATGCAAATGGGATTTCTTCTCTCTGTCTTGCCATCCAAAGCCCCTAGTGCAGTTCATGAGATCCTTTGCTAGACGACTGTTTTCCTGCTTTTCTACCTTGCTTTCCCTAAATGTTTCCCATCCTCCATGGATCCTGCATTCCAGCTACATAGAACTTATGTTTTGCAGAACACGTTGATCACCACGGAAGCTAATTCTGAAGGGCTCAGATTAAGCATTCTCTTCTTTGGGAAGTCTTTCCTCCAATACCCCCATCCCATCTGCCCCTTCTTCCTCCCTGATCCAGTGCCACTATATGAACTGCGTTACTGTCCTCATCACGATTTGGTGTCCTCATTGGTTTGCCTGTGTGTGACGATCCTTCCACCTTTCCATCTGCAGATGGCAAACCATTGTCATTTCCTGGCTTCCCACATAGCACATGGGACAGCAGACCCAGGGAGTATTCATCAATGAAATGAATAATCTCAACACCCTTCTCTTACCTTGTAGGAAAACTGAGACACCAAGAGTTTAAAGGATGTTGTGCAAGTTTGCACAGTGAATTTGAGCTGGGATCAGAACTTCATCTCCTGACTTTGATGGTTTCTCCTCCGCTTTTTCATGGCTGTTTTCCATCCTTATTCAGTATTTTCCACAAAGTAAAAAAGCGCAGATTCAGAGGGCAACAAGAATTTTTTATGTTAGAAAAATCTTCAGATGTGAGTTTTATCATCTCTACCCTTTCTGTGCTTATAATTATTATACTCAACAAAATGTAGAATACTGACCTAAGTTTCAGAGATTGGGGACCTCTTCTGTCATTCTGTTAATTATCTGATCTGAGACAAGATTGAGTAGCCTGCACTTGCCTGTGTATTTCACAGAGATTATATGAAAATAAATGGAAGAGATTTTATGGGGAAGGACTTTATGCTCTGGGAGGCAAGATACTACAAAATGCCTCAGTGGTATTTTTGGTCACTGTTCACTTCTAAATGTAACCTCCCTTATTGTTGCTTTATTTGATAGCTTTTCATTTCTCTTTTTGTTTCTACAACCATGTAGTTGATTAAGATTTCAGTTCTTACCTCCATCTGACTTTTCCATTTATGCCCTTCCCTCTGATCCTCTTGATTCTGAATTTAATTATCAGGCTTACATTAACACCCTGTCTCTTTGCTTTCTTCCTGCCTAGCAGTTCTTCATGGCTGAGTGAAAAGAGCTTGATTAATAAAAGCTTGCCCTTTTATATTTCCTTGTAATTAGTCCAATGAAAAAGGGTCACCTCCTAGATAGGCTTTGTGTGGGTGATTTTTTTTTTTTAATTCTTTGTCCTTTGGTTGTGCTAATCCCATGGCTTTTTTGCTTCTGGTATATTGATGGATTTGGAAATCAAACTTCTGGTTGATTATTGCCACACCTTCAAAGACAGACATCCACAAACATCACAACTCTGGAAATAGGATTTGGAGTGAGATTTTAAATGCTGGCTCTGTGGTTTTATAGGATTAAGGCATGGGACATTGTCAGATGAACAAAGATTAAATATCTTTTTCTTTTTAATTGATTAGCTAACTCAACAGGTCCTGAATTTTAAGTGGCCCTGTGTAAAATATCAAATCCATGTTGGTATGAAGAGTTAAACCATTTATCCTCCCAAGGGCTGAGAAGCTAGACCTCCCCAGGATCATAGTGGCTGTGGGCCCATGGTTGCAGAGCATACACCAAAAAGGGCCTCCTGATGATAATAAGGAAAGATTGTTTACTTTGAGGGAAATGTCCATCAAAGCAAATCCAGAGCTATAATTGGCCACAGAGGGAGATGTGAACTCGGAAGTACTGGATGTAGATTTCTATTCTCCAGTAATTTTTTAAAGGCCTCTAAAACTGACCTGGGATGAATAAATATAAAACCAGAAGTCAAGCAGCTCAATGGAGAAAGCATAGGCTGTGAGATCAGGGGATGCTAGTTCAAATCCTGTTCCCTGCATTTATTGGCTGTTTGGCCTTAAGTGAGTTAGCACATCCTCACTGCTCTTTTCCTTGGAATAAAAGTCCAACAAAAATATCTCTTTCCTCGAGCTCAGCAGATTAAAATTTAAATGTGTAGATTCAGGTTAAAGATCCGGCTGGAGCAGGATTATGTATATTAGTTATTATTTTTATCAAACTCCCAGCTCCTGATTATCTGCTCCCTCAAAGGCAATCATCTAAACATCATTTGTGTATGACTCTGCCTTCTCTGTGGGTTATGTGCTACCTCCTGACGAAGGGAACCTGATACGGAGTTAAAAGTGGGCTCTGAAATCAATAGTTTGCTCCTGGGCATGCCTGGTTATATTACTGGTAAATAATTCATTCTCTGGTGGTGGATGGTAGGTCTCCAAAGTGATTCTCCACAAACTTCTCATTTTTAACACGTCTCTCCAAAGGGAAACAATGAAGTCTGGTTTTCTCAGAAATTGGACAGCATACTTAGTTAGAACGGCCTGTCAATGATATTTTACCTACCTATGCTTTTTATGGTTTTATGCAATTTTATACACATCATTCCATTTATTCTTTATAATGATTCTGGGAGATGTCGTAAAAGATACCATTATCTTAATCTTTAAAATGAAGAGAGGCAGAAGAGAGTGGGAATTAAAGCATCATTCTGCTTATTTTCGCATTGCAGTTACCACATATTAACTCTGCAACCTTAGGTAAATGTTTTACTATCTGTGTGCCTCAGTTTATATAAAACTTTATAAATTGGAACTTCCTATAAATCCTTGTGCTATAGTTTTTGTGAGGATTAAATGTGCTAATACCTGGAAAACTCTCAGGACAGGGTTTAGCAGACTCAATAAATGTCGACTATTAGTATTTTAAGGGAAAGCAAAGCTAACTTATATAAAATGTTAGTCACTCAGTCATATCCGTCTCTTTTCAACCCCATGGACTATAGACGGCCAGGCTCCTCTGTCCATGGGGTTCTCCAGGCAAGAATACTGGAGTGGGTTGCCATTTCCTCCTCCAGGGGATTTTCCCTACCCAGGTATTGGACCCAGGTCTCCTACATTGCAGGCAGATTCTTTACCATTTGAGCCACGAGGGAAGGCCAGTTTATGTCAGGCCATAGCTAATATATGGCTGACATTAGTTCTTTATGTCTAGAAAGCATTTTGACCCTTCTACAGATAACAAAATGGAGACCTAGGTTAACAGAATTCCCCAATAAGGTGTATTCAGCTGGCCTTGATATTTCCACTACATTCCTCCTGTTAACTTCTCTCTCTTTAAAAGTGGAAGAAAGAAAGTCGCTCAGTCATGTCTGACTCTTTGCGAGCCAGTGGACTGTAGCCTACCAGGCTCCTCCATCCATGGGATTTTCCAGGCAAGAGTACTGGAGTGGGTTGCCATTGCCTTTTCCAGGGCATCTTGCCAACCAAGGGATCGAACCCAGGTTTCCCGCATTGCAGGCAGACACTTTACCGTCTGAGCCACCTACCTTTAGAGTTCACGTTTCCTAAAGTTATGTCATTGTGTATAATCTTTCTTAAGGATAACAGCCTTCTCTACAATTTCAGTCCACATCCTTTCACCATTGACAGCTTGGATTGACCTCTTCCTCTTCTGAGTCCCCACCAAACCTTTCTTTCACAACCCTTGAGTGTGTGTATGCATATGTGTGCATGTGTGTGTATATGCCTCTCTTTTAGACGCCAAGTCTCCAGTCAGAAGGTCTGGCCCATGAGTAGCGGGCACTCTGAAAATATTTGAAGAAGGAAGAAAAAGAGTGATGGGACATGGCTTTAAACTGAAGTGTTCTAATCCTTCTAGAATATTTTCCCAATATTCTAAAATATGTAATGAATTTTTCCAAGATTTGCTCAATTAAAGACATCTGTTTATTGGAAGTCTGACATATCTTGAGCACCCACTCTGTGCTAGGCACTGTGTGAATCCAGGGACTAAAGGTATCCACAGGGAATGTCTGTCTTTGGGGAAGAGCTTGAACTCTTAAGAATGGGTTAGCAAAGTTATGTGCTGCTGTGTGTTGATGGTCTTTTATAAAAATCATGTCACCTCTTTGTCACAGGCAGGGCTTTCTATGCCTCACGACTTTAACATATTCATGTGTTGGCCCTGGGCATTAGCAGTGTTCAAGATAATGGAATTCATGCATAGACAATTATTTTCATTTTTTAAATTTCTCTTAAAATTTTTTTGTTGAAAGTGTTTCCGTTGCCTTTGCTCCTTCTAATGCTTCTGCTAGTGTGATTTACCATGTCTGTAAACTGAAAACTAATTGAACTAATAACAGTTCCATCACTGCCCAAATGCACATATACACACTCCTAATTGTGGTAACAGTTAGTTTTGTTTGTGGGTTTTATCTGTAGATATTTGTCAGCTTGATACTACTCCACTGTATTGACATTGGAATGTCGTTGGAATGCTGATTTCTCTCTGGGGTTAGAGACCTATTTTTAAGGCATCAGACATTCAGTAAGACTTTTGCCCAGTGTAGACAATATGTGTTACCTGCGTAGTAGGACATTACTAGCCTTGAAATGTAAAAATGATACATCATTTATCTCATGACCACTGATGTTCTTACACTGTTATTGATTCAGTTGTGTAGTGGCATGCCCTTGAATTGCATGCTTTCCAACTGTTGAGTATCTTGAAAATAGCGTTAAGTAAAAGCAGATTCATGGCTGTTATTGCCTGGTCTTGCCTGAAGCAGTGTTTGCTTTTATAAATTGGTGCTTATCAGTAAATTGGGAGGCCTCTGATTCTAGGGATTATAGATGTGATTGTTGACAAAGGAGCATTTCCTTTTCTTCTTGCACTTGGTGCTTTGACTTAATGTGTGAAATACAGTAGTTCTTGCATGTGATACTTTCACAAAATATGAAACTGCTCATTGTCACAAACTGGGTTTACCATGACCTTTATTAAATACACTGGGAATAATAATAATCATCACAGGCTTCCCTGGGTCTCAGATGGTAAAGAATCTGCCTGCAGTGCAGGCAACCTGGGTTCAGTCCCTGCGTTGGGAAGTGCTTCTGGAGAAGGAAATGGCAACCCACTCCAGTATCCTTGCCTGAAGAATCCCATGGACAGAGGAGCCTAGCAGGCTCTAGTCCACGGGGTCCCAAAGAGTCGGACAAAACTGAGCAACTAACAGTTTCGATAATAATCACCGTTAATAATAACTACAGTTAATATGTATCAGTATGCATGATTAGGATTAGACTGGTTACAATATGTCCTTCAGGTCTCACTCCAATTGGCCTAAATATCACATGATTTAGTCACTGGAAGAGAAAAACCAGAGCCTCTTCGCTGGTTCCTGACACAACCCCCTTCACAGTGAGTCCTTTACACGTTCATGACTATAGTCACAGTGAGGTAAGAGCAGTGCCCCCCTTTCCTACATGAAACACATCCTTTAAATGAACTTGCATTTGCAATATGCATTCTCCTGTCCCTAAAGGCTCAGAGTTTGTAACCAACCTTTGGGACATAAACATGAGGTATCATTGACCCCATTTGTCAGTGATGAAATTAAGGGCCCGAAATAGAGATTCAGTGATTTGTTCTCTGTAACCAGCCACTGTGGAACAGAGCTGGCACTCTGAGATCTTCTCAGTCCAAATTTAGCAACGGATCTCCTACCAGTGCTTCTGACTCCTAACGGGAGTCAGCTGGAATTCTTATTTGTGGAAGGAGAATTTTAAAGCACACACACCAGCTCTATTTTATTTTAGTACAAAGATTCCACAGATCTTGGCATTTGGTTTTGTTTGAGGTATGGAAAAATATTTGTCGAAAGGGAAAGAAAAGTTCCCAGATAAATATGAGAGGTCACTGAGGTTCTTGAAACTGCTTTAAAACCTTTTTAAAGGTATAGATTAGTTTTCCCTCTGGAATGCTTGAAATATTGTAAGCACTCTCAGTGTACCCTCTAGTCATATGACTTTTCTCTTTTTTCTGGACACCGCGCATTCTATAAACCACCATCATGGTTTTTCTCATTTAACACAATGGGACTTTAAGGTGATTATTCTGAAATTGTCAGTGGTTCTGAAGCACATTGTTACCAAAACTATTTTTAAGATGCTCTTCTTAAATCAACTTCTGAATACAAATAAATACACATAAGCTTGTGCATATGACAGTATACATATTTACTGTTTATACATATTTCTTGGTGGTTCTTTTAGAAGCCACTTCAAAAGAAATTTCCATGTAACTTTAGTGGAATGAGAAAACATTCCTTTTCGTACTCCCCCCTTAATTTATAAATGCATTCAACCTGTTAAATACTCATACAGTAAGTCTTCAGGCAAAGCTAAATCCTCTGGTGCTTTCTGGATCTTAAAGCCGAGGTCTATTTTAAGGAACCTGGCACTGATCAGATAACAGATTTTTAAGACTGTCTACATAAGAAGAGTCAGTCCTGGAGGAAGGCAGGTTACAACTCCTTCCGCCAACATTCTCTGAGAGGAGGCAGTAGGAACAGCCCCCAGCATATTGCAGTACTTCAGTAATTCATAGATGAATATTCCATCCTCCAAATGTGCTCAGATTGTAGAAATGGAGTGTAGCCAGAGATGAAGGGAGAAAGCCGGTCTCAAATAAGGCTGATGTCCTCAGCCCATCTGAAATCTAACAGGCTACTTCTGGCAACTTTTCTTCCACGTGGAGAAAGTAATGGAAAGATGGGGGATTTTCTTACATAAGAGAAGGAAAGAGAAAAGAGTTAGGACTCAAGAGTAACTTTTTTTTCTTTATGCTCAAAAAGAACATGACTATCCTGTGATCCTCCCTAACTTAAAGAGAGTGATGAGAAGAGCTGACAAACAATCACTCCTTGGGGCAGGGGGGACTGAGCCATTTCAGCCCCTCACAGGGAGCATTGACTACTGTTTGTTCTGGATAAATTTTTTTTTTTTTTTTAAGGAAAATCAGATTGGAATACTTAGTTCCCATTGAAAGTGTGCGCTCTGCTGTTTCATATCTTTAGTGCTAAGAGGGTTGATGTTACTCACTTTCTACTGTTTAATCTGCCTAAACTTTATTTTACTCATCTGTAGAATGGGAATGATAATACTATCATCTTTAGAGTATTTGAAGAACTAAATAAAGTGATTCATGTAAAAGACTTAGCAAAGCGTCCAGCAAACCTGTTTGCTCTGTAAATATCAGTTATTATGATTTAAGCACCCAAAACCTAAGCAAAAGGAAAATCCCTATTTGTAATAACCTTAAGTAGAGACTGCGTGCATGCGTGCTAAGTCGTTTAAGTCGTGTCCAACTCTTTGTGATCCCATGAACTGTAGCGCACCAGGCTCCTCTGTCCATGGAATTCTGCAGGCAAGAATACTGGAGAGGGTTTCCATGCCCTCCTCCAGGGGATCTTCTCAAGCCAGGGATCAAACTGGTTTTTTACCACTAGAGCCACCTAGGAAGCCCTAAGTAGAGACTAAAATCCGTGTAACTCCCTGTCTTTTGAGCTCAGGTTGGACTGGAGTAAAGCTAGCAAGTAATCTCAGAGATTTGATTCTGTTCTTAAAATTTTCTGCTTTTCTAAGTGAAAAAATTTTCTGCATGTTCCACAGAATACCTTAAATATTCAGGAATCCTCCCCGAGTCTAACGACTGTAGCAAGAATCTGAAATAATAATCAGTGCCCTTGGCTTCTGTCACTTTTTTTTTCTTGATTTCACTTATATCTCTAAATACCCAGCATCTTATTAAATTGACCCTGTTGGCGCTGCTCAAAAGCCACGAAGCAAGAGAGCCTGCAGCAGGTTGGGCCTGAAACTCACCATGTCAATAGGCTTTCCAGCCTCTTTTCAGAGGTCAGTGTGCATGGCGGCAGGAATGTGAAGGTTCTCATCCTGTGGCAGCCCGGGGTAGGTGTTCAGCAGATGACAGCAGGGGACTGTCACCGCCACACTCACTGCTGAACCCCCAGAGCTCAGATCTGTGCTCACACATAGTAGCTCTCAGGAAACATTTGTGAAATACTGAAGTAACCAGTCTCACAAGTAACAAATCTCAAAAAAATCTTGAGATTTTTTTTTCAAAGCAACTAAACCTTATATTTTTACAACTAAATCTCACATATGAAATATTTAGAAAGAGAAGAGTAGTAACTTGCTAGTATAAGCTTATTTTCTGTAAATTTAGATTTTTTTTTAGTTGAAGTATAGTTGATTTACAATGTTGTGGTAATTTCTGGTATACAACAGAGTGATTCAGTTTCATTTTTATACATATATGTTCTTTTTCATATTCTTTTCCATTACAATCTATTATAAGATATTGAATGTAGTCCCCTGTGCTATACAGTAGAGCCTTATTGTTGATCTGTTTTATGGATAGTAGTTTGGCTATTCTAATCCTAAACTTCTAATTTATCCCTTCCTCACTTTCCCCTTTAGTAACCACGTGTTCTATATCTGTGAGTATGTTTCTATCTTGTAAATAAGTTCATTTGTATCATATTTTGGATTCCACATATGTGATATCATATGATCTTTGTAGGACTTCAGTCAGTCAGTCAGTCAGTTCAGTCGCTCAGTCGTGTCCGACTCTCCGCGACCCCATGAATCACAGCACGCCAGGCCTCCCTGTCCATCACCAACTCCCGGAGTTCACTCAAACTCATGTCCGCAGAGTCGGTGATGCCATCCAGCCATCTCATTCTCTGTCGTCCCCTTCTCCTCCCGCCCCCAACCCTTCCCAGCATCAGAGTCTTTTCCAGTGAGTCAACTCATCACATGAGGTGGCCAGAGTATTGCAGTTTCAGCTTTAGCATCAGTCCCTCCAATGAACATCCTTACTTTGCTTAATATGACAGTCTCTAGGTCCATCCATATTGCTGCAAATGGCATTCTTTCATTCTTTTTTATGGCCGAGTAACATTCCATTGCATTTATATACCACATCTTCTCTATTCATCTGTGGATGGACATTTAGTTTGCTTCCATGTCTTGGCCATAGTCCTACGATGAACATTGGTGTGCCTGTTTCTTTTCAGATTGGAGTTTTTTCCAGATGTATGCCTAGGAATGGGGTTGCTCGATGATACGGCAGCTTTGTTTTTAGTTTCTTAAGGAACCTCTACACTGTTTTTTCAGAGAGAAGTGAAGGTCGCTCAGTCATGTCCGACTCTTTGTGACCTCATGGACTATGCAGTCCATAGCATTCCCAGGCCAGAATACTGGTATGGGTAGCCTTTCTCTTCTCACCCAGGCATCGAACCCAAGTCTCCTGCAGTGTAAGAGGGTTGCTTGTTCTCCACACCCTCTCCAGTATTTCATATTTGTAGACAATTTAGTGATGATCATTTTGACTGGTGTGAAGTGTTACTTCACTGTAGTTTTGATTTGCATTTCTCTAGTCATTAGTGATGTTGAGCATCTTTTCATGGGCCTGTTGACCATCTGTATGCCTTCTTTGGAGAAATGTCTAATTTATTGTTTTAAAGTCAACCGCTGAGAACAATGAAGCTGTTGAAATTCATCATTAGAGGGTCAAAGGTGAGAGTTTCAGCCTTATATTAGCCTCACGTACTTGAAATTAAAATAATTCAAAATTGTGACCCTGAAGCTCTGCAGGTTCCAATGACATCAGACAGATGTCATGGAGCTAAGAGACACTGTGGTGTTAGCCTACGGATTTTAAGAACTGTGATCCAGGGGATCGCATTGGAAGTCTTTGCTGTTATTCTTTGTAGAACTGAAGACAAGATTCTTATCCCACAAGGAAACCAGAATTTATAGCTTTGAAACACCAGCTATATCTGACCAACCCAAAGCTTTTGTGGATCTTGTGAGCATTAGTGCAGCCCACTCCCGGGGCAGGGACCAGCCCTGCAGGCTTCCCTTTGTGGGGGAAGAGGCATCGCTGGGCCATGGCAGAGCATACCTGTCACTTTCCTTCTGTGCTCGCCCACTTGGGCTTTGGTTTTTCTCTCCTCTAAGATGCAGAAGAGTTTCTGTTCCATGGAAACACTGTCAAGATGAATTGGAACTTTAAAAAATGAGTAAGACATCTTTAGAGGAAGTTTAACCTCTCTGACAATAGATGCTATAGGAATGGAAGGAGTTATTATAAACTTTTTAAAGATGGGGTATGTAAAAATGCTCTTAGCACTTTGAGGAGAATGTGTCCCATTTTGCGCCTGCTATT
Organism: Moschus berezovskii; assembly: GCF_049115385.1. Taxonomy (NCBI): domain Eukaryota; kingdom Metazoa; phylum Chordata; class Mammalia; order Artiodactyla; family Moschidae; genus Moschus; species Moschus berezovskii. The sequence goes on from NC_142472.1 coordinate 38,313,805, forward strand.
TTTGCCTTTGCTCCTGGAATCTTTAAGCCTGTCTTATGGATGTGGAGATTGCATTAGCAGTGGGGGGAGCTTTTCACGAGCTGCACTGTCTGTCAGAACAGACGCTCTGCTGTTTCTCCTGATTCTGCTAAAAGTCTCACTGCACACTGGTAGGCTCACACTTGGACGTATACCAGAGCACGAAATGCTTTCTCCTGGGGACGAGCAGAGGGTAGATCAGGAACGCGTTCCCCGCTTCCTGCTTCTGGAGATGAAAGAACATCTGGCTAAGAGAGTCTTAACTAGTCTCTTAGAAACAGTAAATCAAGAAATGAACTCATTTAATCAAACTAAAGGATGCATGACATGGCTAGTTCTAAACTGTCTTCGTGATGAGGCTTAAGCAAGTTTACTGGCAAAACTTACCTATGATCTAGTACCTTCTGTGACTGTTTCTGGGACGGCTTCTTGTTACTCGGACAGCGTGTGGCCAGGTCTCGGCTTTTGCTCACACAGCCCACAAAATTGAATCATTCTACAAGTGCTGTGCCCTTGCAGCTCGCCAGATCAGCTGTCAACAAACAGCTGAGTATAATCTTCCTGCGTATCTTATCAGTGTTTAATTGTCACACCTCAGAACATAGTTATGTTTCTGCTAAAAGAAAAAAATAATTATTTGTATTTGAAAATGAGACAGGTTGTTTGAAAACTAAAACGATCCAAGAACATGTTAACCCCAGATAAATTTACAAATGTTTTCATCATTGTCAAAGAGAGTGTAATATGTTTTCTGATTATTTATCATTATCTCTATGTAAATGTAAGAATGATTCAGATATTATTCATAGTCTGCGGTGGTACAAAAGAGTCTCTAGAAAATATCAGGTAACACTAGTGAAAAGGGGCATAAATGACATATTCATTCCCCACCAACCTTTGCTCCCCCAAGCACCTTGAGCTATTTTTTAAGACATAAAACTCCTTACATTTTTTATTAACTTTATGCCTTCATTTCTACATTCCATATGGGGCGTTACGTTTTTAATTGATATAATTAACATACATTACACGTTCATGCCTTTATGTATCGCAGCATGCTTACCACGTTAATGCTAACACCTCCATCATATCCTATGACTGGGGCTTCCATGGTGGCTCAGAAGGTAGAGAATCTGCCTGCAATGAAGGAGACCCGGGTTCCATCCCTGGGTCAGGAAGATCCCCTGGAGAAGGTAATGGCAACCCACTCCAGTATTCTTGCCTGGAGAATCCCATGGGCAGAGGAGCCTGGTGGGCTACAGTCCATGGGGTCACAAAGAGTCGGACAAAACAATTCTTTTGTTATGGCAACTATTCAGATCTAGTCTCTTAGTGCATTTGAAGTTTGTAGTGTGGTATTGTTGACTATTGCTGTTCTTTAGTTGCTTGGTTGTGTCCAATGCTTTGTGACCCCATGCATCGACTGCCTTCAGCCTTTCCCAGCATCAGGGTCTTTTCAAATGAGTCAGTTCTTCGCATCAGGTGGTCAAAGTATTGGAGTTTCAGCTTCAGCATCAGTCCTTCCAATGAATATTCAGGACTGATTTCTTTTAGGATGGACTGGTTAGATCTCCTTGCAGTCCAAGTGGCTCTCAAGAGTCTTCTCCAACACCACAGTTCAAAAGCATCAATTCTTCGGTGCTCAGCTTCCTTTATAGTCCAACTCTCACATCCATATGTGACTACTGGAAAAGCCATAGCCTTGACTAGACGGACACAGTAATGTCTCTGCTTTTTAATATGCTATCTAGGTTGGTCATAAGTTTTCTTCCAAGGAGTGTCTTTTAATTTCAGGGCTGCAGTCACCTCTGCGGTGATTTTTGGAGCCCAAAATAAAGTCTCTCACTCACTGTTTCCTCATCTATTTTCCAGTGATGGGACCAGAGGCCATGATTTTAGCTTTCTGAATGTTGATTTTTAAGCCAGCTTTTTCACTGTCCTCTTTCGCTTTAATCAAGAGGCTCTTTAGTTCTTTACTTTCTGCCATAAGGGTGGTGTCATCTGCATATCTGAAGTTATTGATATTTCTTCCAGTAATCTTGATTCCCGCTTGTGCTTCATCCAGTCCAGCATTTCTCGTGATGTACCCTGCATATAAGTTAAATAAGCAGGGTGACAGTATACAGCCTTGACATAGTCCTTTCCCGATTTGGAACCAGTCTGTTGTTCAATGTCCAGTTCTAACTGTTGCTTCTTGACCTGCCTACAGATTTCTCAAGAGGCAGATCAGGTGGTCTGGTATTCCCATCTCTTGAAGAATTTTCCAGAGTTTTGTTGTGATCCACACAGTGAAAGGTTTGGCATAGTCAATAAAGCAGAAATAGATGTTTTTCTGGAACTTTCTTTTCGATGATCCAACGATGTTGGCAATTTGCTCTCTGGTTCCTCTGGCTTTTCTAAATCCAGCTTGAACATCTGGAAGTTCACGGTTCACGTACTGTTGAAGCCTGGCTTGGAGAATTTTGAGCATTACTTTACTAGCATGTGAGATGAGTCCAATTATGCAGTAGTGTGAGCATTCTCTGACTTTGCCTTTCTTTGGGATTGGAATGAAAACTGACCTTTTCCAGTCCTGTGGCCACTGCTGAGTTTTCCAAGTTTGCTGGCATATTGAGTGCAGCACTTTCACAGCATCATCTTTTAGGGTTTGAAATAGCTCAATTGGAATTCCATTACCTCCACTAGCTTTGTTCGTAGTGATGCTTCCTAAGGCCCACTTGACTTCACATTCCAGGATGTCTGGCTCTAGGTGAGTGATTATGCCATCGTGATTATCTGGGTTGTGAGGATCTTTTTTGTATAGTTCTTCTGTGTATTCTTGCCACCTCTTCTTTTTTTTTTTAATTTTTTAAATTTTTTTTTTATTTTACAATATTATATTGGTTGGTTTTGCCATACATTGATACGAATTTGCCCCGGTTTACATAAGTTCCCCCTCCTGAACCCCTCTCCCACCTCCCTCCTCCCTTTATCCTCCCTCTGGGTCATCCCCGCATGCCAGCCCCGAGCATCCTATAACATGCATTGACCCTGAACTAGTGATTCGTTTCACATATGACAACATACGTGTTTCAATGCCATTCTCCCAAATCATACCACCCTCACCCTCTCCCATAGAGTCCCAAAGACTGTTCTATACATCTGTGTCTCTTTTGCTGTCTCGTATACAGGGTTATCATTTGCATCTTTCTAAATTCCATATATATGTGTTAGTATACTGTATTGGTGTTTTTCTTTCTGGCTTACTTCACTCTGTATAATAGGCTCCAGTTTCATCCACCTCATTAGAACTGATTCAAATGTATTCTTTTTAATGGCTGAATAATACTCCATTGTGTATATGTAGCACAGCTTTCTTATCCATTCGTCTGCAGATGGACATCTAGGTTGCTTCCATGTCCTGGCTATTATAAACAGTGCTGCAATGAACATTGGAGTACACGTGTCTCTTTCAATTCTGGTTTCCTCGGTGTGTATGCCCAGGAGTGCGATTGCTGGATCATATGGCAGTTCTATTTCCAATTTTTTGAGGAATCTCCATACTGTTCTCCATAGTGGCTGTACTAGTTTGCATTCCCACCAACAGTGTAAGAGGGTTCCTTTCTCTCCACATCCTCTCCAGCATTTATTGCATGTAGACTTTTGGATAGCAGCCATTCTGACTGGTGTGAAATGGTATCTCATTGTGGTTTTGATTTGCATCTCTCTGATGATGAGGGATGTTGAGCATTTTTTCATGTGTTTGTTAGCCATCTTTATGTCTTCTTTGGAGAAATGTCTGTTTAGTTCTTTGGCCCATTTTTTGATTGGGTCATTTATTTTTCTGGAATTGAGCTGCAGGAGCTGCTTGTATAATTTGGAGATTAATCCTTTATCAGTTGCTTCATTTGCTATTATTTTCTCCCATTCTGAAGGCTGTCTTTTCACCTTACTTATAGTTTCCTTTGCTGTGCAGAAGCTTTTGATTTTAATTAGGTCCCATTTGTTTATTTTTGCTTTTATTTCCAATATTCTGGGAGGTGGGTCTTGGCGGATCCTGCTGTGATTTATGTCGGAGAGTGTTTTGCCTACGTTCTCCTCTAGGAGTTTTATAGTTTCTGGTCTTACATTTAGCTCTCTAATCCATTTTGAGTTTATTTTGGTGTATGGTGTTAGGAAGTGTTCTAGTTTCATTCTTTTACAAGTGGCTGACCAGTTTTCCCAGCACCACTTGTTAAAGAGACTGTCTTTTCTCCATTTTATATTCTTGCCTCCTTTGTCAAAGATGAGGTGTCCATAGATGCGTGGATTTATCTCTGGGCTTTCTATTTTGTTCCATTGATCTATATTTCTGTCTTTATGCCAGTACCATACTGTCTTGATGACTGTGGCTTTGTAGTAGAGCTTGAAGTCCGGCAGGTTAATTCCCCCAGTTCCATTTTTCTTCCTCAAGATTGCTTTGGCTATTCGAGGTTTTTTGTATTTCCATACAAATTGTGAGATTATTTGTTCTAGTTCTGTGAAAAATATCTTTGGTAGCTTGATAGGGATTGCATTGAATGTATAAATTACTTTGGGTAGTATACTCATTTTTACAATATTTATTCTTCCAATCCATGAACATGGTATATTTCTCCATCTATTAGTGTCCTCTTTGATTGCTTTCAGTAGTGTTTTATAGTTTTCTATGTACAAGTCTTTTGTTTCCTTAGGTAGATATATTCCTAAGTATTTAATTCTTTTCGTTGCAACAGTGAATGGAATTGTTTCCTTAATTTCTCTATTTTCTCATTATTAGTGTATAGGAATGCAAGGGATTTCTGTGTGTTGATTTTATATCCTGCAACGTTAGTGTAATCATTAATTAGCTCTAGTAGTTTTCTGGTAGAGTCTCTAAGGTTTTCTGTGTAGAGGATCATATCATCAGCGAACAGTGAAAGTTTTACTTCTTCTTTTCCAATTTGTATTCCTTTTATGTCTTTTTCTGCTCTGATTGCTGTAGCCAAAACTTCCAGAACTATGTTGAATAGTAGTGGTGAGAGTGGGCACCCTTGTCTTGTTCCTGACTTTAGGGGAAATGCTTTCAGTTTTTCACCATTGAGGATAATGTTTGCTGTGGGTTTGTCATATATAGCTTTTATTATGTTGAGGTATGTCCCTTCTATTCCCACTTTCTGGAGGGTTTTTATCATAAATGGATGTTGAATTTTGTCGAAGGCTTTCTCTGCATCTATTGAGATAATCATATGATTTTTATTTTTCAGTTTGTTAATGTGGTGTATTACGTTGACTGATTTGCAGATATTGAAGAATCCTTGCATTCCTGGGATAAAGCCCACTTGGTCATGATGTATGATCTTCTTAATATGCTGTTGGATTCTGATTGCTAGAATTTTGTTAAGGATTTTTGCATCTATGTTCATCAGTGATATTGGCCTGTAGTTTTCTTTTTTTGTGGGGTCTTTACCAGGTTTTGGGATTAGGGTGATGGTGGCCTCATAGAATGAGTTTGGAAGTTTCCCTTCCTCAGCAATTTTCTGGAAGAGTTTGAGTAGAATAGGTGTTAGCTCTTCTCTAAATTTTTGGTAGAATTCAGCTGTGAAGCCGTCTGGACCTGGGCTTTTGTTTGCTGGGAGATTTTTGATTACAGTTTCAATTTCCGTGCTTGTGATGGGTCTGTTCAGATTTTCTATTTCTTCCTGGTTCAGTTTTGGAAAGTTGTATTTTTCTAGGAATTTGTCCATTTCTTCCAGGTTATTCATTTTATTGCCATATAATTCCTGATAGTATTCTCTAATAATCCTTTGTATTTCTGTGTTGTCAGTTGTGATCTCTCCATTTTCATTTCTAATTTTATTGATTTGGTTCTTCTCCCTTTGTTTCTTTATAAGTCTGGCTAGTGGTTTGTCAACTTTATTTACCTTCTCAAAGAACCAGCTTTTGGCTTTGTTGATTCTTGCTATAGTCTCTTTTGTTTCTTTTGCATTTATCTCTGCCCTAATTTTTACAATTTCTTTCCTTCTACTGACCCTGGGCTTCTTCATTTCTTCCTTTTCTAGTTGCTTTAGATGTAGAGTTAGGTTATTTAGTTGACTTTTTTCTTGTTTCTTGAGGTGTGCCTGTATTGCTATGAACTTCCCCCTTAGCACTGCTTTTACAGTGTCCCAGAGGTTTTGGGTTGTTGTGTTTTCATTTTCATTCATTTCTATGCATATTTTGATTTCTCTTTTGATTTCTTCTATGATTTGTTCGTTGTTCAGCAGCGTGTTGTTCAGCCTCCATATGTTGGCATGTTTAATAGTTTTTCTCCCATAATTGAGATCTAATTTTACTGCATTGTGGTCAGAAAAGATGCATGGAATGATTTCAACTTTTTTGAATTTACCAAGGCTAGATTTATGGCCCAGGATGTGATCTATCCTGGAAAAGGTTCCATGTGCACTTGAGAAAAAGGTGAAATTCATTGTTTTGGGGTGAAATGTCCTATAGATATCAATTAGGTCTAACTGGTCTATTGTATCATTTAAAGATTGTGTTTACTTGTTAATTTTCTGTTTAGTTGATCTATCCATAGATGTAAGTGGGGTATTAAAATCTCCCACTATTATTGCATTATTGTTAATTTCCCCTTTCATACTTGTTAGTAATTGTCTTACATATTGCGGTGCTCCTATGTTGGGTGCATAAATATTTATAATTGTTATATCTTCATCTTGGATTGATCCTTTGATCATTATGTAATTTCCTTCTTTGTCTCTTTTCACAGCCTTTGTTTTAAAGTCTATTTTATCTGATATGAGTATTGCTACTCCTGCTTTCTTTTGGTCTCTATTTGCATGGAATATCTTTTTCCAGCCCTTCACTTTCAGTCTGTATGTGTCCCTCATTTTGAGGTGGGTCTCTTGCAGACAACATATATGGGGGTCTTGTTTTTGTATCCATTCAGCCAGCCTTTGTCTTTTGGTTGGGGCATTCAACCCATTTACGTTTAAGGTAATTATTGATAAGTACGATCCCGTAGCCATTTTCTTTATTGCTTTGGGTTCGAGTTTATACACCCTTTCTGTGTTTCCTGTCTAGAAAAGATCCTTTAGCATTTGTTGGAGAGCTGGTTTGGTAATGCTGAATTCTCTCAGCTTTTGCTTGTCTGTAAAGCTTTTGATTTCTCCTTCATATTTGAATGAGATCCTTGCTGGGTACAGTAGTCTGGGCTGTAGGTTATTTTCTTTCATCACTTTAAGTATGTCTTGCCATTCCCTCCTGGCCTGAAGAGTTTCTATTAAAAGATCAGCTGTTATCCTTATGGGAATCCCCTTGTGTGTTATTTGCTGTTTTTCCCTTGCTGCTTTTAATATTTGTTCTTTGTGTTTGATCTTTGTTAATTTGATTAATATGTGTCTAGGAGTATTTCGCCTTGGGTTTATCCTGTTGGGGACTCTCTGGGTTTCTTGGACTTGGGTGATTATTTCTTTCCCTATTTTAGGGAAGTTTTCAACTATTATCTCCTCAAGTATTCTTTCATGGTCTTTCTTTTTGTCTTCTTCTTCTGGGATTCCTATGATTCGAATGTTGGAGCGTTTAACATTGTCCCAGAGGTCTCTAATATTGTTCTCATTTCTTTTAATTTGTTTTTCTTTTTTCCTCTCTGTTACAATTCTATCTTCTAGCTCGCTTATCCTGTCTTCTGCCTCTCTTATTCTACTGTTTGTTCCCTCCAGAGTGTTTCTGATCTCATCTATTGTATTATTCATTGTATATTGGCTCTTTTTTATTTCCTCTAAGTCCTTATTAAACCTTTCTTCCATCTTCTCAATCCTTTTCTCCAGGTTATTTATCTGTAACTCCCTTTTGCTTTCAAGATTTTGAATTATTTTCACCACCAAAATTCGAAATTCTTTTTCATGTAGATTCCCTATATCTTCCTCTTTTGTTTGTGTTGGTGGGCATTTATCTTGTTCCTTTACTTGCTGGGTATTTCTCTGCTTCTTCATCTTGCTTATAATGCTTTGCTTGGGGTGGCCTTTCCCTCTTCTGGCCGTTTGTGGAGTTCTCTATATTATGTAGTTTCCTTGCTCTGTGTGGGGTTGGACAGGTGACTTGTCAAGGTTCCCTGGTTATGGAAGCCTGTGTCGGTGTTCTGGTGGGTGGAGCTGGATTTGTTCTCTCTGGAGTGCAATGAAGTGTCCAGTAATGAGTTATGAGATGTCAGTGGGTTTGGAGTGACTTTGGGCAGCCTGTATATTGAAGCTCAGGGCTAGTTTCCTGTGTTACTGGAGAATTTGCGTGGTATGTCTTGCTCTGGAACTTGTTGACCCTTGGGTTTAGCGTAGGTATGGAGACGTTTGATGAGCTCCTATCGATTAATGTTCCCTGGAGTCAGGACTTCTCTGGTGTTCTCAGGATTTGGGCTTAAGCCTCTTGCCTCTGGTTTTTGGTCTTATTCTTGGAGTAGTCTCTAGACGTCTCTATCTGTCATTTCCAAGGTGGTTCCCTCTGTTTTAGCTTCTGTCTGCTGGTCTCTTCAGTGTCTAATTTCCGCCCTGATACTAGGGGGTGGGTGGACACTTTTTAAGGCTCAGTTGTTCAGTCCTGTTCTGGGAAGGGAGGAACGCTGCAGTCGATTATCTCTGGCGTCTGTGGGGAGTGCTCGCAGCGTCTCGGCCACACTGGGTTTGCCCCCGCTCACAGCACGTATGCTGTCCCAGTCTATACTGCACAGGCTCTAGGTTGCTCTGCCGGGAATGGTCTGAGGCCGGCTCCGGGTTGTATGCACTTCCCAGGTCTGAGCGGCTCAAGTTCAGGTTCTCAGGTACTCCACAAAGGCGCAGACTTGGTTGGGCCTGCGTTTTGTGCCTTCCCCAGTCCGAGCAGCTCAGGGGACCAGGTGTTTGGCGAGCGTGGTCTCTGCGACTTATCGCCTCCCCAGTCCCTGCCACTCAGTTTTCTGGGTGTACAACCGGCACACCTTCTCGGGGAGATCTACCGGCCCGAGCCCAAGAAGTCCTGATTAGCAACAGGCCTGTGTGCAGTTTGTATCAGATGCCTTTCTGGGGCCGCGGTTGCCCGCTCCGGCTCTGGCTGCGCTCCCTGCCTGTCTCAGCGGGGGATGGGGGATGGGCCGACCGCAGCCGGCTCACTCTGCTCAGTCCTTTATTCTGTGAGCGGGGCTGGCCGAGTCATAGGTTAGAGCTTTCCGCCTTTTCGTGGGGAAGCTATCCCACAGTCTGCTTTGCTGTCCCCAGTTCTCTCAAATTGTTCTCGCGGCATTCAAGCCCAGTCCTCTCTCTAAGCATTTCAGCCGGCTCCTCCCTGCCCAGCCCCCTCTTGCGAATGGCGTATGCAGGCGTCTGTGCTGCTTCTCCGCTGGGAGTTACCGTTTGGCGGGTAGTCTGTGGGTTTTAAAAAAATCTTAAAAAAAAAGAGGGTTATGTGGCCCTCTGAGCTTCCAAGGCTCGCCACAGATTCGCTAGTGAGAATGTTTCCTGGTGTTTGGAAACTTCTCTCTTTTTAAAGCCTCCCTTCCCGGGACAGAGCTCCGTCCTTACTTCTTTTGTTTCGCTTTTTATCTTTTATGTTTTTTCCTACCTCCTTTCGAAGACAATGGGCTGCTTTTCTGGGTGCCTGACGTCCTCTGCCAGCATTCAGAAGTTGTTTTGTGGACTTTACTCGCGTTCAAATGTTCTTTTGATGAATTTGTGGAGGAGAGAGTGGTCTCGCCGTCCTATTCCTCCGCCATCTTGTTCGAATTCCCACCTCTTCTTAATATCTTCTGCTTCTGTTACATCCATACCATTTCTGTCCTTTATTGAATCCATCTTTGCAAGAAATATTCCCTTGGTATCTCTAATTTTCTTGAAGAGACCTCTCGTCTTTCCCATTGTATTATTTTCCTCTATTTCTTTGCACTGATCATTGAGGAAGGCTTTCTTACCTCTCCTTGCTATTCTTTGGAACTCTGCATTCAAATGGGTTTATCTTTCCTTTTCTGCTTTGCTTTTCGCTTCTCTTCTTTTCACAGCTATTTGTAAGGCCTCCTCAGACAGCCATTTGCTTTTTTGCATTTCTTTTTCTCGGGGATGGTCTTGGTCCCTGTGTCCTCTACAGTGTCATGAACCTCCATCCATAGTTCATCAAGCACTCTTTCTATCAGATCTAATCCCTTGAATCTATTTGTCACTTACTCTGTAATTGTAAGGGATTTGATTTAGGTCATAGGTGTAAGGGAAATCTTCCACCCTTGTTAATTATGTTGGTACTCATAGATTCTCTGATTCACTCCATAGTTGCTTACATTTGGTCTTTTGTTTTTATTGTTTTTTCATAGACATAATACATGTTGACTTACCCATATTTTAAATTCTAATGATCAGAGACGTCGTTTGCTACTTGTCTATTTTCCACAAAGAAACGACATGAAAGTGCCGGTATAGAGTAACCTCTTAAAAATGTATACCATATGAGGTGGATTTAGGAAAAATAAATAATCTTGATTTTTGTTAAGCTGTTTCTTACATCTGCCAAAAGGTGATCCTGAAATATTTTGGTGTCATTGGTTTCCAGTTACATATTAGCCAATGTGCATTTGGCAAATTTGCACATCTTCTGAGAGACTCACACAGACCTTTCTCCAAAGAAATGCTTAAGTAGTTCTCACTGATAATGCACATGTTATTTAAATAATTTTCTTGCTGAAAACACACACACACACACACACACACACACACACACACACACCCCACCCCCACCCCCACCCCGGATTCTGCATAAGGGTAAATGAGACCATTTCAGATATTTCCACAAATGCCTGATTTGTGCACAGAATTAGAAGACTCAAAGCCTTACTATTCTACATTGAAGTACATATTTATTCCCCCAATAAACAAGGAAAATTAAGCTGGTAATTAGTATGAACTTTGTATCTGATCCACAGATGTTTTCTGTTAACTTAGTCCTGCAGTGTCACTGCCAGTAAAACACTGAATACTTACAAGGTTTCTAGGCATATCAACTTTTTGAAGGGTCTCAGAAGTTGCCTTCAGGCAGTCTGTATAGGAGACAGAAGAAAAAATGAGGGCAAGAGAGCTTAGAAATCTGTGATAAGTAATCCTTTTTGTTAGAGCATAAATTTAATTTTAGAAGTTAGTATGTAATGAAATCTTTTTGTAAAAAATCAAACAAAATGCTTCATGGATTGTTCTGCAATTTTTTTTTTCAGACGTGAAAGCTAGACACTCTAGATGTTGTATATTGGAGTCTAGTTATTAGTATGTAGTTTTCCCCAGGGAAGCCCTTCTGTTTTGCTCACTCTCTTCATAATAAGCATCAGTACTTTATTTCTCTGCTTTACCTTCTCTTTGAATGAACCCAGACTTACACCATTGATGTCAAACATGCCTGAACGGTGAATCACCACCTACTCTATTAATCCTGCATAGCAGCCACTTATCTGATAACCAGCCCCCATATTGTTCTTCAGAAGCCAAAATACACATCATGTGGAGATTTGCACCAATACTTGTAACATGAGCTTCACCACTGGTTAGTAATATATATGTCAGTTCCTGTTTGACAGTGTGATCTTTAACTTACCAGCACTTACACACAACCTGCCTGCTTGCTGTCGTTTCAGTTGTGTCCAATTTTTGTGACCCTATGGACTGTAACCCGCCAGGCTCCTCTGTCCACAGGATTCTCCAGGCAAGAAGACTGGAGTGGGTTGCCATGACCTCCCTGAGGGGATCTTCCCCACCCAGGGGTTGAACCCACCTCTCTTACCCTCTCCTGCACTGGCAGATGGATTCTTTACTGCCTGAGCCACCAGGGAATGGTACTGTGTAAACCTGTGGAAACCGTGAGATAATGGGAGAAGTCTTAAAATGGTGTATTTTCTAGTGTTTGAATTATTTTACTGACTCTTGGAGTCAGATAGTCTTAAAGTGCTGTAGTTTATATTGACAGCTGGAGAATCAAATATTTATTATATTGATAATTAACTCTCTGAGTTAGGAGGAATAAATTGTAATTCACAGAAATTCCAGGCTTTTTGGAGACATTATCCTTAATTAATGTCACTAGACTATGAAACAGTCTCAGACTTCACATCCATTTTCCCTGTAAATGAGTTGCATTATATAGGTTTTGATGGCTGAAAAGTAAGCCCTTGAATGGAGGAGCCAGAGGGCATGTCAGAAGCAACTAAGGAATTTCAATTAGTAGGGCTTAAGTAGACTAGCCGACTAGTAGACTTGCCTTGATGTATGCATGCTTGGAAGCATATGTGATGTTCAGGATAGCTTTGGGAAAAGACGAGGTGACTTTTAAGCACAGGTGGTTATTAAGATGGAATAAATTTCTGGGCAGGGAGAGGAACCCTAAAAATTCAGTGCATAAAGAACAACAACAAGTAATTTTTCTCAGCATTCAAAATCTTCACCAAGACTGGCTATGCATCCCTATCTCTTACTATGCATTCCTATCTCACCCTTAGTTTGCCCATCTGTTAAATGGGGAGAATAGTGTTAATCTCATAGGGTTGTTGTGAAAATCAGATCATCCATATGTAGCACAGTGCTTGTCATCATGTATTAAGTACTCGATAAATATCAGCTGACATTCTTCCTCCTCTTCTACTTTGCCAGAAATGAACTCTGACTTTCTAGTAGGTCACTTTACCCAGTTTTGATCAAGTACCCCTCTTTCCTTTTTATCCCGAGTCAGTACTCAGGTGATTCGTCCTGCCTGGAGTGTGACCCTCTCCACCTTACTCTATGCCTCCCTTCTCAAATTCCCACTCAAAGTCAGGGTCCTGCTCAAAGATCATTTTTCTCAGGATGACCTCCTAACCACCACAGCCTCCAGGGGTGGCTCTCTTTGAATTTCTCGAATGACCGTGAACAGTCAATGGAACACCAACTTGTTGTCCCTTCTGCGGTTGGGTTGGGTTTCTTTTAAATTATATATGTAGATACATGGGCTTCCCAGGTGAATCAATGGTAAAACAAACCTGCCTGCCAAAGCAGGAGATGCTAGAGACACAGGTTTGATCCCTGGGTGGGGAAGATTCCTTGGAGGAGGAAATGGCAACTCACTCTAGTATTCTTGTCTGGAGGATCCCATGGACAGAGGAGCCTGGCAGGCTACAGTCCATGGGGTCACAAAGAGTCGGACATGACTGAGTGACTGAGCACAGCACATGTAGAAATATGTTTTGTTATACCACTCATTAAGCAGTATGAGCCTTAAAGAAGAGACTGAGAGGTGTGATTCTCTGAGTGTCTTGCAGAGTGGCCCGAAGGAATAAATAACAAGCTTTAGAGCCAGACAGCAGCTGTTGGGATTCCTGGTTTGCACTTACTGTGTGGTCTTGGGCAGTTTACCTTTCCTGAGCCTTAATTTTCTCATTATAAACTTCCGACAACGCTATAGAGTTTTTAAAAAATTAGTGGTAAAATGTATCAAGCACCTAGTGCAGTTCTGGGCACCAGTAAATGCTTAACAGTGTTATTGTTATTATACAGAATATATGTTATAATCGATAGACACTTTATAGCTGATCAGTTCAGTCGCTCAGTCTTGTCTGACTCTTTGTGACCCCATGGACTGCAGCACACCAGTCCTCCCTGAGAGTCAGTGATACCATCCAACCATCTTGTCCTCTTTTGTCCCCTTCTCCTCCTGCCTTCATTCTTTCCCAGCATCAGGGTCTTTTCAGATGAGTCAGTTCTTCACATCAGATGGCCAAAATATTGGAGTTTCAGCTTCAGCATCTGTCCTTCCAATGAATATTCAGGACTGATTTCCTTTCGGATGGACTGGTTGGACCTCCTTGCAGTCCAAGGGACTCTCAAGAATCTACTCCAACACCACAGTTCAAAAACATCAGTTCTTCCACACTCAACTTTCTTTATAGTCCAACTGTCACATCCATACATGACTACTGGAAAAACCATGGCTTTGACTAGACAGACCTTTCTTGGTAAAGTTATGCCTCTATTCTTTAATACGGTGTCTAGGTTGGTCATAACTTTTCTTCCAAGGAGCAAGCATCTTTTAATTTCATAGCTGCAGTCACCATCTGCAGTGATTTTGGAGCCCCCAAAATAAAGCCTCTCACTGTTTGCTCATCTATTTTCCATGAAGTGATGGGACCGGAGGCCATGATCTTAGTTTTCTGAATGTTGAGCTTTAAGCCAACTTTTTCATTCTCCTCTTTCACTTTCATCAAAAGCCTCTTTAGTTCTTCTTTGCTTTCTGCCATAAGGGGGTGTCATCTGCATATCTGTGGCTATATATATTTCTCCTGGCAATCTTGATTCCAGCTTGTGCTTCATCCAGCCCAGCGTTTCTCGTGATGTACCCTGCATATAAGTTAAATAAGCAGGGTGACAGTATACAGCCTTGACATACTCCTTTCCCTATTTGGAACCAGTCTGTTGTTCCATGTCCAGTTCTAAGTGTTGCTTCTTGACCTGCATACAGATTTCTCAAGAGGCAGATCACGTGGTCTGGTATTCCCATCTCTAAGAATTTTCCAGAGTTTTGATGTGATCTACACAGTCAAAGGGTTTGGCATAGTCAGTAAAGCAGAAATAGATGTTTTTCTGAGATTTTCTTGCTGTTTTGACGATCCAGCAGATGTTGTCAATTTGATCTCTGGTTCCTCTGCCTTTTCTAAAACCCACTTGAACATCTGGAAGTTCATGGTTCATGTACTGTTGAAGCCTGGCTTGGAGAATTTTGAGCATTACTTTACTAGCTTGTGAGATGAATGCAGTTGTGTGGTAATTTGAGCATTCTCTGGCATTGCCTTTCTTTGGGATTGGAATGAAAATTGACCTTTTCCAGTCCTGTGGCCACTGCTGAGTTTTCCAAATTTGCTGGCATACTGAGTGCAGCACTTTCACAGCATCATCTTTTAGGATTTGAAATAGCTCAACTGGAATTCCATCATCTCCACTAGCTTATTTCATAGTGATGCTTCCTAAGGCCCACTTGAATTCGCATTCTAGGATGTCTGCCTCTAGGCTGGTGATCACACCATCATGATTATCTGGGTTATGAAGATCTTTTTTGTATAGCTCTTCTGTGACTGATCCAACTAGTCCATCCTAAAGGAGATCAGTCCTGGGTGTTCATTGGAAGGACTGATATTGAACTGAAACTCCAATACTTTGACCACCTGATGTGAAGAACTGAGTCATTTGAAAAGACCCTGATGCTGGGAAAGATTGAAGGCAGAAGAAGAAGGGGACAACAGAGGATGAGATGGTTGGATGGCATCACCGACTCAATGGACATGAGTTTGGGTAAACTCTGGAAGTTGGTGATGGACAGAGATTTCTGGTGTGCTGCAGTCCATGAGTCGGACATGACTGAGTGACTGAACTGAACTGATCTGTGTATTCTTGCCACTTCTTCTTAATGCCTTCTGCTTCTGTTAGGTCCATACCATTTCTGTCCTTTATTGTGCCCATCTTTGCATAAAGTGTTCCCTTGGTATCTCTAATTTTCTTGAAGAGATCAAGGAATATTTGCTGATCAAGAGAATAGCAAATTCCCATCCCGTCCCCACAAAAGGAGAAGACATATATGTTTGAAATTGTAAAGAATATTTTGTCATTTCTAATGAAATCAAATAAGTCAATTAAGATTCCTTATCTTAAATATGCCAAACTATTAATCCTCTGTGAAAGTTCCTTCAGGAATTAGTGCCTGCCATTTGTATAGCACTGTTCTAGTTTCTTTGAATAGAAAAAGTAAAGAAATCTGAGCAGTATAACAAACTGGTGAATATAACAAAAAACCGATTCACAGATATAGAGAACACACTAATGGTTGCCAGAGGGAAGAGGAAATGGGGAGGGGCAAGACAGGGGTAGGTAAGAGGCACAAACTGTTAAGTATAAAATAAGCTACAAGGATATACTGTACAGCATGGCGAATATAGCTAATATTTTATAGTAACTATAAATGGAGTGTGACCTTTAGGAGATCAGTCCTGGGTGTTCATTGGAAGGACTGATGTTGAAGCTGAAACTCCAGTACTTTGGCCACTTGATGCGAGAGCTGACTCATTTGAAAAGACCGTGATGCTGGGAAAGATTGAGTGCAGGAGAACGGGACGACAGAGGATGAGATGGTTGGATGGCATCACCAACTCGATGGACATGGGTTTGGGTAGACTTCAGGAGTTGGTGATGGACAGGGAGGCCTGGCGTGCTGTGGTTCATGGGGTCTCAAAGAGTCAGACACGGCTGAACAACTGAACTGAACTGACCTTTAATAATTGTGAATCACTACATAGTACACCTGTAATTCTATTATATTACACAACAACTACTATTGTTGTTTAGTTGCTAAGTGGTGTCCGACTCATTTGCAACCCCATGGACTGTAGCTCACCAGACTCCTCTGTCCACGGGATTTGCTAGGCAAGAATACTGGAGTGAGTTGACATTTCCTTGTCCAGGGGAATCTTCCCAACCCAGGGATCAACCCCAGGTCTCCCTCATTGCAGGCATATATTCTTTACCACTGAGCCATCAGGGAAGCCCACCCTGTACACCAACTTTAAAAAAAAGATATTTTATAAAAAAGAAAAAAAAAAAAAAACACATCCACGTCTCTGCTGAGAGAGATGAATGATGAACAAATAAATATATAATGTTAGACTTGATCAGTAGTTTGAAGACAAAGCCATAGACAGTGAGACGGGGGCGGAAGGCGTGTAGAAGACACTGTGTATGTCCTCTTTGAGGAAGTGACATTTGATTAGAAACATCAGTTAAGTGAAGCCAGAAACCATATGGTGAGTAATAGTTCTAGGCAGAGGAACAGCACGCATGAAGGCCCTGAGCTGAAATGAATTAGACATTCCAGAAACAGTTAGAAGGTATTGTGATGGGAGCAGAGTGAGCTAGAAAAGGAATAATAAGGTCTGAGGGCCCCCAGAATGACTTGTAGGTGATAATACAGACTTTGAGCTTTGTTCTTAGTGAGATAAGAAACCACTAGTATTTTGATAGGACATTGTTTCTTTTATTAGGAAAATTCTAGGAGAATTCTGCCTGCCATAACGGAGGCCTGGGTTTGATCTGTGGGTTGGGAAGATCCCCTAGATAGGGAATGGCTATCCACTCCAGTATTCTTGCCTAGAGAATTCCATGGACAGGGAGCCTGGCAGGCTGTAGTCCACAGGGTCACAAAGAGTCGGATACAGCTGAGCAGCTTTCACTTTCACTTTTTCATAGGAGAATACTTCACAACCATTAGGATGGCTATTTAAAAAAAAAAAAAAGTCTAGTGTTCGTAAAGATGTCGATAAATTAGAACCTTTGTGTATGTTTGTAGGAAAGTAAAATGACGCAGTCACTATGGTAAGCAGTTTGACGGTTCTTCAAAAGTTAAATGGAATTACCTGGTTGTTGTTCAGTTGCTAAGTCGTGTCCAACTCTTTGCGACCCCACGGACTGCAGCCTGCCAGGCCTCCCTGTCCTTCACTATCTCCCAGAGTTTGCTCAAACTCATGTCCATTGAGTCAGTGATGCCATCCAACCATCTCATCCTCTGTTGCCCCCTTCTCCTCCTGCCCTCTTTCCCCACATCAGGGCCTTTTCCAAGGAGTTAGTTGTTCACGTCAGGTGACCAGAGTATTGGAGCTTCAGTGTCAGTCCTTCCAATGAATATTCAGGGTTGATTTCCTTTAGGATTGACTGGTTCAATCTCCTTGCAGTCCACGGGACTCTCAAGAGTCTTCTCCAACACCACAAGTTGAAAGCATTAATTCTTCGGCTGTTAGGCTTCTTTATGGTCCAACTCTCAAATGACTACTAGAAAAACCATAGCTTTGAGTATTTGGACCTTTGATCCAGCAACTGCATTTCTGAGTATATACCCAACAAATTGAAGACAAACATACATGTACACCAGTGTTCACAGCAGCAACATTAACAGTAGCCAAAAGATGGAAACAACCCAAATGCCCATCAGTGGATAAAAGGATAAACAAAATGTAGTTACCACTACATGCCATGGAATATTATTTGGCCTTAAAAAGTGAACTGCTGGTACATCAGTTCAGTTCAGTTTAGTCGCTCAGTCGTGTCCGACTCTTTGCCACCCCATGAATCACAGCACGCCAGGCCTCCCTGTCCATCACCAACTCCCGGAGTTCACTCAAACTCATGTCCACAGAGTCAGTGATGCCATCCAGCCATCTGATTCTCTGTCGTACCCTTTTCCTCCTGCCCCCAACCTTTCCCAGCATCAGAGTCTTTTCCAGTGAGTCACCTCGTCGCATGAGGTGGCCAAAGTATTGGAGTTTCAGTTTTAGCATCAGTCCTTCCAATGAACACCCAGGATTGATCTTCTTTAGAATGGACAGGTTAGATCTCCTTGCAGTCCAAGGGACTCTCAAGCTGGTACATACTACAAGGTAAATGAATCTTGAAAGCATTATGCTAAGTAAAATAAGCCAGACACAAAAGGACAAATACTGTGAAAATGAAAGTGAAGTCGTTCAGTTGTGTCTGACTGTTTGTGACCCCAAGGACTGTAGCCTGACAAGCTTCCCTGTCCTTCACTGTCTCCCATGCTGAGACTCATGTCCATTGAGTCAGTGATGCCATCCAACTATCTCATCCTCTGTCTCCCCTTCTCCTCTTGCCCTCAGTCTTTCCCAGCATCAAGGTCTTTTCCAAGGAGTAAGCTGTTTGCATCAGGTTAAAGCTCAACATTCATAAAACAAAGATCATGGCATCTAGTCCCATTACTTCATGGGAAATAGATGGGGGAACAGTGGAAACAGTGTCAGACTTTATTTTGGGGGGCTCCAAAATCACTGCAGATGGTGATCGCAGCCATGAAATTAAAAGATGCTTACACCTTTGAAGGAAAGTTATGACCAACCTAGACAGCATGTTAAAAAGCAGAGATATTACTTTGCAGACAAAGGTCTGTCTAGTCAAGGCTATGGTTTTTCCAGTGGTCATGTATGGATGTGAGAGTTGGACTGTGAAGAAAGCTGATCGCCGAAGAATTGATGCTTTTGAACTGTGGTGTTGGAGAAGACTCTGAGAGTCCCTTGGACTGCAAGGAGATCCAACCAGTCCATTCTAAAGAGATCAATCCTGGGTGTTCATTGGAAAGACTTATGCTAAAGCTGAAACTGCAATACTTTGGCCACCTCATGCGAAGAGTTGACTCATTGGAAAAGACCCTGATGCTGGGAGGGATTGGGGGCAGGAGGAGAAGGAGACGACAGAGGTTGAGTTGGCTGGATGGCATCACTGACTCGATGGACATGAGTTTGGGTGAACTCCGGGAGTTGGTGATGGACAGGGAGGCCTGGCGTGCTGCGATTCATGGGGTTGCAAAGAGTCAGACACAACTAAGTGACTGAACTGAACTGAACTGAGCCAAAGTATTGGCTTCAGCTCCTCCATCCATGGAATTTTCCAGGCAAAGATACTGCAGTGGGTTGTCATTTCCTTCTCCAGGGGATCTTCCTGACCCAGGCATTTAACCCCGGTCTCCTGCACTGCAGGCAGACTCTTTACCGTTTGAACCAGCAGGGAAGCCCAAATACTGTATGATTCTACTTACATGAGGTACCTAATTTAGTCAAATTCATAGAGACAGAAAGTACAGCAGAAGTTGCCAGGGGCTGAGGGATGAGAAGGATGAGTTATTACTGTATTGTATAATGGGAACAGAGTTTCTGTGTTAGGATGCTGAAAAAGTTCTGGAAATGAATAACAGTGATAGTTATACAACAATGTGAATTTACTTAATGCCACTGAATTGTACACTTAAAAATAGTTAAAGGGTCAGTTTTATGCCACATATATTTACCATAATAAAATAAATTGGGGGTGTGTGGGGCGGGGAAAGGTGTGGAAGCAAGTATTCCAGTTAGATGATATTGCAGGAAATTGGGTGAGAAATGCATGACTGAGGAGATGGTGGAAAGTATTCAAATTCAGGATCCACGTTGCAGATGGACTCAATAGGTTCTTTTGACCAATTGTGAATGGAAGAGGATGATCACAAAAGGCTCCTGGTTTTGTTCTGAGCCACTGGGAAGATAAGGATCATTTCCAGAGAATACTGGAGAAGGAGCAAGTTTGGGGGAGGGGTGGTATCTCATATTCAACTTTCAACATGTTAAATTAGATGTCTGATTGGCCCTTGAGTAAAAGGTCAAGAAAATGTCTGAGCCTGTAAATTTAAGAAGAGGTGGTGACATACAGAAAGATGGTATATGCAGCACCTATATGAAGTGTGGGAGTGAATGGATTCCCCGAAGGAATTGAAAGAGGAGTGGCCAGAGACCTGAGCACAGGGGCCGTCTGGCATTCAGAGGGACATAAATGTGGGGGTGCGTTTCATAAATACTAGCAAGTTTCTGTTGAGCACCTCTTCTCCCAGCCACTGTTGCAGGTGACTGGGACAGCAATGATTAAAAAAAGTCAGCCCCCCCAATATTATTTTTTGCTCTTGGGCAAGTTACTTAACTTGACTGAACCCCACATTCCTCATCTGTAAAATGGGGGTAACATTGAGGTTTATACAAAACAGAGCAACAGTAATTTAAAACATTTCCTGATTATACACCTGTTTATACAAGGTTGTTTTATTTTCATAACTCTATTTCTTCTTATAACTCTGCAAGATAGGTATTTTTTTTCCTGGAAAAAAATCCAAAGTTTAGGGAAGCTGGTAAATTTTTCTAAGACACAGCTAAAAATTAATTTTCATTGGCAAGATTCTTACTCTGGTAGTTCTGAAGTCACATCTTTTGGTTCATCCAATATTTCAAGCCATTCTAATATGCAAAACACTCAGCAGACTGCCTCAGGCAATAGTTATTGCTTCAAAACGTGTTTTCTTTCGTCCCTACTTTGTCTTCCCCTCCACTTAAGTGAGTCTCTTTGAGGTCCTGAAAAACGAACTTCTATAATTAAAACCAATCAGAAAAGCAATCACCTAGGTCATCAAGTATGTAAACTGCCAACTATAAACTTAATAATATCCCTAAATGAATGTTAATTGACTGAATAAACAAAAACTGTGCATTTTCAGTTTAATTTTCTCTGCAAAGTACCTGGCCTTTAGAATTTACAGATTGGACAGCACTTACTGAAATTCTATTACCATTAGCCTATGTTTATTTTATAAGCTTTCTTCTGAAATAAAATGCATTCAAGATATCCCTGAAAATAACTTCTTTATGAACCTAGTTTATACTTCCCTTATTGGTTGTGTGGCAAATGAAATTGCTACTCTGCTGTCTTTTTTTTAGAAATTTTTGTTTATGTTTTTGGCCAGATTGCTTGACTTGTCGAATCTTAGTTCCCCTACCAGGGATTGAACCTGGGCCCTCAGGAATGAAAGTGTGAAGCCCTAGCTACTGGACTGCCTGAGAATACCCTCTGCTGTGTTTTAGACATAAATCTATTGTTTGGGTTTCCCTGGTGGCTCAGAGGTTAAAGCATTTGCCTGCAATGTGGGAGACCCGGGTTCGATCCCTGGGTTGGGAAGATCTGCTAGAGAAGGAAATGGCAACCCACTCCAGTATTCTTGCCTGGAGAATCCCATGGATAGAGGAGCCTGGTGGGCTACAGTCCACAGGGTCGCAAAGAGTCAGACATGACTGAGCAACTGCACTCACTCACTCATGCATAGATTAATTGTAATCATTAGTGTCTTCTCTCCTGGGAACTCCAGGATGTTTAAGGACATTATTATAATATTATCCTAGTCACTTAGACTAAGCTGCTGGAGTTGTTCCTCCCTCTTCCTTATCTGCCATCCTCCAGTCGATTACCAGGAACTGACAGACCTACATCTGAAATGCCTTGGAATTGGGCCCCTCTGAATCAGATTTAAAGACAGTACTTTGGTTCTGCTTAGAGTCCGCTGCTTAGATGATGATCATAAATAGCTCTCTAACTGATAAAAGCTGTGACTTTCATCACCTCCTCACCAATGAATCCTATTTTTATAAGCCATGATTTTCCTCCCAAAACTAAAAAAAAAAAAAATCCTGACATTTCCAGGACATACGAAATAACGATTCACTGTAAGGGAACACTCAAAGTCCATGGTTTCTGGCCCAGTTTATCCTGTTCCTGTCTCCTGTTTTCTCTTTGCCTCTCACATGTTCTTCTAAGACCCACTTGTTGGTGTCCTACATTAAGCTTGGTATGATCTTTCCAGACAGAATTAGACCCTCTCTCCCTTTACCCCCATAACACTTTATTATTCCTCTCTTTATCACATAACATTTTTTACGACTTTTATAATTATGATTCTCATGCATAATAAATGGGAGAAATTCTTATTATCCTAACAGCTGGCACCAGGCTCCTCCAGAAGAATCCCCCTTGGTGTGGAAAATATGCCTTTAGGAATGCTTGGAGGGAGCATGACAGCTGAACGCCACTCGCACTTCCCTGGCCAAGGACTTGATGTAACCTTAGCCCCAGGGTTTTTACTAGGGGAAATCTGCCCTGCATGTGCCGAGGGGAGGGTTTGTTGTTTTTCTCTTGAATAAAGATGAGATGGGGATGGGAGAAGAAACCAGAGAAGAGGCGAAGGAGAGAGAATGCCTGGTAAAGAACCTGCCTGCTGGTGCAGGAGATATAAGAGACCCGGGTTTGATCCCTGTATCGGGAACAACCCCAGAGAAGAACATGGCAACCTACTCCAGTATTCTTCTCTGGAGACTCCCACGGACAGAGGAGCCTGGAGGGCCACAGTCCGTGGGGTTGCAAAGAGTCAGACACGACTGAAGCGACTGCACGCATACTCAGAGGTGGGGAAGAAACAGAGAAGAGGTGAAGGAAGGAGAGAATGCCAGCAAGACAAACAGTTGCCTGAGGCTGGAGGGGACCAGTGAGCAGCACAGAAGTAGGCAAAAGCATTTTATGAATACAGAACATTAGGCGGAGAGAGCCAGAGCTCCAAGAGTGCCTCAAGGTCTATGGTAAAAGGGCTACTGAGCTCAGATGAGTGTATATGGTGGTTCCTGGTGTGAAGAGTGAAGAAGGTGCTGATTTTTACATCAGGATTAATGATAGAGGCCGAGAGAGCCTTGAGAATATAAACCTCCCAGAAATTTACATACATCTTTGGAGAGTTACGATTAGACTTCCACATGTCATTTAATTGGTGTATTTGAGTCTTTTGTCACCTGTTTGAGGTGGTTAAATATTCAAATCCTGTACCTCACCATACTATAAACACTTTGAGGAGACTTTTGTATATGCTCATTTGCTTTTCTGTAGCGAACCCACAGAGAATATGTGTTGTTTTATTTGATTGAATAAGTAGTGTTAAGTTGAAAAATACCTATATATCTGACTGCCACTTATTTAAACCTTTATCTTACAGATTTTCTCAGCAGTAAAAAGCCAAGTTACAAAAAAATCCCAACAGTGCAAATTATATTTAATCATCAATAATGTGGTTCAAGAGACTTAGCGTTGTCATCTTGATGTTTTACAGATTTTTCATCTTATTTTAGGAGTGATGTGATGTAAGGGGAAGTGTGGCCTGGAGGTCTTAAGTCTTTTCTCAGGCACTTACCCATTCTAAGCGTCTATTTTCTCAGCTGTTTCTCAGCTGTTAGACTGCCATTAACAATATCGACCCTGCCAATCTTTATGTAATTTTTGTGATTTCTAAGTTTATGTATGTTGATATAAAAGCCCTTTCTATGCCACCTGCAGTATTTGATAGTATACAGTAAGTTTACTATAAACAGCATAGTATACACTGAAAGGCTACCAGTTAGAGCTGTGGACAGGGTTTTACCAGTAATGGTGAAGAATGAAGTTAGAAATGTTAAGTGGTATTTACCTGATGCATGAAAGCTTACAAAGTTTTAATCTAACCCTTCTTCTTAGGTGAAGGAAGATGGGCCAGGGCTGTGCATTTGGTGGACAGTGTGGCTCTGAGATTTTAGTGATCTATGAAGCTCTAGGTGAGCAGTTCAAGGCCAATAGCATAGAAATGTCAGAAACATCAGCTCCATAGAAGCAGGCTAAGAGCAAAACTGAGGTTGGAAAGAAAGTATCAGTATCAGCAAATAGGAATGTAGTAAGAAATGGCTGTTGGTGTAATCATGGTTTTGTGGAACCCAAGGTAAAGAAGGAACCCAAAACACTTCTGTCTCTTCTATAAGAATATCATTCCCCTGATACTAAAACCAGATACAGATGATAGAAAATACACAAGATCCTTTATACAGACTCAAGAACCCTCAACATAAAACAAGCAAACTGAATCTAGCAACATATACAAAAGAGCATATACCATGACTATGTGGGATGTAACACAGAAGTGAGGCTGGTTTGACATATGAAAGTCAATCAGTATAATATATTAGTAGACTTAAACACAAGACCACGTGATTATCTCAATAGGTCAGAAAAGTCATTCAACTTTTTTTTTTTTCATGATAAAAACACTCAGCAGACTAGAAATAGAAAGGGATTTCTTTAGCCTGATGAAGAACTATGAAAAACCCATATCTAACACCTTTAATGGGCAAACCTAATAGTTTTTCTAAGATTAGGAACAAGACGAGGATGTTTATACTCACTGTTTTTTTATTTTTTATTTTTTAATTGGAGGAAAATTGCTTTACAATGTTGTGTTGGTTTCTGCTGTGCAACAGCGCAAATCAGCCATGCTGCTGCTGCTGCTAAGTCACTTCAGTCGTGTCCGACTCTGTGTGACCCCATAGACGGCAGCCCACCAGGCTCCCCCGCCCCTGGGATTCTCCAGGCAAGAACACTGGAGTGGGTTGCCATTTCCTTCTCCATTGTGTGAAAGTGAAGTCGCTCAGTCATGATTATACGTATATCCTCTCGCTCTTGATCCTCCCTTCCCTAAATCTATCTATCATATGACCCAGAAACCCTCACTACTGGGCATATACCCTGAGAAAACCACAGTTCTAAAAGACACATGTTCCTTAATGTTTATTGCAGCATTATTTAGAGTAGCCATGGAAGCAACCTAGATGAATGGATGAAGAAGATGTGATACATATATACAATAAAATACTACTCGGCCATAAAAAAGAATGACTTTGAGTCAGTTCTGGGTGCGGTGACTGAACCTGGAGCCTGTTACACAGAGGGAAGTGAGTCAGAAAGAGAGAAATACATATCACGTAGTAATGTATGTGTATGGAATGTGGGGCTTTCCAGGTAGCTCTGGTAAAGAATCCACCTGCCAGTGCAGGAGACACAAAAGACACAGGTTTGATCCCAGGGTCAGGAAGATTTCTGGAGGAGGAAATGGCAACCCACTCTAGTATTCTTACCTGGGAAATTCCATGGACAGAGAAGCCTGGCAGACTACAGTCCGTGTAGTTGCAGAGAGTCGAACATGAATGAGCCACTGACCAGTCACACACATGAAAACCAGAAAAATGGTGTTGATGAGCCAATATGTCGGGAAGGTGGAGATACAGACTGGAGAATGGACTTGTGTACTCACCACCTTTATTCAGTACTCTAGCCATGGCAATTAAGGAAAAAAAATAAGAGAATCCAGATTGGAAAGGAAGAAGTAAAGTTAGCTCTATGTACAGTTGACATGAAAGGAAGGAGTGAAATTATCTGTTTATAGTTGACATGATCTTGTATATAGAAAACCCAAATGAATCCCTTCAAAAAACTATCAGAACTAATAAAGGAGTTCAGCATGCTTGCTGGACATAATATCAGTATACAAAAATTGACTTTATTTCTATCCAGTAACAATGAACTATCTGAAAATGAAAATTAAGAAAATAATTTCAACACAACCTTGTAAATCAACTGTACTTCAGTGAAAAAGATAATAATTCCATTTACAATAACATGAAAAAAAGAAAATACCTAGGACAAAAGGTAGCTCAGACAGTAAAGACTTTGCCTGCAATGCAGGAAACCCTGGTTTGATCCTTGGGTTGGGAAGATCCCTGGGAGAAGCAAATGGCAACCCACTCCAGTATTCTTGCCTGGAAAATCCCATGGACAGAGGGTTACAGTCCATGGGGTCGCAAAGAGTCGGACACGAGCAACGAACACTGTCACTTCACTTTCAAATTTAACTGAATAAGTACAAGTTTGCACACTGAAAACTTTGAACAATTATTTTTAAAAAACTAAAGAACTTGTAAAAGGAAAGACTTCCATGTTTGTAGATTGAAAAATTTAACGTTGAGTAAATGGTAGCATTCTACCAAATGGTAAATAAATTCAGTGCAATTTCTATCTAAATTCCAACTGCATTTTCTTTTGCAGAAATTGACAAACTGACCCTAAAATTCATATGGAAATAATCTTGAAAAAGATGACTTTGAAGGACTAAAACTTTTCAATTTTAACATTTACCTCAAAGCAATGAAGTTAAGACAGCGTGGTCCTAGACTAGATATGCACATATAGATCAATGGGATAAAGGTGAGATCTTAGAAATAGACCGTTACATTTATGATCAATTGATTTTCATGCGATTTCTTAGACAATTTAATGAAGAAAGAATAATCTTTTTAGCAAATAATATGGAGACAACTGTGTAGCCACATGTGAAAGAATGAAATTAGACTCCTTCCTTTCACAAAAATTAACTAAAAATGGGTCATAAATCTAAATAGAAGAGCTAAATCTCTAAGAAGAAAGCATCGGAGAAAGTCTTTGAGACTTAGGTAAAGCTTTCTTAGATATAACCACACACAAACAACTAGAGAAATGTTAAATTGGACTTAATATTTAAAACTGTTGTGCTTTAAGGACTACAAGAAAATGAAAAGACAACCCACAGATTGGGAGAAAATATTGGCAAATTATATATCTGATAAGCAACTTGTATCCAGAATATATGGAAATTTCACAACTCAACAGTTAAATGACAACACAATTTATAAACAAGCAAAGTATTTGAATAGACATTTCTCTGAAGGAGATATACAAATGGCCTGTGAGTATATGAAAAGACTCAACTCCATTAGTTGTTAGGGATATTACAAATGAAAGCCACAATGAGATACCACTTTATATGCACTAAAATGGCAAAAATTCAAATGACAAACATAATGCGTTGGTGAGGATGAAAAGAAATTACAAGCTTCTTACAGTGCTGGTGAAATTATAAAATGATGTAGTCACTTTGAAAAACAGTTTGAAAACTCACAATATTAAAAATAGAATTACCATATAATCTAGTAATTCCATTTCTAGGTGTCAGGCTAAGAGAATTTGAAACACATGTTCACACAAAAGCTTGAACAGCTATTCATAGTAGCATTATTCCTAATACTCAAAAAGTAAAATCAACCCAAATGTCCATTAACTAATGAGTAAAAATATGGTGTGTCTATATAATGAAATACTATTCAGCTATTAAAAGGAATGAAGTATTAATCATTTCACGATACATGTAAATTAATTCCTTATACTGTACACCTCAAATGTATACAGTGCTGAATATCAATTATGTTTCAATAAAACTGGAAGAAAAAATAGGAATGAACTATTGATGCATGCCACAGCATGGATAAACCTTAACGACTTTATGCTCATGTGAACAAAGCTAGCCACAAAAAGCCACATATTTTATGATTCTGTTTCTATTAAATACTCAGAATAGCCAAATCCATAAAGGCAGAAAATTAGATTAGTAGTTGCAAGAGCTAGGAAGAGAGGGTGTGTGGAATGCATTAATGAACATGGAGTTTCCTTTTGGGGGGTGATGAAAATATTTTGAAATTAGAGGTGATGGTTCCACAACATTGTGAATATAATGAATGCCACTGAATCATGCACTTTATAGGGTGATTTTATGGTATGTGAATTATATCTTTTACATCTTAATAAAGAGACTAACCAAAAAAAAGAAAAAAGGAAGAGGAAACCCAAGTTTAAGATATATTGGACATTGTATCCGGTTTACATTATTCTCGGTTAATCTTCCTGTGTGTCTTCACTCCAGTCTTGTCCGTCTCTTTGCAACGCTAGCCTGCTAGGGTCCTCTATCCATGGGATTCTCCAGGCAAGAATACTGGAGTGGGTTGCCATGCCGTTCAGGGGATCTTCCCGACCCAGAGATCGAACCTAGGTCTCCCACATTGCAGGCAGATTCTTCACTGTCTGAACTACTACTGCTGCTGCTGCTGCTGCTAAGTCGCTTCAGTCGTGTCTGACTCTGTGCGACCCCATAGACGGCAGCCCACCAGGCTCCCCCGTCACTGGTAATCTCCAGGCAAGAACACTGGAGTGGGTTGCCATGTCCTTCTCCAATGCGTGAAAGTGAAGTTGTGTCCGACTCTTTACAACCCCGTGGACTGCAGCCCACCAGGCTCCTCCGCCCATGGAATTTTCCAGGCAAGAGTACTGGAGTGGGGTGCCATTGCCTTCTCCTGTCTGAACTCCTAGGGAAACCCAATAAATTATAAGTGATAATTCATATGTAAATTTTCAGATCACAGGCTATGCTTTTTTTCTAGGAACCGCAACAAAAAATAGGATTCCTGTTTTCTTTTTTTCCTTAAAGATTATAATGGGAGCTTATTGATCACAAAACTTTAATTTAGAAGTCTGCATATAAAAATGAAGATTCAAATGTCACATCGTTTCCTCCATTTTTAAGATCAGCATGTTCTGTCTTTGTTCTTTTGCTTGTTTATCATTAATACTTGACCTAGTTCAGAAATAACTTTATGCAACATGCACTTAAGAATTACTACTGTACCATTAGAATGGGGAATAAACACACCAGGCCCTAGGCTAATGTGACTGAGTTTCCTGGCAGCCATGACAAAAACGTAAATAGGGTGGGGAATTTTAGTTCCAAATATATGATGAAAAAAAATTTTGTGTATATGTATATATTCCAGTTTTGCCAAGCAGGCTTTCCTTCATACCAAATGAAGATTATAACAAAGTTCTTTTTCTTTCTCCAGTTTTATTGAAGAGTGAAAGAATCCTAGCTTGAAGAGTCAGGAAATAGACTAGTACCAACTCTACTACTGTTTAGTTGTGTGGGTTTGGCATAGGTTCGTTTAATTAACTTTTTGAGCCCCGGTTTGCTCATCTTCCAATGTCTTTCAGGTGTAAATTTGGGTCACATTACTATACCTTCTAACTTTTACATCAATTTGGCAGAGTACTCAAAGGTTAAGTTGAGTTTCAAGAAGGAAAATAAAAACAAGTAAAATATTTCATCCATTCAGTTCAGTTCAGTCACTCAGTCATGTCTGACTCTTTGTGACCCCATGAATCGCAGCACACCAGGCTTCCCTGTCCATCACCAACTCCCGGAGTTTACCCAAACTCATGTGCATTGAGTCAGCGATGCCATCCAGCCATCACATCCTCTGTTGTCCCCTTATCCTCCTGCCCCCAATCCCTCCCAGCATCAAGGTCTTTTCCAGTGAGCCAACTCTTCGCATGAGGTGGCCAAAGTATTGGAGTTTCAGCTTTAGCATCAGTCCTTCCAATGGACACCCAGGACTGATCTCCTTTAGGATGGACTGGTTGGACCTTCCTGCAGTCCAAGGGACTCTCAAGAGTCTTCTCCAGCACCACAGTTCAAAAGCATCAATTCTTCGGCGATCAGCTTTCTTCACAGTCCAACTCTCCCATCCATACAGGACCACTGGAAGAACCATAGCCTTGACTAGACGGACCTTTGTTGGCAAAGTAATATATCTGCTTTTTAATATGCTGTCTAGGTTGGTCATAACTTTCCTTCCAAGGAGTAAGCGTCTTTTAATTTCATGGCTGCAATCAGCATCTGCAGTGATTTTGGAGTCCCAAAAAATAGTCTGACACTGTTTCCACTGTTTCTCCATCTATTTCCCATGAAGTGATGGGACCAGATGCCATGATGTTGGTTATCTGAGGTTATTGATATTTCCTCCATTAGATGGGAAATTTTTGGTATTCTCCAAAATTCAAATACATACACATTTTATGGAAGGACAAATGCCTATTTGTGGCACCAGATAGCCCTTTCGGCCAAAAAAAACTCAAATGGGATATTACTAATGAGTTCTACTTGGCCATGTTATTTATGTATCCCTATATGAGTAATTAAAAACTGTTTCAATAATTTATGTAAGCATAAGTACCAGATATTAACTGGTATAATTTCAGTGCTCTTTAATAAAACAAATCTCTAGTGGAACATAGACCTCATTAATGATGAGCATAAAATAGATGGAGGCTGTGTTGATGGTTACTTAAAAAGTTTATTTATGATTGCATTACAGTAACTCATAAGAACTATATATTTCGAACATTTTATATATGTCTTAATATTTAAAACACCAAGTCTTATTATATACTGTCCTCACCTAGTACACATTCGTACAACTTCTTTATGATCGGATCTGCCTTATGAAAAGATCCTTCTGATATGGAAAAGTTAGCGTGTTAATATCAAACACCAGTGTTCACCCTTGGGAATGTCTTCCTGGGGTGGACAGTGTTCCCCCAGCTCTTTTCCTCTCTTTCTTTCTCTTCACCCTTCCCAGCACCTGCTGATATGCCAGCCTCTGGAGAGGAATGCATATAACCACATCTTCATTCTTGAGGAGTTTAAAGTTTATCTTTAATAAAATAAAGAGAACAGTCCTAGAGGGTCTCAAATCCAGATGGGCTCAAGGACCACGCCTATGAGACAAATGCATAGTGCTGTCTTAACCTGGGGAAGACAGCACCTGCCTTAAAGACATTCTGATTATTTAATCCTGTTCAGACCTAGAAAGTTTTTTTTAAGGCTTAAATGATCCATTGAGCTACAACTCCTAGCGTGAAATGTAATTTAAACCGCAACGTTTCTTGAAGAAATTTTGTGGAAACGTTCTTCTGAATATTTTGGCAACTTTTATGTCTTCTGTTCCATGTCCAGTATAATTCAGAAATCTATACTTGTTTCAGAGCGCTTGTTCCATCCTACATTATGAATTGATTTTATGGGGAAAAAATCTTTACAATGAATACAAAGAAGCTGCTGCTGCTGCTGCTGCTGTTGCCCCCCAAAAACTATTTTGAATAGATAACTGTATATCTGAAATGGGTCTCTTTTTTTTTTTTTTAACAAAAAATCCTCTTTCATCCTGTAATCTAAATTCATCATAAAAGTTTATATAACAAATCACAGCAAATGCCATTAATAATTTATTTTTTCTATTTATCCATGTATCTATTTTATCTTTTGCTTAAACAGCTTATGATCTTACTTACTTACTAAAATATGATGAATCAAAAAAACAGCAGAGTCTGTAACAGTTTTGAGTATTTTAATGGTCCTAGATAGTGATTAAAATTACTGAGTAGCAGCTGTTATTTTTAAGGAATATCATGATATACTATAAATCTATCTACAGACTCACCTACAAAAAGTTCATTGGTAAACCAGTGAACCAATCTTTGAATTAGTAGGATATTTCATTTATTAGAATAATTCAACATACATTCTGCACATATTCTGTTGGTATGAAAAAGTGTCAAATTCTAGTTGAATAAATGCCAAGATTGAGCTTTTGGATGTATTTCATCTAAGTATTACTCTTGATTTATACATTTCGTGAAAATGGATTTATTTTTATTGAATTCAAAATTGAATGTAAAGTGGTGTAATGTTTTTGTCACAGCTTCTGGAAAGATTGGCAACTTCTAATCTTACAGTTTCAGTGTGCTCAAAAGTAGTTTTCTGTAGGAATCTGTGGGCAGGAATGAAAGTGAAAGTGTTAGTCACTCGGTTGCTTCTGACTCTTTGCAACCCCCTGGACTGTATAGCCCACCAGACTCCTCTGTCTATGGAATTCTCCAGGCAAGAATACCAGAGTGGGTTGCCATTTCATTCTCCAGGGGATATTTCTGACCCAAGGATGGAACCAGATTTTCCTGCATTGCGGACAGATTCTTTACCATCTGAACTACCAGGGAAATCCATGGGCAGGAACAAAAGAGGTGAATCAGGGGATTTGTGCTATCTTAGAATGAAGCTTCTGGGGACTGGATAGTGAATGTATCTAAATAACCCCGTTTCTCTAATATCCCAGAGAAGACCTTGACATGGTTTGATAGAAGCTAGAGAGTCTGTGATAGTATGGAAGAGAAATAGGAAGATTCCTGCTTCTGAGAGCCATCTGCTGGCTAAGAAAAAGCCTGCAAAAACCTAATGTGTCTGGCTTGTCCTCATGAATAGAATCTCAAGTACTAAGATTTATGTAACTCCTGGTTAACTGAAATTCTCATCAACTCTATTTTTTGGCTTTTGGCCTCTATATTTCATTCCCAACATGGTGTTTGATTTACTCAGGAGGAAGTAGTTCTCACTTGCATCTATTCTGTGGCAACAGCTGATTCAGAATTCCCGAAGGTGATATTTACATTCTATTGGAAATCATTTTAAAACAAGCTTTGGAAAACAGTACAAAATATACTTTTAAAACTGAATGTGCCCCCTTCCCTTAAGGTAACTCTGTTGTGCAACTAACTCTAAACGCTTTTTGGTACCATTGTGAATAAACAAAGATGGCAGGGAAGGAAATTCTCTGGTCTTGATGGTCAAGGAAGACTTAATCATATCACTGCCAAACTCAATCTTCAAAAACGTTTTCCTGGAATAAGGAAGTATTTTTAAGGTAGACTAATAGTAAGTAATTACACTGTGTATCTCTACAGGCAATATTTATAAAATAGTTTACTATAAAATTCTCAGAAGTAAAGTGTATGCTTTATCATAGCAGGCTACATTTAAGAATGCTTTTATGTACTGTTGTTTTCTATAATAGGATTAGAGGGGAAATTTAAATGATTCAGGTTATTTTGTTGGTATTTTATCTTTTGTGGGGCTTCCCAGGTGGTGCTAGTGGTAAAGAACCTGCCAGCCAGTGTTAGAGACCTAAGAGATGCAGCTTCAATCTCTGGGTCAGGAAGAGTCTCCTGGAGGAGGGAATGGCACCACTCCAGTATCCTTGCCTGGAGAATCCCATGGACAGAGGAGCCTGGCGGTCTCCAGTCCATAGTATCACACAGAGTTGGATGCGACTAAAGTACCTTAGCATGCATTCATGCATACATCTTTTATTAAATGTGGTTTATATTCCTAAATACCCGAGTGAGTAGAACATAATAATTCAGGTGGATTCTGGTGTCCAGCCCTTGGATTCAGATCCTGGTGTGGTCACCCACTCTGTTTTGGCCTTGATCTTAACCTCCCTTTGCCTCAGTTTCCTCATCTGTAAACTAGGAGTACTAATAATATTGACCTCCAAGAGCTGCTTTGAAGGTTAAAGCATTTAGAGCAGTGCCTGGCCCATCGCAGGCATTTTGTCAGTGTCGGCTCATTGTTATCCTCAGTCATCCTCCTTGATGTTCTCTTGAGTGTGAATTTGCTGAAGGACCTTCCCTCCCTCTGTTTTCTGCTCTTGTTTTAAAATTTAGGACGTGTGTGTCCTCTTCCCAGTCTTAAAAGATTGTCCCGGCTTTTTCTTTTTAACTCCTGTAGAAACTCCAATTTCAGTGAAGGGCGTCTCACTGTTCTCAGGTCACACGTGACAAATGGCCTTTATTACGTGCTGATTACAGTTAACCTTCATTCCTTTCATGGCAGCTGTGTGGTGCCTTCTATTTAAATAGAGCTGTTCTTGATGTGACTTTTCGAGCCTCTCTGGGTTTCGTTCTAATTTAACTTACCATTCCAAGTGGGACTATTGTGTAACTGAAGGCGTGATTCACTCATTTGTTCTCTGTCCATCTAATTACTATGACGCAGTCCCTGTGAGGCCCCCTCAGGCGTTCATTCACTTCTCTAAATGGTCTAACCTTCTGGGGAAGGGAGTGGGCCTTTAGTTATTATTTATGAACTGTGTGGATGTGTTTAGTGCAATGTCTGGGAACACACTAGCAACTGTGTTCAGTTGCTGAATGGTCCCGACCGTTTTCATCATACCAAACTTATTACTCAGGATTATCGGAAGAATCCTCTGCTGGCATAGGCAGTAGTTTCTTGCACATTTCCAGTCTTCAGAACAAGGCCAACTTTTGAAGCACACAAGTCAGCGTGCGTGCATTTGGGGATACCTTAAAAGCTGTGGAAACAAAGGGCACGTGGCTCGGAAAGCATAGTAAGGGCAGAATATTTTAATTTCACTGAAAATTTTAATTGTAAGCCTTGTTTTAGAATGCTATTCTCTTGGAGTTAGAGCAAAGAATCAAGACACTCATGGGAACATATGATTTTAATGGTTACCTAGAATCCCTGGTATTCAGTCACTACTTTGTATATTACAGCATTTAAAATATGAAACGACAACAACAAATAGATATGCAACAAACAACAGAATTTTACTGAATAACACAGGGAACTATAGTCAATAGTTTGTAATAACCTATAATGGAAAATAATTTGAAAAATTATATATGTATAACTGAATCACCTTGCCATGCACCTGAAACATTTAAATCAACTATACTTCAATAAAATATATGCATTATGAAAAAAATAAAATTTGAAACAGGGAAATGAACGTAAGAGTAAGGAATTGAGTAAGCATTATCAGAAGACTTGAAGTCAAAGGATCCTGGTAAGGACTAATTAACCAATTAAAGGTTAATTAATTAGTTGATTATATTGAATTAAAAATTAAGAATACCTGACTTAATACATTAATCCATTCATCCAACCAACTATTCAGTCATTCTATTTAGCAAACATTTTTGAATGCCCACAGTGTTCTTGGCTCCAGAGACACAAAAGTACCTGATACCAGGATCTTAACTATCAGATTTCCTGCCGTGGACTTGGCATGGCCAAACACCAAGTTATCTTCCAACTACCAAAGGGGAACCAAGGGAAGTTTTACGCATTGAATGTCATTTTACGGTTAGCTTAGTTGGGTCCATTTATTCAATGCACATATCTCTTTAAAAATTATTTTTATCATCATCATGCAGATATCTTTAGGTAGTTGTTCTTTATAATGTCCTAAAACATTTCACTTTAAAATGAGGAAAACCGTGGTATGAAGTTTTGTAGAGCATTAAGGCCATCCACCTGTCTTCAATTTTGATGTAAATTCAGAATCTGAGTGAAGTTGTTTCCCACCATTCTGTAGCCCTGCTTTTCTTCCCTGCCCACCATAGTCCAGTGGCTGACTGTATAGCAGCATTACCTCTTTGGTCCCTTATAGACTTGCTTAGTAGTTACTGGGTATGGATTTTAGGTTTATTTTTTTACTTTTCTCTGCTTATATGAACACATAGCAGAATAAACAGCTAAAATCAACAGGCCAAACAATATGTGTGTGTGATTATGCTTAGTTACATTTAGACTTCTGTATAGCAGTGCCTAGAAAGCATTGCACAAAACAAAATGTTCTTACTATAGGCTTTATGTTATAACTCAAGGGACATAAATACCATGTCATATTCTCAATTTGAAAGGTGTAAAACATACTACAACATGAAATTTTCTATTTGTGAGGCCCCCAGTGACAAGATCCGTATTTGTTTTTCTGACTATATAGTCAAGAAGCGAATTGTTCTTGCCTTATTATCACATATAGAGCCAATTTGTTCACAAGAATCACACCCTATGCCAGAACATACCTTGTTTGGAGTGACTAAAGCCCTTCTCTCATGGGACAGACCAGTCACACTGTTTTGACTCTTTTCACAACCAAGCTCCAATCCCTACAACTGAGTCAATGATGTGGAAAACCACAAAGCCGCATTGAGTGATAAGAATGCTGAAAAAGTGGCTTGGCCATCCCATATGTTCTTTCCTTCAAGTTCGTAGAAATCTTGTACAAAACTGTTTAAGATACAGGCATATAAATGTCATTTATTTTGATCTTACCTAATAATATAAAACATTGACTACTGAATCTGTTACTTGTACAAGTGAAAAGATGCTTGAAAACTTAGTAGCTCGGTCGGTAAAGAGTTCGCCTGCAATGCAGGAGACCCGAGTTCAATCCCTGGGTCAGGAAGATCCCCTGGCAAAGGGGAAGGGCAACCCACTCCACTGTTCTTTCCAGGGAAATCCCATGGACAGAGAAGCCTGGCAGGCTACAGTCCAAAATGTTGCAAGAATTGGACATGACTTAGCAACTAAGCCACCACCACCATATGGAAGGAGACACTTTAAAGTTTAGTGG
Organism: Moschus berezovskii; assembly: GCF_049115385.1. NCBI lineage: Eukaryota > Metazoa > Chordata > Mammalia > Artiodactyla > Moschidae > Moschus > Moschus berezovskii. The sequence continues at coordinate 38,349,974 of NC_142472.1, forward strand.
AGCAATGTTGCAGTGAAATATTAGAAATAAATCTATATGTCCATCACTTAGGAAATGGATTTTTAAACTCTGGAATGAATGTTTATTGGACTACTCCCATATTACTTCTGAGTCAAGTATTAACCAATTATAGCCCATGGATCAAATACTGCCCACTATTTGTTTTGTAAATAAAGTTTTATTAGAGCATAGACACACTCATTTGTTTTATTTATACTCATATTTATCTATAGCTGCTTTCATGCTACTGGAGAAGGCAATGGCAAGCCACTCCAGTACTCTTGCCTAGAAAATCCCATGGATGGAGGAGCCTGGTAGGCTACAGTCCATGGGGTCGCTAAGGGTCGGACACGACTGAGCAACTTCACTTTCACTTTGCACTTTCACACATTGGAGAAGGAAATGGCAACCCACTCCAGTGTTCTTGCCTGGAGAATTCCAGGGACGGGGGAGCCTGGTGGGCTTCCGTCTATGGGGTCACACAGAGTCGGCCACGATTGAAGTGACTTAGCAGCAGCAGCAGCAGCAGCTTTCATGCTACAGTTGCAGGGTTGATTTGTCACAACATAGACTGTATGACTCTCGATCAAAATATTCACCATCTAGCCCTTTATAGAAACAGTTTACCAACTCCTGATCTAGGTAGATTAAAACACCATCTATTGTAAAATACACCGCTGAGAAAGACAAAATGAATCAATTAAACCGTGACCAGCCATCAAATGTCAGAGGCATCCTGATTTTAGAGACATTAAAATATTAAAAGATTCATCTTAGGATCTGTGCGCTATGGGGTATAGCACTTCAAATGAGCAGACCATTGTGTTTGTATCAGTATAAACAGATCTCAGATCCTCAGTGTCGAGTGAGCAAAAGGCAAGTGTGGAACAATTTGAAGAATGATGTGAACAGCCTTTTATCTATGTGTCTCTTAACACAATATAATGAGTTTCCGTGAATGCAGATACCAGTAAGCATAATTTTAAAGAATTGAAAGGATTTGTAGAAAACTGATGATAGAGATTTTCCCTGGGAGGACAAGGGATCAGGATAATGATGTAAGAAAGAGGGGGAAAGTTATCTATCTGTAGTGTTCAGTTTTTTTGAGGACTGATTTATTCATAAAAAGTAGTTTAAAGAAACATCAAAACCTGGAAAAACTGGAAAAAAAATAATGTCAAAGTATTAATAGTGGTAAATCTTTTATAGTAGGAATATGAGTGATTGCTTTTATATTGTATTTCACTGTAACTTTAAAGAACTTCATGAATAACTCAAAAAAATGAGTCATATTCTTCATTTCTATCTCAATCAAAAGAGATTAATGTTGGAAGAAGTACACGTTAATCAGTTACCTGACATTACAAACTAATCCTGTTTTTCTACTGTGGCATGAAGATTAAACAATGTACAAGTCAGGGCCAAATTTCATAGTTAAAGCTTTTTTTCATAATGTGGTACAGCTAATCTTTAAATACAATGCACTTGATTCCCCACCGTGAAAAACCACCAACGGGAAGAGTTAAATGTCAGGTGCATTTTGCAGAACCAGAATAGCTTGTCATGAGTCATGTTATTGATGTACTGATGTCATTTCTTTCAGCCCAGCCTCACTTGTTTTGAAACGTACATTGTGATTTTACATGGTTTTATGTGTTGTCACATGCAGTGCAGACCCTCATGTTACTTATTAAATGCATTCATTTTGTCATTTGTCTGTAGCAGGTCTTCCTAAAATAATCTCTGTAAGTGTCTTCAGAACGTTAGGCGATAATTTTACCACCACCGGATAATTTCTTTTGATGATGGAGATCTACTCATTCACCACTGCTTTCATTTACTCTTTTTGTTTTTTTCATTCTGTTGTTATTTTAAGCATATCTTCCTCTCCCGAGGAGTGTTTCATCAAAAATAGGTCAAGCTGCCCGCCTTCGAGATGAAGAAATGAAACGTGTCCCAGAAAGTGACAGCAGTAAAGTGGACATGGGGCCTTGAGTCTGTATGAAGCTGCAGACTGCAAGCCTCCGGTCTCACGGCACTGGAACCAAACAGAGTGCTGTGTTTGCTCACCGTTTAAATCTCCTTTTTCTTTTTTCCAGTTCAATCTCACCATTTAGTATTGAGAGCACAAGACGCCAGAGAAGGTCTGAATCCCCAGACTCAAGAAAACGGCGTATCCACAGATGCGATTTCGAGGGCTGCAACAAAGTGTATACAAAAAGTTCTCACCTGAAGGCTCATCGAAGGACACATACAGGTAACAGCTCTGCAGGGTTTCTCACCTGAGGGTCACTGAGAGTCCAGACAGGGCTGGCTGCTTGACTGCGGACCCCTGGGTGTGCTGGAGTGTTCTGTGCTCACCCATCATGTCTGAGCAGAGTGCATTCCCTCTCTTAGTCAAAAAAGGCTTAAGTCATAGTGAAATTTAGAAACAAAGAAGTGTTTCTTCTGTGTCTTAAGGAATTATATTAGTATGAACCCAGTGGTCTAGACTTTTTCATAGTCAGAGTTGCCACTTAATGCTTGTCTAGGTTTTAAAATGTCCACATAACATACCAAACAAGCTGAATAAAATCATTTTATTCTCTTAAAGTTAGCATTTTCACCACCACTTAGATCATGTTTTTCTCCCCTTTATCTCATCCCCCAAATAATCAAACCAATACAGCAACACCAAAAACGTGAAATAAGATTGACATATACATAACACTGCAAGGAGTTGAAAACTTTATTTCCCCATGATTCCATTTGATTCTCACTGGTATATTTTTGTATATGGAGAGGATTTTTTATGTTCATAGGTTGCAAAGAAGGAAATTGAGATCACAAGTGACTCACTGACTTTGTCACCATCCATTCACCCAACACATCTACCCTCCCACCAACTCACCCTCCCACCAACTCACCCTCCCACCAACTCACCCTCCCAGGAAAGTAGCCGGTGGTTCTTCACTTAGCTCCCTACTCACCCCATCCATCCTCTACGTGTATGTCTCTCACTTGGCATCCCCTGCCTGCCTGGCTTTCTGGATCCTGTTGGGTACCACTGACAGGAGGCTCTGCTGCTGTTGCTGCTGCTAAATCTCTTCAGTCATGTCCAACTCTCTGCAACCCCATAGACGGCAGCCCACCAGGCTCCCCCGTCCCTGGGATTTTCCAGGCAAGAACACTGGCGTGGGTTGCCATTTCCTTCTCCGATGCATGAAAGTGAAAAGTGAAAGTGAAGTTGCTCAGTCGTGTCTGACTTTTAGCGATCCCATGGACTGCAGCCTACCAGTCTCCTCCATCCATGGGATTTTCCAGGCAAGAGTACTGGAGTAGGTTGCCATTGCCTTCTCTGGGATAGGAGGCTCTGGGAAGAGACTAAATACCAAATTCCACCCCAAGTACAGAACCTTTTCAAGGAAAAGTGACTGGTGACTGGAATATGTGAACCTCAGAGAAGAGGGAAATTCATTCATAGGCATTCCTGGTAGCAACATACCAGAGATCAAGACAGCCCAGTCCAGTAACTATCCTGGACAGGAATCTGCCTCCAGCACCCACCTCTGGGAGCTTCATGTGTAACAGACCCCATGGGGCCGTGTAAGTAGTGCTCCCATCTCAGATACGTTAAGGTAACCACACTGGGTAAACTGTTTTCCAGCTGAGGTAGCAAATTCATTTAAATTGGCATTCTTTGCCATCTATTGAGTCACGTTATTATAGCAGATTGTTTGAAGGTTTCTTTAGAGAGACTTTCATGATTTTGATCATTGAGGTGGGGCATCTTTGCATGTGTGATGACGTCATAGCACAAGATGCTGCTTGAATTCAGAAAAGCTTTATAGAGTCTGCAGTTTAGTTTTGCTTACCTACCGTGTTAATGCTTTTGCTATTTCTAAGGTAATTCAGCACAGTGTGCAAACTGCCTCTTCCCATTGTTCTTCCCTGTCCCCAGCCCTTCTTCCTTTTCTTCTTAATTCCAGATCCTTCCCTCTTCACTGATCCTGAGCTCTCCCAGGAGAAGTTTTCGTCTATTTCTTAGACACTCATTTTGTTGTTGTTTTGTTTTGTTGGCCACACTACACGGTATGTGAGATCTTAGTTCCCTGACCAGGTATCAAACCCGTGCCCCCTGCAGTGAAAGCACAGTGTCAACCCCTGAACCACCAGCGAAGTTACCAGGCACTATTTTTTAATCAATTTTCTTTCCTGGTTTAGGATCCGAAAAATTAAGCCATTGAATATTTAAGTTACTTTTTTATTGGAGTACAGTTGATTTACAATGTTGTGTGAGTTTCAGATGTACAGCAAAGTGATTCACTTATACATACACACATATCTATTTTTTCTAGATTCTTTTCCCTTATAGGTTATTATAAAATATTGAGTAGAATTCCCTTGCTATACAGTAGGTCCTTGTTGGTTATCTATTTTATATATGGTGGTGTGTATTCAGTTTTCTTATGAAGGCCAAGAATGAGTATAGAGACATAGGATGAAATATGCTTATTCAGTAGATAGTGAACACAAATCACAGGAGTTAAGTATGATCAGGTTGTATTACTGACTTTTTATGGAAGCATTTCAGTTATAAGGAAAAAAAAGAATGACCTTTCGCCAGTGAATCTTCATATATTTGAGTTATTCCTATTTTCCTTGAACTTTCTGAAATAACTATTAGCCCCATTTTCACCAGACATCCTCTATTTCAGTTATCCAAGTGATGAACAGTGAAAGAGAAGAAAGGGTTTAATGAGATACTATGAAAGGATTTTAATGTTATAGCATTATAAGATTGAATCTTAAAGTTTTTAATATAGCTTGTGAAAGTGCAGGAAATGTGATGTATGCATTGTAATTCAAAGCAAGATAACCCTCTAATGCTGAAGCAGAATTAATCAGCGTGGCTTATTAATAAGATGAAATCTTTGACTCCTAGGGTCCAAATGGCCCTTCGATGTCATGGAGTTTAGTTCATTTCCACATTAGAGGAATCCCTTGGGTGTCATCTGTCATGGAGAGCCAGTTCCTACTATGCAGTTTTCTGCACACATAACAGATCTTTTCTTTGATTTGATCCGCACAACACCTGGTATCACTGTCTCCTTGGTAAGGAGAGTGGCTCCGGGTCGAGTATTCTTTCCTACCTCTTCTTAAATTTGTTGAGTGACAGAGCTTTTGCTTCTGCAAGACAAGTTGGGAGATGTTTCTGAGGGCAGAGTCCTTGTCTCTGACAGCCCTGAATTGTCTCCCATGGCTTTGTTTGGCTGCTTTATAGCTCCAGCCGTCACACTGTAATTTTCTCTTCCGTGCTCTGGAGCTCCTCTCAACACTGCCATGAACCACGGGCATCTTCATTTCTCCAAATCAGACACCCTCAATTCTCTCTGCCACTTTTTTCTAAGTATACTCTGACATATCACTGTATCTTCTAAAGTTTTCACCCCCCTAGTTGGCGTAAGAGCTCTTGTTAATGGACATCTCTTAATAGAAGCAAAGATAGAGTTAAGTCTTTTAGCAGTTGTCTTTCTCTGTTAGGTTATCTATGTCAAAAACTGCTGAAAACTAGATCTTTCCCTCCCTTGTAACAATAACATTTCTTTTAAACCAAAGCATGCGGTGTTGTATTTGTCGTTGAACCTGTCAAGTGGTGGCTGCCTTGAGAGGGGTGGGTTTCCCCTCACTGAGGTGTTTGCCCCAGGCTGGAGAATCTCTTGTGGGAGATACAGGGCAGTTATTGCTGTGGGAGCTACACATACCCTTTCAAACCTTAGAAATACTTATACTGTATATACTGTATCCATTTGATTGAGGTGAGCTCATTATTCTAATGAATCAAGAAGACTTTAGAACCCCTTCCTGTCCACCTTGCTTTTAGTATTTTAGGTTTCTTCTTCAGCTTCTCCATTTTTTCCAAGTACTGAATAGAACAGGTTCAGGAAAAAGGACTCAAATGTAGTCCTGGAGTCTTCTATCCAAGTGGGTCTCAATTCATTAACTTACAGCTCAGAATTCACCTATTTGTCCTACCTCCGATCCATGTTTCTTGATCTCAAAGCTCCATCCAAAAGTCCTTGTGAAATTTCTGCTCCAAACCCAGATATGACACATTCATCCGTCAACTTAGCAGAGAAGTACTTATTCTGGGCAAGGCAGAAGCTCCTAAACCACCAGTCAAATAACAGTACTTTTGAAAAGAAAGAATGAAATTTGGTTGATTTGCTGCCACCAGTTCAAAGTGAGCCCATACTGGTTTCTGATTTATAATTACGTGCAAGATTTCATAACTTTGTGCTCAAAATGAAATGAACACTAGTTCTGTAGGGATTCAGGTTGGTTTGCTTTGCTTTTAATAAATATCTTCTTAGCCTTACCTTTGCTTCAGGCATATTGAGTAAGTTATTTGTGTGTGACCAGTAATAATGAATGTAAAGTATGGGATTATAACAGATGACTTATGAGAACTACGCACGCAATGGGAGGTAAGCAAGGGGCAACAAGACACTTCCTTTGAGAAAGTCACGTTAATTCTGCCTTTAACTTGATCTTTTGTGCTTTCTTGGTAAATGATCAGTCATCTGTTTAGGACATTAGATATAAAGTAAATTAAACATATCTATAGAGGTGTGAAAGAGGTTCACTTTCTACATATTCATAAAGAATTTAGAATAAAACAAGAAATGCTGGAGTACCTTCTTAAACTGAAAAATAACTTAGTCTAATGAATGTGCATTTTAGATAATAACATAGAAGTTTGGCCAAATATTTTTAAATGCCTACTAACACTTCCCTGTGGCAAATTGTTTAAGGCATATTCAATAGAAGGAAAACATATATTTCTACCATCTCATTTACCCTACCGTCAGCAAGTATAATAATTATTCCTATTCACTAGTCTGAATTGTATCTCTCCTGTGCGTGAAGCCGTGTACAGTGTATTTAAGTGAATTGCACTGTGTTGAAATTAAAGTTCATTTAAGTCTGTATGACGTAACTATTATGTACAATGAATTTCTGATTTTAAGAATTTTACTGCTTATCAAATGATCTAAATATGAATTTTAGAAGATAATGGTTTTACAAATTTGGTATTACCATTTATAATTCTCTTTATTTTCCCAAAATGTGTACCATCATGTTTTCTATAAATAAAATGCAGTACGAAGTGACACTCAGGCACCAGTGATTCTTACAGCCACTAGATGGCGCAAAGCAACCAGATGTTGGGTCTAGCTTAAGAGGGTCCAGCAATCAGCTGGAACCCTCTAGTGGTACATTTGAAATGGTATGATCGTCCCTGTTCTGCCGAATACTATTATTTAATGATGAACAAGGAAATGGCAAGATAGAGATTTAAAACTAGGGTTTTTTAAAAATAAGTATTAATCATTTCAACATGTAAGAATATTTAGTTTCAAATGAATCTTAATTTGAAAATTTCAACTTGATATCCTGTTCTCTAATACATTTTTGAGGCTTGTTTAGTCAATCTTGCCTCATAATTATTTGAATTCATATGAACACTCTACACTTAAATTTTAAAAAGTAATGAACAGAAGGCAGTCACATTTCTTATCTATCTGACTGTAGCAAAAGTAATTTGTGTCTAAATTTTACACATCAAGGAAAGTAACTCATATGGATACTTTAAAAATACTAACCAATTTTTATTTTAAAGTCCCTCATTATTTAAAGTATTTAAATATGTCCTTCCTTACCTTTACAAATGAAGGAAATGTTGTATTATTCAGCCCTTCCCTTGAGGAATAAAGCCTTTGTAATTAATATCGTGTCATGGGGTTGCAGAGAGTCAGATGTGACTGAGCGACTGGCACTTACTTTCACTTTCACTTCTTTTCAGTGACCGATGCATCAGCTCCCCAGAAGGCGCTAGTAGTAAAGAACCCACCTGCTACTGCAGGAGACATAAGAGACGCAGGTTCAGTCACTGGGTCGGGAAGATCCCTGGAGGAGGGCATGGCAACCCACTCCAGTATATCCCGATGGACAGAGGAGCCTGGTGAGCTACAGTCCATAGGGTCTCAAAGAATCGGACACGGAAGGGACTCAGCACAGCATGTGCGTGTAGTATACTGCAGGTAGATAGTGCATATAGATCGTGAAGGACAGAGAAGCCTGGTATGTTGCAGTCAGTGGGGTCGCAAAGAGTCGGATATGACTTAGCGACTGAACCACAGCAACAACCAAAATGACGTCACACACATGCACACACTGTGATCTGAAAGGCTCATAGATTCCATGCTTTTTCACTTTTTACTTGCCTCGCCCCTTCTCATTGCTATGCCTCTGTTTCTTGCTTCCAATTTGGCATCTTACTTTATTGGATGATATTTTGAAATGACTTGATAATATCCTACACAGAAAATCATGAGCTGTGTGGCAGCGGTGCATCTTGATGGCCTTTTGTTCACTAGTCTTGGGGTTGCTAGGTCTTGCCTTCAGGCGGTGTGGTGCTGCTTATATGTTCACATCCATCTTCATTATTTAAATAACTCATTCCATGTTAAGCACCACTTGAGACCCTCTGTCTAGATTCATTATTAGATAAAGCATAAGGCTTAATGATGCCAAGCTAATGAATCACTTAAGGACAGACTGACATTTTTCAAGAAAAAAATCCTCTCCAAATAATTTGTTTGCGTATCTTAGCCAAAGAGCTCGCAAGTATGCACCATATTGGTAAGCAAAGAAATAGGAAACTATCATAGAAATAGCACTAAATTTGAAGTCAGTAAACAGAAGTTTGTCTTTGACCCCTAACTGGTTGGTGAGCTTAGACAAGCTACTTAACTCAGTGAATCGCAGGTTTTCTGTTGTTTTAACATAAATATAGCAAGTTGTGGCATAATTACCATGTGTGTGCGTGCTAAGTCACTTCAGGCGTGTGTGACTCTTTGTGACCCCATGGACTGTAGCCTATCAGGCTCCTCTGTCCATAGTATTTCCCAGGCAGGAATACTGGAGTGGGTTGCTATGCCCTCCTCCAGAGGATCTTCCTGACCCAGGAATTGAACCTGCGTCTGTTAGGTTTCCTGCATTGGCAGGTGGGTTCTTTACCACTAGTGCTGCTGCATGCCTAGTCAACGCAGTGAAAGTGAAAGTTGCTAAGTCATGTCTGACTCTTTGCGACCCCATGGACCTGCCAGGCTCGTCTGTCCATGGAATTCTCCAGGCCACAATACTGGAGAAGGTAGCCGTTCCTTTCTCCAGGGGCTCATTCCAACCCAGGGACCGAACCCAAGTCTTTCACGCTGCAGGCAGCTTCTTTACCATCTGAGCCACCAGGGAATCTCCAGTAAATGCAGGGACGAACACATTATAGGGACCCAGTCATTATTTGTTGAATTGAAATTATGTATGTCTTATATTGATATTGATACAGATATATGTTATTAATGTGGGCAATAGGTTCAAGGCAAAAATGTTTGGATAATTTAGTGTATTCTTACCACAATCAACTGTTTGCTCCAGACTCTACTAATTTAAAATTTATATAATGCAGAAAAAATTGGGGTAAAACTAGCAAACGAACCAGTCTCTGAACATGCTCAACTGTATGGAGCTCACTGCACATTCTTGCCCTCTTCCTGAAATGGCCTGCCTGGGTGCCTCCATTTTTTTCTTCTCGAGTTGGTAAACCTCTGTTTGTTTTTGGAAACTGCCTCAGTGTCTCCTTGTCTGTTAAATTCTCTGACTACCCTCCTTCGCTCGGCAGGTGGAATTCCATCGTCTCTGATCCTGGAGCACTTATACGTGTCCCTGTCACAGCAGCGCAGTGGGCAGAGAGGGGCCATGTGGGAAACAGTGGAGCAGTCAAGAGAGCAGGGCATGACATCTGCTTGGACGTGAGTGTAGGGTTCAGGGAGACTTTGAGGACATCTGGAGTGCATGTTTAGCAGGAAGGGATGCTGAAAGCAGACACAGACCAGTGGTGAGAGAGGGCCAATATCTCCTAAGGACCTGCCAGGTCAGGCTCAGAGCTCTGCTAGTCCTTTCCATAATTTAATCGCATCTGTAAGTCCTTGGAAAGGTCAGAGCTGCTGCTGCTGCTAAGTCACTTCAGTCGTGTCCGACTCTGTGTGACCCCATAGACAGAAGCCCACCAGGCTCCTCCATCCCTGGGATTCTCCAGGCAAGAACACTGGAGTGGGTTGCCATTTCCTTCTCCAATGTGTGAAAGTGAAGAGTGAAAGTGAAGTCGCTCAGTTGTGTCCGACTCTTAGCGACCCCACGGACTGCAGCCTACCAGGCTCCTCCATCCATGGGATTTTCTAGGCAAGAGTACTGGAGTGGCTTGCCATTGCCTTCTCCGAAAGGTCAGAGCAGCAGTCCCCAACCTTTGGGGCACTAGGGATCGGTTTTGTGGAAGACAATTTTTCCTCGGACCGGGGAAGGGGGGATTGGTTTTGGGATGATTCAAGCCTGTTACATTTATTATGCACTTTATTTCTATTGATACTACATCAGCTTCACTTCAGATCATCAGGCACAAGATCCTAGAGGCTGGGGAATCGTGGGTTAGGGCGCTCTTTGCTGTCATGGAGTAGCCAAGGAGGTGAGCTGAAAGGCAGACTTTGGTTTCTCTAGAACCTGTTATTCTAGTTTTTTAGAACCAGTTTTTTCTAGTTTGTGTTGTTTTCATTATACCTCTCTGCAACAGGTTTGCTAATAACCTACCAGTCTCTCCCAGTGGGGCCACACTCCATGCAGCTCTAGCCAGTGGTCCCTACCTGTTTAGAGATGGTCATTAAGGTACTTGGAAGTATTAAGAGAGCTGCTGCTGCTAAGTCACTTCAATCGTGTCCGACTCTGTGTGACCCCATAGACGGAAGCCCACCAGGCTCCCCCGTCCCTGGGATTCTCCAGGCAAGAACACCGGAGTGGGTTGCCATTTCCTTCTCCAATGTGTGAAAGTGAAAAGTGAAAGTGAAGTCGCTCAGTCGTGTCCGACCCTTAGCGACCCCACGGACTGCAGCCCACCAGGCTCCTCCATCCATGGGATTTTCTAGGCAGGAGTACTGGAGTGGTTTGCCATTGCCTTCTCCAATTAAGCGAGCAGGGGATGTTAAATGGCCAGTTTTTTAAATTTCTGCTGATTTATTTACAGCTGCACTGGGTCTTCGTTGCTACACGTGCTTTCTCTAGTTGCAGTGCCCAGGCTTCTGGTAGCTTCTCTTGCTGCGGAGCATGGGCTCTAGAGCACCCAGGCTCCATAGTTGTGGGGCACGGGCTTAGTCGCCCTGCAGCGTGTAGAATCCGCCTGTACCAGGGATTGAACCCATGTCCTTTGCATTGGCACATGGATTCTTAACTACTCTACCACTAGGGAAGTCCTGAAATGGTCTATTTTTAAACTTTTTCATCATTAATGTGAACTGGTCTTGTTTTTTGGCCAAGCTTCACAGCTTGCAGGATCTTAGTTCCCTGACCAAGGACTGAAACCCAGGCCCCCTGCAGTGGAAGCATGGAGTTCTAACCACTGGACGCCAGGGAATCTTTAGCATCAACTAAAGTTTCTGAAGTTGTTAGAAAGCCCATGAGAAGACAAGGACCAGCAGCATTAATAATTAAATGAAAAGAGCAACTCTTGAGTGCTTGCTCTGCACAGAGCTCTCTGAATAATAACGGGTGTACCTTAAAGATGAAGACAGCAAGGGGTTTGAAATCTGGTAGTGGAGCCGTATCTGCAGAGATCTGGATCAGGAACATAAATATTATTAAAATATTTGCTTGTTTTCATGTATGAACAAGTTATTTTAATCTGTTCTAGAGACTTACTACTTATAAACACATTTAAAATAGAATCTGTTACTACTTCCACTTTTTCCCCATCTGTTTGCCATGAGGTGATGGGATCCGATACCATGATCTTGATGTTTAGTCACTCTGTGATGTCCAACTCTTGCAACCCCATGGACAGTAGCCCGCCAGGCTCCTTGGTCCATAGGATTTCCCAGGCAAGAATACTGGAGTGGGTTGCCATTTTCTCTTCCCAGGGTATCTTCCCGACCCAGGGATCAAAGCCACGTCTCCTGCATTTGCAAGCAGATTCTTTACCACTGAGCCACCATGCCATGATTTTAGTTTTTTAATGCTGAGTTTTAAGCCAGCTTTTTCACTCTCCTCTTCCACCCTCATCAAGAGGCTGTTCAGTTCCTCTTCACTTTCGGAAAGTAGAGTGGTGACAGGGAACACTTGATGGGAAAGCCCTGAGCGAGCTTGATGCGGGGTTGCTGCAGCAGCAATGAAGGGGTCTTTGGTCCCAACTGCAAGGCTGCAGCAATCGTCACCTACCCGTGGGAACGCAGGAAAGGGCCAGCTCTAAAACGGAAGCTGGAGAATGAGATCAGTAACAAAATGTTTTGAAAGTATTTACTTATTTTCATTTATGAAGGAGTTATTTTAATCTGTTCTAGAAAGTTCCTGCCTAGAAACACAGTGAACCTAAGACTTACAGTTGTCTGAATATAAGTATGAATGCTGTTCACATTTGATTCAATTTTGATTTTAAAGTGTTAGCTTATTTAAAAACTAAAGCCATCTTTTTCATATATTTAGAAAAGTGAAGACTTCTAAGACAGTCTGTCAAGTATTACCTCAGTTGAATAAGCTGCTTGCTAAGTGAGTTTGTTTCTTGCTTGTGTTAGCACACGGATCATCAGTGACAATGAAAAGTTGAAAACACTGTGGGATCTTATCACCATGCTCCTCATTTTCCTCGCTCTGCTTTTGGGTTTATTTTGTCCATTCAGCTATCAAAACTGTGTTGTAAGAAGTAGGGTAGTAATATCCCCAGTCCTTGTTCTTTCCCATGTCCTGCTGAGCAACTAGATTATGCCTCCTGGCTTAATTTTGCTGAATGACAAAATTAACTACTACTAATAGAAAATGTGTGGCTTTAGTGGAACTATTAAGGAACTGTATTTTTGTAGAAAATATAGTTACCATTAAAGAGTTTATTAAAATATTGTTCATGTATAAGGCTTAAAATAAATTCAATAAAAGCCCTTTATCACTAAGAATAAAAAGAATTATGAAGTAAATACATTGCTTAAAGACTAAAATTATTGATGCTCATTTGAAAAAAAATAGACTCAATCACAGATCATTTTACTAATTTTAATATCACATATCATGTTACTAAATTTAAAGAAAATTTTTAAATGAGATATTTATTTGTAGAGTAGACCTTTAAATGAAACTTACTGCAAATAAAGTCTCCTGTTATTTTCCCTTTCAAAAATATATAGTCTAGGGACTTCCCTGGTGGTCCAGTGATTAGGAATCCACCTTGCAACACAGTGGACACAGATTCAGTCCCTGGTCAGGGAACTAAGATCTCGCAGGCTGAGGGGCAGTTAAGCCCGCTTGCTACAAACTACAGAGCCTGTGTGCTACAACTCAGATCTGTCCCAGCCACATAAATAAGTAAATATTTAAAGTCAAACAAAATATATGTTCTACTTAATTGGAATGGGAAAGGGTTGTAGAAGGAGTAAAGTACAAGCGGTAAACTCTTTGTTTCACAAAGTGGATTGCTCTTCTATTGACTCTTGTATGTTAAACTTCAAGAGAACAGGAGGCATTTGAATTCAAGCTGTTTGATTCATTTGATCAACAAGCATCTGTTTGCACAGAGCAGAATAGTATAGAAAAGGCACCCTCAATACTGCACTACTGAGGGTGATGGACAGGTGGGAAACCTGTTGTCACTATGGGATGGGGTGTGAGAAGGGTTTAATTACAGGTGTGCCCAGGGTGCCAAGGAGTGGCATGATCATACTGTTTGAGAAAGTTTTCCTTACAATACAGACAATAAACTGGAGGGAGCAAGACACAAGACAGGGAAACAGACCAGTAGAATGTGGTACTCATGAAAGGTTGTGCATGCATGCTCAGTCATGTCTGACTCTTTGCAACCCCTTGGACCAACAGGCTCCTCTGTCCGTGGGATTCTCCAGGCAAGAATACTGGAGTGAGTTGCCATGCCCTCCTCCAGAGGATCTTCCTGATCCAGGGATTGAACCCATGGCCCCTGAGGATACTGCCTTGGCAGGCAGATTCTTTACTACTGAGCCATCTGGGAAGCCCATTGAAAGGTGGGGAGACTCTAAAAAGAGGCAGACCATCTTCATGGAGATAAACTGGAGAGGGCGTTTTGAAGGCAGAACTGGCAGATATAATGATAATCGAGTTGGGGCAAGTAGAGAATAACAGATAGGAAAGATGTATGGCTGGAGAGATGTATGGCTTGATACCTGAGGAGGTAGGGTTGTCTTGTTTCCAGATACTAAAACAGAAGGAGGAACAGGTCTTGTCTAAGTGGTAGATTCTGAGTAACACCTTGGTCACGTGGAAGTTGCTTTCTGGCTGCCAACTGGAAATGTCGTCTCCCCTGCCATGGTGCTTGGGAGAGAGACTGAGATGTAACACTTGGGAATCTTTGCCTTAGAAGTTGTGGGAGCAGCCATGGGTACCAAGGAAAACCTCTGTAGGTGAGGAGTCAAAGCCTGAATCTCAATGAACATTTATGTGACAGGTAAAGAAAGGTGTCTGAGAAGAAGCTGAGGAAAAGACAGCCAGGAACAGGAAGATCAATACTCTTACTACCTGGAAATATGGGCTTCCCAGGTGGTGCTAGTGGTAATGAACCCGCCTGCCAATGCAGGAGCCTTAAGAGACATGGGTTCGATCCCTTGGTTGGGAAGATCCCCTGGAGGAGGTCCTGGAATACTCACTCCACTATTCTTGCCTGGAGAATCCCATGGATAGAGGAGCTTGACTGGCTGTGGTCCAAAGGATCGCAAAGGGTCAGACAGACATAGCACCTGGAAATATAAACTCAGAACAGCCAAATAAAGAATTACCCTTAGACCTTGAACTGTTGCTTTCACTGAAGTATGTGTTTATTACAGGATATTTTTTACTTCCCTTGTATTTTATTTCTAGGTGCAGGGGCTAGGCTCTTGCGGGTTAACATATTGTCTCTCCTATCAGTAGTAATTCATATTCTTTCAGTCTGTTGGTCAGGTCTGACTGGATATTCTGGTTTATGAAAGCAGCGATTTAAGGTTGAGAAGCATTACAGGGAGATGGTTAAGACTGTGACCTTGGGTGTCAGATCTTGGGTTCAAATCCCACCTACACCTGCCATATACTAACTCTGGGTGAAGGGGGGTTACTTATAGCAACTTCCTGAGGAAGTTAGAGTCAACATTAAATAAGTTCAGATCCACACAGCTCTTAGGACCAAGTGGGATACATGGAAAATACTATGTACTGTAGCAAAGATTATACTTATCAAAGAAATTCATTATAGAATTGTATGAAAAAGAAAGAAGAGACCCATTTGTTTACACATAATGAAAAAGAAAGTTAATTAATTCAGTCCAGACAGTTCTTGAGGAGAATACTAAAATACTAATCACTTGTCTGAATTGACAAGACCAAATGAATCAAACAAATTATAGAATAGATTGGTCTGCTTGGCCTATAAAGAAGTTTTATACTTATCATATTAGGAAAAATCAGTATAGATTGGCATCCATTTACCTACAAATCTTAATTCCTTCCTGAAAAAATAACAAATAACATTTATTTTTAGCTTCATGTTATTTTTATTTCTTGGCAGAAACAGAAAAACCTTGAATTTCATAACTGTAGAATTCAGTATCCTTTACTGAGCACCTCTCATTTGCTGGGCATATGGCATGTGTGTTTCTAAGTTTCACAACTGGAAGAGTATTCCCATTTTATAGACTGGCAGGGTGGGGTTGGATGGAGATGGAGTTTCAGAAAGCTTCACTCTCTAGCCTGAGATCCAGTCACAGATTGACGACTGAGCCTCATTGTACCATGCATTCCACTTGACCATGCATTCCAAGTGTTAGTCAGTTAGTCATGTCCAACTCTTTGAGACCCCATGAACTGTTGCCTGCCAGGTTCCTCTGTCCATGGAATTCTCTGGCAAGAATACTGGAATGGGTAGCCATTCCCTTCTCCGGGTTATCTTCCTGACCCTGGGATCAAACCCGGGTCTCCTGCATTACAGGCAGATTCTTTACCATCTGAGCCACGAGGGAAGCCCGTGCATTTAAAGCCCATGCTATTTTCTGCCTCTTTAACACCAGCAAGAAGGCAGGCTGCCTTGTCTACCCCTGGACAAGTCAAGGGCCTGTAATCTCAGCTCTCGGTTTCTGTTTCCTCATTTTCAAAGTCCCTGATTTCCTTCCAGATCTAAAATTCTGTGAACTCTTATGAACTAATGTGACAGAAACCAGAAGACAAGATAGGAATCTTGATTCTGGTGTTTTTTCCCCTCATATGCAAATACCATTCCTCAAGTGAAACCGATTGTCACAGCAAGTGTGTTGAGTCTTGAGTGTAATGAAGCTCATTTGTCAGTGTCTGGGGCCCCCTGACTTTATAAAAGTTAAACAGGGCCGCATTTCAGAAATGCGCTTCAGCACTGAAGAAAATGCCTGTGTTTCCTGTTGCAGAAGGTGGTTTGTTTTGTTTTGGGTTTTGTTGGTTTTTTTTTTTTTCTTGGTTGCTTGAGGAAAGAATAGAGAAAAGCTGATGTGAGGACATGGGCGTTTTGTTTGACCGGAGCTTTGGCAAAGTGCACATTCCTTTTCTGGTGTTGCTCACACGTCATTTTAATATGAAAAGGCACCTGTCTTTTGTCTCAGGACACATTTACCTTTCAGCATTTCAGATGGTGAAATGGGAGGTACCCGAAAAAGTTATTTTTGTTTCATGGGTTTTGGGAATCCATTCAATACCTGGTGTTTTCTTTAGACTTTATTATGCCTTCTGCTGGGTAAATGTCATGGAAATGCATTGAGTGACTCTTAAGCCTTTTCTTTAACCAAAATTGAAAGAGACAGCAGTTCTCATAATAAGTTAGTTTGTTGACTGTTCCAAGAAAAAAAAACCCTGATGAGAGTTCTCATTTTCCCAGGACACTTAATTAGAATATTATTTAAATAATGCTTGTGAATATAAGTGTATAAACATACACACAGAGGCCATCGTGGATATGAAAATTGTGTTAACTTGAACCGCCACTGAGGAATTAAGAGTGTTTTCAAACAAAAATTAACAAACCCTCTTTTTTTGGTATGTTCTCTTTTTAATCTTTTCAGGATCCTTTAAAGAAATTGGAGGGCTTGTTATTAGTTTTGGTTAACATTTTCCTTTTTCAGAGATTTTCATAATTTCAATCAGTTTTTACCAAGAACTGAAAGAG
The DNA here is from genome assembly GCF_049115385.1 of Moschus berezovskii. Classification (NCBI taxonomy): domain Eukaryota; kingdom Metazoa; phylum Chordata; class Mammalia; order Artiodactyla; family Moschidae; genus Moschus; species Moschus berezovskii. The sequence continues at coordinate 38,367,231 of NC_142472.1, forward strand.
GACAGGTTATGCTGAAAAATGGTCAAAAGGTAGAAATGGCTTATGGATTTGTCATGGGACTTAGAGAACTTCACTTCAGAATCAAAAGCCTAAAATAATAACTGCACTTCAGGGTAAGCGTAGTGTTACCCATCTTGTTTCTTTGATTTTTCTTATACATTAGCAACTTGATGTCGACTTAAAAAAGAAAAATCACTAAGACTTATTGATGAAGACATATAACACACCACTTCCCATCATCTTATTACTCCATAGGATTAATACAGGAAATAAAAATCAAAGGTGATCTGATGGTGGAAGCAAAACTTCTGATTATTTTGAAAAAATATTTAAATACATTTTTCAAAGACTTTGCTCCTGAGGATTTTAAGTGTATTTGTGGGTTAGACCAAAAAAAAAAAAAAAGATGGGCTTGCTATTTTATTTTTAGCCTATTTCTAGGAAAAACAGTTTTGAATAACACATTTGCAGAATTCTGATTCAGATGAGTTTAAGGAAAATTCACCATTCCTGAAGAAATTGCTAGAAATTCTGTTTATTGTCACCACCATTCAGACTGCTGCAGAGCAGCTATGCATCAGAGAATCACAGCTCTTGGGAGATAGATGTCCAACTCCTATTATTGTCCAAATCAACCCTTTCCATAGGAAACTGTTCATGGAAAATTCATCTCCTCTTCTGTCCCCACCACATTAGAGTGAGCGTTCTATTTTCTAGTAAGATTTAAAGGAAAGTAGGACGGATGGATGAAGGAGTCTCTCCGTATCTTTTCAGGACTCATTTATACGTATTACAGTATATCTTACAAACTTATTAACATCTTAATTAGTTTTTACTCACATTGTGAAGTTAGTTTCTCTTATTGTAATTTATTTGTAAGATTGTACCCCTTAAATTGCTTCAACTCACAAGCATACACTATAACATGCAGTTTCAATACAAAGTCCTAGCCACTATGCATCATTTTTGTATCCATTTTTAAAACTTAACTAGTCTGGAGAGGGCAATGGCAAGCCACTCCAGTACTCTTGCCTATAAAATCCCATGGATGGAGGAGCCTGGTAGGCTGCAGTCCGTGGGGTCGCTAAGGGTCGGACACGAATGAGCGACTTCACTTTCACTTTTCACTTTCCACTTTCACACATTGGAGAAGGAAATGGCAACCCACTCCAGTGTTCTTGCCTGGAGAATCCCAGGGAAGGGGGAGCCTGGTGGGCTTCCGTCTATGGGGTCACACAGAGTCGGACACGACTGAAGTGACTTAGCAGCAGTCTTGAGAGAGCATTGATGGATCTTTACTTTTTAATAAAATGCTGGGCACTCAGCAGATACAACAGAAACCTAGGTCGGTCTTGAGCAAGGAGCAGAAGCCTACTCTCTATCTGGTCCGAGCAGCCGTCTTGTTCCCTTCACCCCCAGAGCTCAGCCTCTAGTTGTGAAGAGAGATTTGAAGATCTTATTTTCTTTTTTTCTCCTCTTCTTTTTTCTAAGTATGGAGATAGAATACCCAAACTCTTGTTTTATTCATGAGGATGTACAAGAAATATTTCTGAATATTAAAAAGAAAATATACATTGTGTAAGGACAGTTTGAAGGAAAACTCACTTATTGCTCACATTCAGTTCAGTTCGGTCGCTCAGTCGTGTCCGCCTCTTTAAGACCCCGTGAACCACAGCACACCAGGCCTCGCTGTCCATCACCAGTTCCGGAGTCCACCCAAACCCATGTCCATTGATTTGGTGATGCCATCCAACCATCTCATCCTCTGTCGTCCCCTTCTCCTCCTGCCCTCAACCTTTCCCAGCATAAGGGTCTTTTCAAATAAGTCAGCTCTTCTCATGAGGTGGCCAAAGTATTAGAGTTTCAGCTTCAACATTAGTCCTTCCAGTGAACACCCAGGACTGATCTCCTTTAGGATGGACTGGTTGGATCTCCTTGCAGTCCAAGGGACTCTCAAGAGTCTTCTCCAACACCACAGTTCAAAAGCATCAATTCTTCGGCGTTCAGTTTTCTTTATAGTCCAACTTTCACATCCATACATGACCACTGGAAAAACCATAGCCTTGACTAGATGGACCTTTGTTAGCAAAGTAATGTCTTTGCTTTTTAATATGCTGTCTAGGTTGGTCATAACTTTCCTTCCACAGAGTAAGTGTCTTTTAATTTCATGGCTGCAGTCACCATCTGCAGTGATTTTGGAGCCCAGAAAAATGAAGTCAGCCACTGTTTCCACTGTTTGCCCATCTATTTTCCATGAAGTGATGGGACCGGATGCCATGATCTTAGTTTTCTGAATGTTGAGCTTTAAGACAGCTTTTTCACTCTCCTCTTTCACTTTCATCAAGAGGCTCTAGTTCTTCTTTACTTTCTGCCATAAGGGTGGTGTCATCTGCATATCTGAGGTTATTGATATTTCTCCCGGCAATCTTGATTCCAGCTTGTGCTTCCTCCAGCCCAGTGTTTCTCATGATATACTCTGCATATAAGTTAAATAAGCAAGGTGACAATATACAGCCTTGACGTACTCCTTTTCCTATTTGGAACCAGTGTGTTGTTCCATGTCCAGTTCTAACTGTTGCTCATAAAATTGTTTACTATTTTCTGATACAGGTTCTCTCTGACCCTCCCCACCCCAGATGAGAATATTTACATCATTTTTTATGCATTCATTCACCACTTTATATTCTACTCAGTGGTAAAGAATCCACCTGCCAATGTAGGAGATGTGGGTTTGATCCCTGGGTCAGGAAGATCCCCTGGAGGAGGCAATGGCAGCCCGCTCCAGTATTCTTGTCTGAAAATTCCATGGACAGAGGAGCCTGCCGGGCTATAGTCTGTAGGGTTACAAAGAGTGGGACATGACACAACTGAGCACGCATGCGTTAAGCTTATGTATTATTTTCATTGGTTTTATTCATGAAGTAGGGTTATATCTGCCTCTTAAATATTTTGGTGGCCTTGCCTTTCATGATCATGATTGTTCCTGATTCCACCTCACAGAACACTTCCCAGATTTTGCACTAAGTTTCCTGCTCCAGATTGTGGGCCCACAGAAACCCTTGCCATAGTTGTTGCTTTCTCTGCTTCTCCTTTGAATTGTCCCATCTGAGAAATGATGCCAAACGTCTGAGCTCCTGGTTTCTGATCCTTCCTTGCGTGTGTCCTCCTTCCCAGACTCAGTAGAATTATAGCTCCTCATCACGCATGGTGGCCACGATAGCACAACTGTATTGAAAGGTGATGGAGTTGGGTGAGGCTCCATCACTGTAGAATCAGGGCTGTTTTGGTTACCAGCTAAAATATACAGAGATGTTCCTGACCTCACTCATCCTCATAGGGAAGACATACTAATTACTGTGCTTTTATAATGAGCAGAAGAGATCCTGAAGACTTTTAAAACCCTGATGAAACCGGGTGAGGCTTTTTAGAGAATCACTCATTTCGTGATCCAGAACCTTCAGTTTAAAGCAACGGACATGAAATGTCACATGTGTTCATTACTGAGAGGACTGTTAGAATTTTAATCAAGGATCCTGAGTTGAGAGTAAGTGATTATATTATCACCAAAATATTCCCTCACCTACCCATCCCAGACTAGCAATGTATGTTATATAACCTTATTAAGTTAACATAATCAGAAAGCCTGCCCCAAGCTGAGGTACCCTTCACTTAACATCAAAGGTCAGCAAACTTCCTGTAGTAAGCCTTTTAGATATTACAGGTCATACCTTCTTATTGCAATGCTCAATTTCACTGTCACTGAAAAACAGTCATAAACAATATGCAGATAAATGAGTGAGATAGTGTTCCAATAAGAACTTATTCATGGACGCTAAAATTTGAATCTCTTATGATTTTCACACGCCATGAAATAGCCCTCTTTGGTGGTTGTTTTTTTTTTTTCAATGATGTAAAAGTGAAAATTGTTCTTAGCTTGCAAGTTGCACAAAACAGGCCGCTGACTTTCTCACACCTCCTATAGATTTTCAGATGGAAAGGGCACAAGTGCATTATTAAACGGTCACATTGAAAGTAAGAGTATGTCTGTTATAATCTGAAGGAAGAAACTGGAGAAATTAAGTGCCTAAATTGGGGTACAAGGAAATTCAGAGAGCCCCCGAGACAACAGACTGTCCCCATGGTGCCATGCCAGCCTCTAGCATCCTTCTTGCTCTGAAACTGAAGCCTGTCTCCTTCTATTACTTCTCCTTACTTCCAGGCCCATCCCAGGTCTGGGGCCCCTTCCTCTCACTTTAACTGCAATGGCAAGTTGAGAGTATGGCAGCTTTTCTAACCCTGGTCATACTCATACTTCACTTTCCCAGCAAGATAGAAACACACGTCCTCCCAGCACTCAACTGAGCAGTGCTTTTCCTCAATTAAAATCTTTTATTATTTTCTTCTTAGACCTGTACTCATTGTAGCTGGTTCCATACACAACAGGAGATATCTGGGAGATGCCTGTTGGTGACAAAGACTCAGTGAGCTGAGCTCAGTGCCCCAAAAATGAATGTGCTTTTGAAGATACAATTTTTATCAAGCTCAGCTTAGTAGAACCTATGTTCATGATGTAAACTTCAAAATCATGTAGTGATGACATGTCAATAAAAGTATGTTAGCAGTTGCCATGGATATACTGTATGTGCATGCATGCTTAGTCATATCCAACTCTTTCCGACCCTATAGACTGTAGCCCACCAGGCTTCTCTGTCCCTGGGATTTCCTAGGCAGGAACCATGGAGTGGGTTACCATTTCCTCCTCCAGGGGATCTTCCTGACCCAGGGATCAAACCCACATCTCCTACATCGCAGACGGATTCTGTATCACTGAGCCACTTGAGATGCCTGGATATACTGTATAGTGGACTGCCAGTCTTCTGAAGTTATGGGTTTTGCTGACCTTTTAAAAAAAATTCTGTTAAATTCTCATCAGTCAATACCTGTAAATGCAGATTTTTGTCTCTAGAGAACATCCAGAATGAGTCAGAAGTGAGGTTTTGGATTCAGCTGGTCATTAAGCACCTACTTGACAGGAGCCCTTTCAGAGTAACCTGGAGCTTTCTGTGGATCACAGTTAGTGCACCAGTATTTCTAGAGTTAACTGAGCTGTACTGTCCATGCAGTTCTGTGAACGTGCCACTTGATCCCAAAAGGACCTATATAGTTAACATTCATTTAACAGTTGAACAAAAACTGCTGAGTCTGGTTCAGTCTGTTTTCCCATGTAGGCATGACTTGCACACCTCATTTACAGGGCTTAGTAGTTGCCTGTGTACACACCTCTGTGTGAGCATGTCTATGTTTGTGGTGCAGTTTTATGAATTTATTCAAACACTATTTGACACATACTCTAAGCTCTGAGGATACAGAAATAGATGCATGATTCTTAATCTCTGTGTATTCAGAAACTGGTAAAGGGGAAAAGCATCTAGACAAATATCTGTATGATATATTGTGATAGGTGACTTATTGGAAAGAGGAGTTGAATAATTGGAAAGTATCTAAGAAAGTAGAATCAGCATTGTCTGAGGATGTGTCGATGGGGAAAAGAATTTGGAGCATAGTGAAAAACACTGAATTTGGAACCAAATGCATCTGTTTACTGGCTTCAGACTAGTTATTTTACTACATTCATCCTCAGTTTTATCACCTGTAAAATGGATTTAACAAAACTCACTTTGCAACTCTGTATGTGTGTGTGCTTAGTCACTAAAGTCATGTCGGACTCTTTTGTGATCCTATAGACTGCAGCATGCCAGGCTCCTCTGTCCTTGGGGATTCTCCAAGAAAGGATACTGAAGTGGGTTGCCATGCTCTCTTTCATGGGATTGCAACTCTGTATCTTGGGGTCTAAAAGTCGTGTGGCTCAGTTGTATAAAGAATCTGCCCACCAAAGACAGAGACACAGGTTCAATCCCTGGGTCAGGAAAATCCTCTGGAGAAGGAAATGGCAACCCACTCCAGTATTCTTGCCTGGGAAATCCCATGGACAGAGGAACCTGGTGGGCTATAGTCCATGGGATTGCAAAGAACTGGACGCAACTGAGCACACACACATGTTGGGGTCAGCCAATAACTCTGCTCCCTGCCTTAGGCCTTTTCACCAAACTCCACATAGGGCCAAGCAGTGTGTGATTAACTATTGGATGGAGGGGGCAGAAGAGAGATCAGTTCTTATAGGGTTACCTGGGGACACGGTTTCCATTCTGAATGAGAGCCAGGAAAAAGCACACCTGGGTCAACTATTGTCCCTCTCCCCCCGGGAACTCATTTGGACAACGGATAGAGGATAGCATATCTCTTCCCAACAAAGACTTTGCATATTTTACTGTCTTTACAAATTGACTGAGGGATCTGGTCAAATTACATACTTCTTCAGACTGTTTTTTACTGTGGGTTTCAACACTCAGACCAACTTGATGAGTCCTCAGGACTTGCCCTAATTCTTAAGTCCCTGAAGAAGATATTTAAACTTCACACTACTAAGATATCTAAGATTCTCTCCCAGTAGACAAACAGTTGTTTATCGTTATTTAACGGCTAAGTCATGCCCAACTCTTTGTGACCCCATGGACAACAGTAGTTTATGCATAATATAAATAATAACTGTTTATAAATAATAAGTACTTAGTACCTAATTTCTGGGAGTGGTAGAGTACTTTACCTTTTGATGAAATTTTGTGTGACTGATAAAAGGACACTGTACCCTAAAATAGCCTTTAAATATCTAAGTGATGCACCTTTGGGAGCAGTATTGCAACAAAACATACAAATCATTACCCTTTATAATTCTTTGTGAATTTCAATCCTTTAGCCACATCAGCCTAGGTGGAGCTCTCTCACATGCCTTTCTAGTCTACCCGTGGTGATTATACCCCAGAGTTATCAGTCTATGCCTTCTGATAGTTCGACTGCAAAGTAACTTACCCATAACTGAAGATGCAAGTGTTAAGTAACCTCCCCATTGTCACAGCAAGAGAGATTAGATTGAAACCCCCATCTGTGCGACCCAAAACCTGCTGGCAGGTTGGTTAGGTTTCTTGACAAAGGACCACCAAATGGAAAATCCACTGAGAACAGTCATGTCCCCAGATAATCACGTTGGCTAGATTGTTCAGGAGAAATGATGGAGCACAGCGTTATGTCCCTTTGTTTCTTCCAGGAGAGAAACCCTACAAGTGTACCTGGGAAGGCTGCACCTGGAAGTTCGCTCGTTCGGATGAACTGACGAGGCATTACCGCAAACACACGGGAGTGAAGCCATTCAAGTGCGCAGACTGTGACCGCAGCTTCTCCCGGTCAGATCACTTGGCACTGCACCGCCGGAGGCATATGCTGGTGTGAGCAAGGTTACCTGTCCAGCTGAGCGTAAGAGCTGGATCTCTTAGCGGCACCCCATTCAGCAGGGCTGGATCCCCTTCACAGTGTTAACACAAAAGGGCATCACCATCCCACGATGTCTGAAAGCAGAGCAGGAAAAAGAAGTGGTAACACTTCTCCTTTCGGTCTGAAGGTAACCCCCCCGTCACGACTACACAAGAAACAACTTCACGCTGGCCTGGGAGATCGGTGACACAGATGCTGAAGAGACAGGCATTGTTTTCCGTCCTGTGTCCTCTGCCATTTCAAGATGTTTGTAGTTTGTACATTTTCTGAGCTGTCAGACGTTTTGTTATTGATACTTTTAAAGGTCATCTACCACAAATCGATGGCTAGAGCAAGACCTTGTAAATTTGGATTATTCTCCCATCATCCCACCCCTGAACCCCTTTTTACAAGTAAGATATTAATAGAACCCACATCCAATCTGTTACCAGCAAAGTAGAAAAGAAGAAACTGTTGGAGAGGTTCCATTACCTGAAAAGAAAGGAGCGCTCAGGCAGCCCTTTTGCAATAGTGACGGTGACCACTAGATATCACCTGTGACTTGTCATTATGCCATGCCCTGGAGAAAACCAACATTGATTCTTTTCATCTGTTTGTTGTTGATTGTTTTCGTTTTGTTCTGCTTCTGTTTTGTTCATCTGTTTGAGCAGAGGGGCAGCGACATTTCAGTTGGAGTCTAGTCCTGGTGTCTGCCCTGGCGTGGACGGGCACAGAGTCGTTCTGTAGTTGAATAGGAAGAGCCTGTCTAAAAAAACTACTGCCCCACTTCAAATTGCAGTGTTCTGTCAGCTAGGCATCATCTCTTCCTGCCCCTAGTATTTGATTACAAGGAATCGGGGGAAAAAAAACTTTCTTAGACACACTGGCACCAAGGTAAGAGGTGGGGCGGCCCAGGCAAAGTCAGTGAACATGAAAAAATCAGACAAAGCAGAGATGGAAATAATGCACCTCTTGAGGAGAAAAGCAATAACGAATAAAAGGACTTTCCTACGTTCACTTCACTGAGGACTCACGTTACCAATTTTCATACTTACTAAAGGGATTGTAAAAACACCCCAGCATTTTAGAGGTCTTGGCTACATTTACAGCACTGAGGTAATCTTTCTGCTGTTTGTTGTCCTGCTTGGTTAAGTACCACAATTAAAGATTATGCTCCCCCTTTTCTTGTTTGAAAACAGTCATTTGGTGACTAGAGAGGCCACGGAGGCATAGCTGGGAATTAACTGTTGGGTGAATGGGTCAGTTCTCCTTGGAACTGAGTCAGTGGGAAGGGAATGCTCCCCAAGGAAAGCCTGAAATGGTGCTAGTTTCCACCCTTGGAGAGCCAAGGATAAATGACTCTCCAATAGGTTCTTCTCTATAGATTTCATTTTCTAAACTATATTAGGACCCAATACAACGGTATCTGCAGGGATGAACCCACTCATCCTGTGCTGAGGGTGAGAGGAAATTATAGTCCCATAAACCCCCTTGAGTTATGAACCTTTTTTGCAACTAGCAAAGTCTATAGTAAATAAAGCAATACATCACCAATGAGCATTCTTTCAGAAAAATTATCATATTTTTCCCCCCACTAAAAGCTGAATTTTTTCAGCTTTCTGTAGCCAAGGGGTTTGGTAAGGTTTTATTGTCATTGCTGTTATTGTTAAGATTTATAGCTTGGATATAAGAAGTTGCCAGCATAGACCTTTGCATTATATTTTAATTACAAACACTTGATTTGGGGAATTGCACAAATTAACCTCACAATATTACTAGCTCATTTTTAAAGATTTGAACATTCTGAAATAATTTCTGGTTCTAGAAATAGCCTCTTTAGGATTATCTTCTAATTCAGATAATCTTAATTCTGATGAAGCAAAAAACTAGAAACATTGGAATAAGGATAACTTGTGTTGGGTGGCATTAAAAGGAATGTTTTTAATGTTCAAGCAAGAGCATAATGACTTTCAGGTCAAATTCTGTCTTCAAAAATACATGCTCTGTATTTTCTGCCAGGTCTGAAAAATTCATCAGGCAGTTTCCCTCCAACAAGGGCTGCAGTTCTATGGATAAATAGCTTCTGTAGCTACACAGTGTACTACCCACAGCACTGGGTTTATGGCTTTTTGTTTTTTTCTTTTACACCAACTGGAAAGTTTACCTGTAGTGTAAGCAACTCGTACATCTCATTGCCTGTGACCGTTTATAGACTAGAAAGACCAGTGTTGGTTACCGGTCAGTGGCAAAGAACACAGAGCATGATGAACACAGTGTGGTAAACACAGCTGTGAAGCCCTCTAATAGTCCTAGAATTTAGTTGGCAGGTAATAGGTGAATCACTTAGGTGAAGGGCAGATGATATAATTCTGCTTTCTCTCATAAGAAGGGCCAGACCTTTTCTCTGCTGAGAGATCCTGAGAGTGTTACAGGTAGAAATGGTTTTTAGAATTCATAGAACTGACAGGCAGTGGGAGCTTCCTGAATGACAGCTCGATTTAAATTTAGCACAGAATGAGATGAGCTTCTCCCCTCTAATAGCATAGGAAAAATTGAGGGATGTGAGCTTGTCTGCTTGCCTTCTGAAGGTGGGAACCCAACTGAGACAGTAAGTTTACTGATGAGACCTGTCAGCATTACACCATTTCCCCCTTTTGATGTACTGATACTCCTAAGGAGGGAATCCAAGCACAAGTAGTGAATGAGTTGCTGATCTAGTCCCAGACTGAAACTTAACTGAGGCTTGTCTTGAAACATAACAAATAATCCTCGGTGAATTTTCTACAAGTGTTTCCCCGTAGAAAGGAAGGTGGTTTGGAAGAGAAGGAATTACATTTTTAAGTAAGAATATCTTCAGGCACGGAAAAGCCTCCTGCATCTCATCTGATGTCTGTTCTAGCCTGTTTTAAAAAGCACAGTAGATGATTACCAGCAGAAAAGGAGTAAAATCCAAAGAATTTCTCAGTTGTACCCTAACTGGAAGCATTCTTTGGTGTTAAATTTGAAGTCATTCAGTTTGCAGCTGGGCATATGTGTATGTTTGGGAGTTTAGACACAGGTAACTGTAATGGCTTTGGAAGCTACAGTTGACTTGACTGTCTCTTTGTATTGTAGAGATGATTTCAAGGAAGTTAATGTTATTTGAAAAGTTAAGAAGTTCAGACATTGACGTTTTAATAAAATCCCTCCTCATATTCTGATCTTAGGTTGTTTGGGTAAAGATTCACACTTCCCCATCTAGTTCCAGCCCCATCCCATCAACTGCATGTGGACTTTGAGAAGCCTGCTTGATAACTTGTCTTAAGTTTTATTAAGGCATTTAGAGTGAAATTTCTAATGGCTTTTACCATAAAATTACGCTGTTGCCTGGAATTACTTTTATGGAACACTATCAAAGGCAGTTGAATAACAGTAACACAAACCACATTTTTTATTGGAAAAAAAAAAAAGCACTTTTTGTTCACTTTAAAGTTTAAGTGGAAAATAGAAAGAGGAACTTCAGGTGAAAAAAACTTGCAAAATACTACAGTGTTTACAAATGCCAGTTCTAGATGATTAAAAAGGCCATTTTCATTATGGTTGAAATTTGGATCAGCTTATACAAAGATTGTGTTCATTTTTATGCAGTTGTTTTAACTTCAAATTGCTATTTGTGTTTTCAACATAAATACAATTCTGCACTTTGAAATCAGTTCATTAGAGTAATAACAAATATATGGATAAAGATGCAGTATTCCTTACTCTGTACTTTATTTATTATACTTACCAAAGTCGCAATTGAGTAAATCTGGTGAGGTGAGGCCTTCAAATGTATTAATACGCCTTTGTTATATTGTTATGACTGCTTAGAAGTGTAGCCATGATGTTGTTATAAAGGTGTCTTAATGTTTATAGTAAGGATTGACAGAATTTCAGCAGTGTTAAAAATACCAGCGTTCGTGATATGTTGAGTTACAGTCTTTGTAAAGGATTGAGCGTGAGATAACTCATGTGAATCTTAGTAGGCCCAGGAAGCCTTAATATTCATAGTCCATAATCCAATCTCAGATTTTACTCCTACTGTTTAAGCCTGTAAATTTAGGAGGTAAATGTATTCTTCAGCTTCATTGATCAGATCTCTTCCTTCAACTTTTCTGAGGTAGTACATTTCACACACACACAAGATGTTCCATTTGATTTAGTTTGGTTTAGAAAAGGGGTTTGGTAAGACATGTCTTCCGTATCACATTTCTCCATATCCCCACAATCCCTCCCACTTACCTGTACTGGCACCCCCAACACATGCACACCTATATACACACTTGTATATGCAGCAGCCAGTGGACTAATAAATATCAACAAGGAACTTTTTTAAAAAGAATGAATTTGTAATAATCCATGCTGTCTAGAAATGTAAGTTATTTACCTTATTAGGGAATCAGCTTATAATGCTATATATATGACTTTGCCCGCATTTTATAGTTAAGAAGTGTACATAAAAATTTTAAATGCTATATTTTCACAGTTTCATTATAGAATAATGTCTGTTTAGCAACCCATGTCCATTGGTACTTTAAATATGCTAAATACTGTGCAATTGCAATAGAAATTCAGATTTTCATAAGAAATGAAATAGGATACTGCATCTTAAAAAAATAGAGTGAAGATATTTTACTGTATTAGTAACATATGTGATAGTGGAAAAAAAGTATTTTCAAACTCACAAATTTTACAGAGGTTGTAAATAGTTTGATGAAGTATGTTGGGAAAAAGAGCTTCTAGTTTTCATCACAATAAAAAAAAAAAAACTTGTTCAGATATGCCTTGTGTATCTTACACACAATTAGTGATATTGCCATGGGGACTCTGTTCTGCCTTGTCAGAGTGTAGCCCTTGTGCTCCCTAACAAAATGGAGTGGCCACTTGTCTCAGTTTAGCCAGGATGGTTTAGAATGCAGTGAAGTCATTTTAAGTCGTAGCAAACTGATTCCAAATGCATGCTCTTTGCCAGTAAAGAGAAAAACAGCAGCGCAGGATTTCCTTGTGTTAAAAAGAAGCATCTAGCAGTTGTTCTCTTTTCTCAGTTACCTTCCTTCTCGATGCAGTAATTCTTGATCAAAACAAATGCACACCCTCTGCAAGTGTTTGTTTTTGTTAAATCCCAGAGGGAGTACTTTTAGCAGTAACTACCTGTTGACAAGATGAATGCTATGGATATGGCCACATGTGAAATGATTCTATACGGCAATAGGAATAAACTAATGCCCATTTTCAGAAATGAATTAAAAGCTGAAAGTGCCTGTCAATAAATTTTATGACCAATGAGATATTCCTGTACTTTTACACAGCAATAATTCTTTATCAAACTGGGTTTTTCCCCCACCTTTGGGAAACATGCACACAGAGAAAATATATGCACACAATAAATTGAATCTGTTCATATACACCCTCAAAAATTGTTTGGTGTGTTTTCAATATATTTCATCTTGCTTATAATTTAATCTTTCTTACAGAATATAAGAACGCCTGTCTGAACTTTATGATAATCTTCAGTATACATCCTGGCACATGGCATTTATAATTTTGAGATGAAAACTTCACTGTGATTTGTCTGAAACTTATGAAGCACTTGTTTGTAGTCCAGAAAGTTTTGCTCAGTTAACAAAAGCCAGTTTATTAAGAGCAAAACACTATAGACATTTGTTCCTTTTCCTTTATTTTATCCACTAATATCAAATGCACAAACCTATACCTTTCTTCATTTCCCTTCCCCCTCATATATCCTGTTATCATCTAAGAACCATTTTGGAGTTAATATTAACACAATTGTTTCTCCCCAAATGTCCACTAAAGTAAAACTGACATGTAGTAAGCCTAGCCTTGACCAAGGTTTACAGTTAGTCCTGGAAGTGACCAGATTTACATTCAGAACATCACAATATGTTCCTACCATTATTTTACTGCTAAATGTAAGTCGTGAATAGAAATATACAAGCAGATTATATGAAGAGACGAGAGCCCTGGAAATTCTCCAGTCACATCATCTCAGAGCACAAATCCATCCAAACAAGCTATCAAGGGGTATCAGTAAAATTACACTCTTTCAGAGCCAAACATTTGGTAAGAGCAATTTTTAAAGTATAACTGTGATTAAACACTCAGGTTTTAGACAGTGAAGACTACCATGATGGACAGTGTTCTCCGGAACCAGACCACAGGACTATTAAACTATCTCCTGTTTCCCTCTCTACGTTTCAGAACAAAAAAGAAGGAAGGATGCTAGATGAGGGTATAAAATAATGATCAAAGTGTCAGAGTAACACTGCTGCGTTCCTTAAACGTACTGAAGGCAAGTTTTTTGACTGGGCTGTTTTCTGCAAGTTGTCTGAGAGTACTAAAAGAACTTGAAAGGACAAAAGTTCAGCAAACCATGAAAATAATAGCTGTTCTTAAGTAAGTCCTTACTATATTCCAAGCAGTATACTGGGTAATTTTTAGACATATCACCTCATGTACAATGGTTCTAGATTTCATGGATGGGAAACGAAGGCACAGAGAGGCTGGCTGAGTTGTCTGCAAACAGAAATCACAGAGTAGAAGTGGAAGTTTACCTCTCTCAGGCTCCAAAGCCTGTATTCTCCCCAAGGCACTGCAGCACCTGTGTTCCCAAGAGCCAACTTTCCATATCTAACCGTTAAGTAGTTTTATTATGGATGTGTAGTCATCACATTTTCCAAATAAGATATAAGGACATGATTTGACAGTGGTCCATAAGATTTAAAATCAGTCTTCTGAAAACTCACACATGGAGAATCATTATAAACAAACACACCAACTGGCTATCTCCCTGGACTTCTCACCTGCCTCTGAAATGTTCAACCTGGAGATCCAAAATCATTTAAATGCTTCCCTACTTGATGGCATTTTAGAGCAGATTTTCTTGATTCTATGTATTTCTTTATAAAGGGAATAAAGGGTTTTCCACTTGTGTAGACCTTCCAGAGTGTGTTTAATTTGCATTTGAAATGTTACCTCCATGGAACTAGTTGTTGATAACAAGAGTTGACTTTTGGAGGTTGTAAATGGGTTGGCAGTCGGGACCATTCAGATGATGAGCACAAAGAGAGAACGGAAAATTCCTTTTCAGATTTCTCACCTAACAGTGCCACCTTGTAACGTTTTCACTAGTCTTCCAAATAATTTTCCTGTAGTATTATTGTTAGTTTAATTGAATTTTAGTTAGGAAGCTGTCCAACATCAGAGAAATGACCCCCACCTCCCTTTTCTGTGTAGAGCACATTCTCTTGACAGTATTGATTCATGGATGTACTAATGGACTTAGAAAACATTTGGAGAATGTCATTTCTCATGTGTTTCTTTTTCTGAAAATGAATCTCCTGAATTACAATCTTTCTCCCTGTTACTTGGCTGAGGGAAGAGATCAAACTTGTGTAAACAAATTTCCTCCCATGCTGGAAGCAAGTGTTTCGTGTGCACACAGCCCATTGCAGAAAAGGGCTCTCTCCTCAGTTAATTGGGTTTCAAAACAAGCAATAATTTCTCCACAGCAAAACCACAACTTTAAGTGAGTTGAAAAGAGATGAATAGTGGAAGTAGTCACATCGGTACTTTATCTTTCTGGATTACATCTCTAGAAATTTTAAATGTTTGAGACAACAGAGTCTGCCCTTTGTGCAAAGCAAGAACCAATGACTCCTTGTGTGAATTAGTCTATCTTGCTTTTTCCAACTGCAGGTTGAAGACGAGGGTAGAATTTGGATCAAATTCTAGTCAAAGTGCTCAAGTAATCAAAAAGTAGGATATTTTAGGGACATACCAATATCTTCCCTTTCTGCTAATGTCATGCTCCTAAAATATAGCATAAAACATTTTAGAAAATTATGTTGCCCTACTTGTGTTTCTAGTTTTCCCATAGCAGAATTTTGTATTTACATCCAGACTACAGATGTATTTTGTCCCTCAGAACTTGATTATATTGGATGGGTATAGTTGAACTGGGGCACTGGTGCCTATATTCAAGGCTCTTTCCTATCAACTTGTCTGTCTATAGTTTGTTGTGTTTAAAAATTCATTAAAAAAAACCCCACCATCCCTACCCCCGCCCTATGGAATGGTGGCTGTATTGTTTTGTTCATGTCTATGTGGGACACATTGCATCACATGGCAAACCAACTCCCCGTGGATGTGAGATAACTACTTACAAAACCAGCTTGAAAACATTGTCTTCTGTATTATGTCATCCTGTATCATAATGCAATTATGTGTATCATAACGTGCTCATTTTAAAAAAAGAGAAACCAGCAAATTCATGTTTGTCCATGGAAGAATGTACTCAGAACTTTCTGTGTTGTGAAATGATGAGAACAGACCACGTTTAAGATATACCCACCTGCCACTTAAAATGACTTAGCTATAATTAGTAGTAGTCTAGACATTGCTCTCCGTGTGTGGGGGTCAGTTCAAACGTCATCCTCTTTTGAATAAATCTCTTGGTGGTATTTGAAAAAATACATGGGAATAAAGAAAAATATCATCTTTGGCCAAATCAAGCAGGCATCTTTTTCCTTTCCTTGACACTTAGCTCATTCTACTTGGTGATTGGATTACAAGAGCTGTGTAAAAAATACAAAAACATCCTTTCGTTTACAAAACAGTTATTCTAGGCTTGAAGCCTCTGAACAGCAAATCAAATAGATGTGCTGCGTCTGATTCACTTATGTAATTTTACAAAAGGCTCCTGGGTCTCTGACCCCAGAGAGTTAGAATACCCAGAGGAGGTCCTCTGCATTAAAGGATTAAAACCCCCAACGATGCTGGCAAGCAAATGTATTAATTTCTTAAATCTTCATTTGGTTTTCTGTTCAGAGTTTTAATTGCAAATGAATTTTTTCTCCAGCTTATCTAAAGATCTAATTTCCCAATAGTTTCCTCTGCATTTATATACTCTGTAGTGTTTAGGCAACCCCTGTTATAAGTTTATTAATATTATGTAAGTGTTGTTCTTGTATTTATGTATAGTGTATGTATTGTAAATATACTCAGAGCTTTTTTCCTTTTACTGTAAAATGGTGATTTTTTTTTTTTTTTTTTTTTTTTTCCCTACGATAATGTAAAGGGAGACCCTCCTAATGAGATTCTCTCAGAGGATGATTATTCCAGTCTATTCTCAGAGATTTAAATGAACAAGTGTTATCGTTTTTAATGGTGTCTCAGACATATTCTGTTGGTGCATTGCTTTTCTGTATTCAACTTTCCTATGAATTGAGCTGTGAACCGAAATAGAGTTTAAACCTTTAACTGTATGCATTTGTATAATTATCTGAATGAAGGCATGAAGGTTAAATAAAGCATTTTGTATGGAACGAAACTCCCTAATTATTACTAAGGCTGATTCAGACACTTTGGAAATCATAGTTATTACCATACTAATTAAACCTTTGTTATGAAAAGTTTTACCATTTGTGTATAGTAATTTAAAACAGAACAAGATAGACTGTATACTAAAAGAATAGAGGATGTTTTATTTCGTAACAACCAGTACCTAAAATGGGATTCCTGAAAATATTTTAATGAGTGTAAACTAAAAAGTGGTCCAGAAATATGAAGTGATATGAAAACAAGATATTTTTCAGAGCCTAAAATCAAATCTCTGTGAATCAATGAATTACATTATTTTTTGGACTTTGTGTATCATTTAAGTGTAGAATGATCTATCTAGCATGTGACAAAGCTGGTTTATTTCTATAAAATCTTAAAACAGTTATAAGGTTTGGAAAACTAAGACCATTAATGAGTGGAAAAGTGAAAAAAAAAGTGAAAGTATTAGTCACTCAGTTGTGTCCCAACTCTTTGTGACTCCATGGACTGCAGCCCACCAGGCTCCTCTGTCCATGGAATGCTCCAAACAAGAATGCTAGAGTGGGTAAGCCACTCCCTTCTCCAGGGGATCTTTCCGACCCAGGGATTGAACCCTGTTCTCGTGGATTGCAGGCAGATTCTTTACCTTCTGAGCCACCAGGAAGCCCTTTAATTGAAATAATGCTTAAAAAGCACTTGAAAAATCTAAGTATCCTCCAGTTGTTGTTCAGTCACCAGGCTGTGTCTGACTCTTCATGACCCCACGGACTGCAGCATGCCAGGCTTCCCTGTCCATCACCATCTGGGAGTTTGCCCAAGTTCATGTCCACTGAATCAGTGATGCCATCCAGCCATCTCCTATTAGTATCCTTCACTTGAAGACCTACTAGAAAAGTCCATTCAACAATGAGAATGATAGGAAATGCTACTAACAATTGTATTAAATGGTGATAGATGATAATAAAAATAATATTTGAGTACTTCCTAGATTCCCAGCAGTGTTCTAAGTATTTGTTCTCTTTATTCTTACCAAAATCCTGAGTTAGGTTCTGTTATTATCCTAATTTTACAGAGGTAAACCTAGATAGCATATTAAAAAGCAGAGACATTACTTTGCCAACAAAGATCCGTCTGGTCAAGGCTATGGTTTTTCCAGTGGTCATGTATGGATGTGAGAGTTGGACTGTGAAGAAAGCTGATCGCCGAAGAATTGATGCTTTTGAACTGTGGTGCTGGAGAAGACTCTTGAGAGTCTCTTGGACTGCAAGGAGATCCAACCAGTCCATTCCAAAGATCAGTCCTGGGTGTTCATTGGAAGGACTGATGCTAAAGCTGAAACTGCAATACTTTGGCCACCTCATGCGATGAGTTGACTCACTGGAAAAGACTCTGATGCTGGGAGGGATTGAGGGCAGGAGAAGAGGACAACAGAGAATGAGATGGCTGGATGACATCACTGACTCGATGGACATGAGTTTGAGTAAACTCTGGGAGCTGGTGATGGACAGGGAGGCCTGGCGTTCTGTGATTCATGGGGTCGCAAAGAGTCAGACACGACTGAGCGACTGAACTGAACTGAAAGGTAAGGTACTGTGTTTAGGCAACTTTTCCAGTCAGCCTGGTTCTAGCACTAGAGTCCTTAGCTACTAAAGGGTTACAGATTAGGAGAATGGAGAAAGGATAGAAGGTGGGGAGCGAGAATGAGCAGTGATGAATATCATAGGAATATTCAAAAAATACCTTTGATTATTTATGTACAAATAAGTATTAATAAACCCAATGAATACAATTCTTCATTTCATACTTGGCAAACCATAATGTAGTTTAATAACTCATGAAAATCAGAGACTGAAGTAGATTTTGGCTTACTTTATTACTGATTCAAATCCTTTTGTAAATGAACTATGTGTTCAGGGAAGTAACTGGGTTCCACTCAGAGACATTACGCAAGGAGAGCCTCAAGGGCTATGCATGTGTTCTTCTCTGTCCAAGCTACTTAGGGCTCCGACTTTGGCCCTCCCAAGCCTGGTTGCTTCAAGCACCTACCTGAAGGGAGCCTAGAGGAATGATTCCTCAACCAGTGCCAGCTTCCTTGGTAATTTCACAGTGATCACAAGGCCAGTTCTACAGAAGAAATCACTCACTAATTAATAATAAGATTCTTTGACAGTTGAAGCAATAAACTGTAAGTACATTTTTTTACTGAACTACTCATGAAGATTTTAGTTGCACCATTTTGGAAATATTCCATTTAGGCAGAAGTCAATAAATTAGGATACTCTTATCTTGTTCTACACTCTGGTGAAGTGTGGCAGTCACTTGTAATACTGAACCTGATTCATTCAGGATCTTCATTTTTGAATATGACTTTGTAACAAAGTGGTAAGTTGGACATTCGATTTATGTGTCTTGGGCCTGATTTTTCTGACTGTTCTCTTTAGGCCGTACCAAGCAAGTAGGCCAGCTCTCCAGCTTTGTTCTTGTTTTCCAGTTCATTTCAAGAGACTTTGTCATAAGTGTAGACCAAGGAAGCCAATCTTATGGAATAGATCACCCGATACTATTATACCCTCAAGGTAATGTATTTGTCAGTGTTTCTTCTACCAAGGGATTCCCTGATCCTTCAACAATAGGTGGAATTCTAGGGGTACAAGGGATTCTGAAACTTGCTCAGTTCTTACCTTTATTCTTGATGTTTTGCCATAGCTGAGATTTCTCATCTGAATATTGATGGTTGTGTTCCTGATTCTCTCCAAGTTAATGACTGCAAAGCCACAGCATGAAAGAATTAAAAGTACAGAAGCAGCTATGTGATTAAGAGTCGAATACCATGGAGCTTTATCAAAAAAGAAAAATACTTCAATGCTTGAACAAAGTCATACTCCCTAAAAAATTATTTCAGTCCCAAACGGCCACTGATGGTTTGCATACCATTTAGTACATTGTCTTCCCACCAAAGTTGCATGATTTCCTTCAACACAATGAGTTCCTTGTGCTTTGTCCGAGTGTTGTCTGGATTTAATATATTTCTCTCCCAGTAGTGTAATAAGTATAATCTGCATCACTTCCTGTTTAGTCTAAATTCATCAATCAACACCTACACAGCCATACACTTGAATGATTGTCTTATTTCTGAAATAAATTACTTTTTCTTTATATAGGAACAATTTGTACATGGTCTTTTTCTCTCATATTTTCACTGTGGTAAATTCATGTGTGTATCCACATGTAACTTAGTTTTATGAGGCCACGATGACATCAGCAACATCAGACTGAAGTAGGTATGCTAAAAAGAAGTACACTCAGGGAATGTTCCAGAATCGCTTAAAAATATGTATAGCCATTGCAGTGCCCTCCTTCTTTGAGAGCTACAGTTTATATAATGCAATATATATTTATATATTGTAATCCATGGGCTTCCCTGGTGGCTCAATGATACAGAATCCACCTGCCAATGTAGGAGCCAGGTTCAATCCCTGGAGGAGGAAATCGTAACCCACTCCAGTATTCTTGTGGGATAATCCCATGGACAGAGGAGCTTGGCAGGCTACAGTCCATAGGGTCAGAAACAGCTGGACATGACTGAAGCAACTGCACACACACAAGCATTATAATCCATTACCTTCAAGAGGATTGCAGGGCATTTGTGACATAGCTCCTGTGATGTCCACATCCCTTAGAGCTTTCAGACCGTACTGAATACTCGGGTCAGTTCAGACATCTCAAGGGTAGCCCTGCTGTGCCCCAGGCTCCTCTGAGCTCCTTAGCTTGACCAGAGAGCAACTCATGAGGTAGATGCGGTTGGGAAAGGTTAGCGTAGTTGATCATCCACAGGGCCCTTAAAACTTACATTAGTGCAGCCTATAGATTCCACTGCTGAACTGAAGTCTGTGGACCCTACCTCACTTTTCATGGCTAATTTAGAGCCACTGACTATGCCAAAGTCTTTGACTGTGTGGATCACAACAAACTGGAAAATTCTTAAAGAGATGGGAATACCAGCCCACCTGACCTTCCTCTTGAGAAATCTGTATGCAGAACAAGAGGGAACAGTTAGAA
Organism: Moschus berezovskii; assembly: GCF_049115385.1. Taxonomy (NCBI): domain Eukaryota; kingdom Metazoa; phylum Chordata; class Mammalia; order Artiodactyla; family Moschidae; genus Moschus; species Moschus berezovskii. Next base: position 38,388,012 of record NC_142472.1, read on the forward strand.
CTGGGCTTGGAACAACAGAGTGGTTCCAAATTGGGAAAGGAGTATGCAAAAGCTGTATATTGTCAGCCTGCTTATTTAACTTATATGCAGAGTATATCATGTGAAATGCCAGGCTGGATGAAGCACAAGCTGGAATCAAGATTTCTGGGAGAAACGTCAATAACCTCAGGTATGCAGATGACACCACCCTTATGGCAGAAAGTAAAGAAGAACTAAAAAGCCTCTTGATGAAAGTGAAAGAAGAGAGTGAAAAAGTTGGCTTAAAACTCAACATTCAGAAAGCTAAAATCATGGCATCTGGTCCCATCACTTCATGGCAAATAGATGGGGAAACAATGGAAATAGAGACTTCATTTTGGGAGGCTCCAAAGTGACTGCAGTCATGAAATTAAAAGACTCTTGCTCCTTGGAAGGAAAGTTATGACCAACCTAGACAGCATATTAAAAAGCAAAGACATTAGTTTGTGAACAAAGGTCCATCTAGTCAAAGCTTTGGTTTTACCATTAGTCATGTATGGATACGAGAGTTGAACTATAAAGAAAGCTGAGCGCCAAAGAATTGATGCTTTTGAACTGTGGCGTTGGAGAAGACTGTTGAGAGTCCCTTGGACAGCAAGGAGATCCAACCAGTCTATTCTAAAGGAAATCAGTCCTGAATGTTCATTAGAAGGACTGATGCTGAAGCTGAAACTCCAATACTTTAGCCACCTGATGTGATGAACTGACTCATTTGAAAAGACCCTGATGCTGGGAAAGATTAAAGGCAGGAGGAGAAGGGGATGACAGAGGATAAGATGGTTGGATGGCATCCCCAACTCAATGGATATGAGTTTGAGTAAGCTCCAGGAGTTGGAGATAGACAGGGAAGCCTGGCGTGCTGCAGTCCATGGAGTCTCAAAGAGTCGGACATGACTGAGTGACTGAACTGAACTGAACAGTTTTTATGGTTGCAAGTAAGAAGTTTTATATACATAAATAAAGCACACATTTGAGTTACTACTCCATGAAGTATTATACTAATTGATATAGGATATAAAATTTTGTACCTCAGACGTAATCTCTAAACAAAACTTGGTTACAGCCCTTTGGAGCAGATAGATGCACAGTTTCTATAGTATCAACTATAAATGGATAAGCGCCACCAGAAGTGACTGAGGTGTTGTGAAAGTTTAAAAGTAGAACAGCTTCTGTATCACAGGTAATCAGCTGGATCTCCACATCCCCGGAGACCTCTATTGCATGGAGATGCTCAGATTCCTAATTCCTTCCCCAGCAAAAGACCAGAGCCCTCCCTAGGATTCCTGTGCGTGCTGAGGGCGTGTGCAGCCCTGGGGGTTAAGGAGGTGAAGCTGCTCACTTTATCACCATCACCTCATTCTCTTGGTTTATCATTTCACGGGCTGAAGTATGTTGTCTCTGTTTTCTGACTGGTCAGCGTCTTCTTTGATTTACTAGAATCAAAGTAAATCAAAGTGTGTGTGTGTAAACGGTACATTCATTGTTTGCTGACTGAAGGTTTGTCATCCAAGAGTGGCAAGGAAATCCATTTAGTGGATGAAGATGAAATTTTTCAAAAATTAAAGAAAGAATGGAATGGGATGGTAGAGGACCGGACGGTATGGAGTAAAATGAAATACAAAAGGAAGAGAAGAAAGAGCCAAGGAGATGAAGAGTAGCTTTTGTCTCAGCTATGTACATGAGAGCATGCATGTGGCAAGGCACAATGCCAAATAGAAAGTTTAAAAAAGCCTCTGGTTGACTGCTCTCTCTCCTTTTCTCCTGTCCCACATCTCCCATGGCATATCCAGATGTGCTGTTCTCACACTGAGCAATTCGTCCATTGTGGTGGTGAATTTTATGCGTCAACTTGGCTGGGCCGTGGGACTCAGATATTTGATCAAACATTATTCAGGATGTTGCTGTGAGGTGTTTTTGGATAAGATTAACATTTAAATGGGCTTCCCTGGTGTCTCGTGTGGTAAAGAATCTACCTGCAATGCGGGAGACCTGGGTTTGATCCTTGGGTTGGGAAGATCCCCTGGAGGTGGGCATGGCAACCCACTCCTGTATTCTGACATGGGAAATCCCATGGACAGAGGAGCCTGGCAGAATATAGTCCACGTGGGTCACAAAGTTTGGACACAACTGAGCAACTAAGCCCAATATTTAAATACTTGGATTTTGAATAAAGCAGATTACCCTCCACAGTGTAGGTGGGCCTCTTTCAATCAGCTAAAGTGAAGTCACTCAGTCGTGTCCGACTCTTTGTGACCCCACGGACTGTAGCCTATCAAGCTCCTCCATCCATGGGATTTTCCAGGCAAGAATACTGGAGTGGGTCGCCATTTCCTTCACCAGGAAATCTTCCTGACCCAGAGATTGAACCCAGGTTTCCCACATTGTAGGCAGACGCTTTACCATCTGAGCCACCAAGGAAGTCAATCAGCTAAAGGCCTTGATAAAATAAAGACTGACTGCCCCTAAGAAAGCAGGAACTCTGCCAGCAGACGCCTTTGGATTTGAACTACGATGTTTCCCTGACTCTAACCTGCCGGTGTACCTCATCAGATTTTGGACTCACCACGCTTCTATAATCCGTTCATCAGTCTTTTCTGACTACAGGTCTTTTACCTCCTTGGTTAGATTTATTCCGCGACATTTTACTTTTTCTGGTTCAAATGTAAGTGAGGTTGTTTTCTTGATGTCTCTTTCTGACAGTCCATTGTTGGTGAATAGCAACACAAGGGATTTCTGTGTATTAATTTTGTATAGTGCAAATTTGCTGAATTAATTTACTAGTTCTCATGGTTTTTTGATGCTACCTTTCTGTATATAATTTTCAGTTCAGTTCAGTTCAGTCGCTCAGTCGTGTCCGACTCTTTGCGACCCCATAAATCACAGCACGCCAGGCCTCCCTGTCCATCACCAACTCCCGGAGTTCACTCAAACTCATGTCCATTGAGTCGGTGTTGCCATCCAACCATCTCATTCTCTGTCACCTACCGACCATATAGTATCATGTCATCTGCAAATAGTGACAGTTTTATTTCTTATTTTCTAATTTGTATTCCTTTTATTTCTTTTTCTCACCTGATTGCTGCAGCTAGGACTTCCAATACTATAATTGAGTAGAAGTCGTGAGACTGGGTATCTTTGTCTTATTACTACTACTAGAGGAAATGTTTTTCACCATCAAGTATTATGTTGGCTGTAAATTTGTCATAATTGGCCTTTATTTTGCTGAGGCATGTTCCCTCTGTACACACTTTGTTGAGAGTTTTTATCATAAATGGATGTTGAATTTTATCAAAAGCTTTTTCTTCATCTATTGAGATGATCATATGATTTTTATTCTTCAGTTTGTCAGTGTGGTATAGCACATTTACTGATTTGCAGTTATTGAACCATCCTTACATCCCCGGGATAAATCCCCCTTGATCATGGTGTGTAATCCTTTTAATGTACTTTTGGATTAGACCTGCTAATGTATTTTTTAAATATTTATTTATTTTTTTGGCTGTGTTGGGTCTTAGTTGTGGCATGTGGGGATTCTTTTAGTTGCAGCATGTGGAATATTTAGTTGCAGCATATGGGAACTGGTTCCCTGATCTGCTATCAGACTCAGGCCCCCCATATTAGGAACATGGAGTCCTAGCAACTGGACCATCAAGGAAGTCCCAGTTTGCTAATATTTTAGTTTGTTGAGGATTTTGTATCTATATTCATCAGTGATACTGGTCTATAATTTTCTCTTTTTGTTATATCTTTGTCTGATTTTGGTATCAGGGTTATGATATCTCACAAAATGAGTTCAAAAGCAGTACTTCCTTTGCAATTTTTTAGAGTAGTTTGAGAAACATAGGTGTTCCTGTTTTTGTAAATATTTGATTGAATTCATCTGTCAAGCCACCTGGTCCTGGACTTTTGTTTTGAGAAAGTTTTGTTTTGTTTTGTTTTAATTAATGATCAAACTTTATTACTCATAATTCATCTGTTCATATTTTCTCTTTCTTCCTTGTTCAAACCTGGAAGATTATACATTTCTAGGAATTTGTCTATTTCTTCCAGGCTGTCTGTCTTATTGGCATATATTTATTCATAGCAATCTCTTTTGAACCTTTGTATTTCTGTGATGTTGCTTGTACCTTTTCCTTTTTCATTTCTGATTTTGTTGACTTGGGCCCTCTATTTCTTGATGAATCTAGCTATCAATTTTGTTTATCTTTTCAAAGAAAATGCTCTTAGTTTCATTGATCTTTTCTATACCTTTTTAAGTCTCTATTTCATTTACTTCTGATCTTAATGATTTCTTTCCTTTTACTAACTTTGGGTTTTACTTCTTCTTTTCCTCATTCCTTTAGGTATAAATTTGGTTGTTTACAGCCCTAAACTCTTTTGAATGTGATTATTTTTTTCCCTTATAATCATTTCTATCTAGTAGGGTTATAATCCTTACCAATATTGAAGTGACTGTGTAGATACATAGATCTAAGACAGTGATTCTCAACTGAGGACAGCTTTTTCCCCACATGATATTTGGCAATGATTTGAGACACTTCTGATTATTACAACTGGGAGAGAGAATGCTACTGCAACTAGTGGATAGAATCCCAGAATGCTACTACTAAGCATCCTACAATATTCAGTATAGTCCCCCAAAAGAAAGAATTCTGTCCTAACTCTCAATAGTACCAAGGTTGGACAACTCTGGTCCAAGGTCATGTCAAAGTTATAAGGTTCCCATAAGCAACTAACATCATCTACTTTAATCTGCCGAAATGGCAGAATGAGACTTAAACAAGGGATTTAATGGATAAATGGCATTTGGAAGATGGTGAACCCCTACACTCTTTGTCCTAGAAAATAGTCAAACATCTGTACTTGAATAGATCTATGTTCCTGTCTCAAACTTGTGTGCCTGTGTAAAGAACATAATTTTCTATGTGTCAATTTGGTGAATTCTAATTTATTCATTACTCCCCCTTTATAATCTTCCTTAAATCTATTATCTATCCAGCCAGGAAGTGATTGGCATTTCCTTTTGTGCCTTTGACACACATCAAATATTGCACTTTTGATACCGTGAGTAGCTGATTACATATCTTCTTCTTTGCTAGACTTGAACTGCTTGAAAGTAGAAATTGTGTCTTATTGATCTTTGAATTGCAAAGCCTGGAAAGTGGTAAATACTCAATAAGTATTTGATGGCTACATAAATGATCCAATTTATAGATGGGATTTTATTGAGGGAATAGAAGCAATAAAATTGAAAGAGTATTTCTGAACTAGATAGCAGAGGGCCATAAAGGCTATATTCTGGAATTTGACTTTTATGATTTAGGCAATAGGGAGTAATACTTTTATTCCTAAAAATGAATGTTCTGATAAATTTTTGAAAATTAGGTCATATTTTAAATGCACTTCCCTACACATACTTGCTGAAACTCCAATACTTTAGCCACCTCATGCAACGAGTTGACTCACTGGAAAAGAGTCTGCTAGGAGGGATTAGGGGTGGAAGGAGACGGGGATGACAGAGAATGAGATGGCTGGATGGCATCACCGACTCGATGGACATGAGTTTAAGTGAACTCCAGGAGTTGGTGATGGACAGGGAGGCCTGGCGTGCTGTGATTGCAACCCCATGGGCTGTAGCCTACTAGGCTCCATGGAATTTCCCAGGCAAGAATACTAGAGTGGGTTGTCATTTCCTTCTCCAGATATGTGTGTGTGTGTGTGTGTATACTTACAGCAAATACGAAAATTCTTTTTTTCAAAAATTAGAAAATAGAATTCTATTGATTTACCAAGCACTTTATAGGGAGGCATTGTTGTGAAAATTTCAAATATTATGAAAATTACGAGGTGAAAATTTACCTAAAAGTTTCTGTTCAGACTGTCAGTGCCCAGCATCTGATTACCTTTTCATTATTTCAATCCACAGTCTTTGACAGTTTTCTTTAAAAAGTGTTTTTATTCTGTGACTTTAATATTTTTCATCTTTCCAAAGAAATTCTTTGAGAAAATGAACATTTGGAAAGCCCTAGATTGATACCATGCCTCAAATATGAGTCACTGTTTAGAAATAGCTTTCACTTGATCATTTGATTATGGTTGGGTTTTAAAAACATTATATAATACAGAATTTTGAAACTCAGAATGACAGCTGGTATACAAATTCACTGCAATCAAAAAACAAATTGTTTTGTTCAAGTAGGGAAAAAATATGTTGATGATAATGATGCTTTTGCTGAGCAGGTAGGATTGTGGCTGAGAAACTTAATTTTCCAGTCAGAAATGTGTTTTCCCTCAAGTCACAGCAAACAAGTGGCTTGATAGCTCACCTCTGTGACAGCAGATAACTCAGGAACGTGAAGACCTGAGTTTCCACAATACTTCCTCATAGTCAGGGCAAGTGAGAACAGGTCATGTCTTCACACTGTTAATTGATGTTTTCTTTCTTCCTTCAATTTTAATTTATTTTTTTTCTAACATTGTCATTTCCTGTCTTTTGTGAAAGATCCTGTAACAGAATCATGCATCCCAGCTGGGGCCGAAAATATTTTGCATTTCCTTTTTAAAAAATTTATCTGCTGTGCTCATGTGTCTGTCTTTATTCACATAAAACCAAAATCATAGTCCCTTTTTTAACGATATATATTTGTTTAGCGATATGCTGATTGTATCATATAAAGTAATATTTAATTTGATTTTGTGTCTATGAGTGAATTGCTAATCAGGGACTGCTTATTTTCCACAGAGGACAAAGAAGCCTTGTGGGCTACAGTCCATAGGGTTGGACACGACTGAAGCAACTTAGCGCTATTTTCCACCGTGACCCTGGAAAGCTACTGTAATACTTGAATGTTTTCTTTGCCTTTATTTATGATGACTGTGCTTTGTGAAAATCTTGTCACCCATGTGAGAGATATGGGTGGCATTTTCTATGAATCTCTAACTTGTAGAAGGTCCACCTCTCTATAAGACCTTTACGACATCAAAGATGACAAAGAAAACCTTTTACTTCTTTTCGCTGCTTAATCTCTTGGCATTCTGTGTATATAGAGACTATCATTGGGCAGAAAGCAGTAATAAAACCCAGAAGTAGATAAAAGTACAAACAGTGAAACCAAGGTATTTGTAAGCTCTATAAATCTGCTAACCAGAAGTTGCCGTTTAATCTTTACATACAGTCAAGTCTCAAGGTTAACTGCTCCATAAAGCTTTACATAGATCCTGGTGTTTGGCGTCTCTTCACTTCCTTATTAACTAAAGGACCCTCCCATCATATTTCTTAAAATTCTGTTTATTTTGACTGTATTATCAATGAGAAATTTCTCTACCTTAGATGGAAGGTAATGCCATTGGCTACTGACATTGATTTGCAATTAGGACATGTTTGATATAAATGAAAAGAAGATTGAGATTGGCCTCAGTCCATTGTTGATAAATGGTGTAATAATGGCATTTTTGATTCCATGATGAGGAAAAAAAAGATTTCCAACCAAAATAGGAAATGAATTCTTCTCCATTTGTGCTGGAGGAACTAGGTAGAAGATTGGAACTGTGAGGCCAGGTTAAGAAAGAAACGTTTGATGAAATATACTGGTAGAGTTATGACCTTAGTCTTTGTTACAAAAGGTTGAAGATTTTTAAAAATTTTATTTTATGAAAGTGTAGTTGATTTACAATTTTGAGCTAATTTCTGCTGTACAGAAAAGCGATACATATATATGCATATATATATATACTCTTTTGCCTATTCTTTTCCATTATAGTTTATCACAGGATATTGAATATAGTTCCCTCTCCTATACAGTCAGACCTCATTGTTTATCCATTTTCTATATAATAGTTTGTGTCTGCTAATCCCAAACTCCCTGTCCATCCCTCCCCCAAACCCACACCCCCACAGGTCTGTTCTCTATATCTGTCAGTCTGTTTCTGTTTTATAGGTAAGTTCACTTCCGTCATAGAAAGTTGAAGATATTTAAAACATTGAGAGTAGTCACTTTAAGGTAGATGGAAGTGTTTTTAGGTATGAGTTGATGCTTTTGAACTGTGGTGCTGGAGAAGACTCTTGAGAGTCCCTTGGACTGCAAGGAGATCCAACCTGTCCATTCTAAAGGAGATCAGTCCTGGGTGTTTATTGGAAAGACTGATGCTAAAGCTGAAACTCCAATACTTTGGCCACCTCGTGTGAAGAGTTGACTCACCGGAAAAGAGTCTGATGCTGGGAGGGATTGGGGGCGGGAGGAGACGGGGACGACAGAGAATGAGATGGCTGGATGGCATCACTGACTCGATGGACATGAGTTTGAGTGAACTCCGGGAGTTGGTGATGGACAGGGAGGCCTGGCGTGCTGTGATTCATGGGGTCGCAAAGAGTCAGACACGACTGAGAGACTGAACTGAACTGAACTGAACTGATTCAGTTTACTGGCAGTGTGATTCTTGCAAGTTCCTTGCCTGAGGAAACACGGGGTAAACTGGGGGTAAAAAAACACTGCCTTCCAGGGTGTTTCAGGGTACACACAGGGTCATATATACAAAATTACAACACAGAGCCTGCCCCAAAGTTAGCCTTTGATGTCATTCCCTGTTGCTCAAGTTCATAAAGAGAAGAGATTTCCATTTTACTCCACAGGAAGGCAAGTTCAGGAAGATCAACTCCAGCCATTCTCCTCCCCTCTGTGTTTCCTCCTTAAAGGAGTAAGAGAAACTTGTCTGTTTGGTGAACTTAAGTAAAAGAGGCGGCACATGGTGGCTCAGCCCGTCACCCTCTCCCAGGACACACTGCCCTTAGAATGCCCAGGTTCTCAACCACACTTACAGCGCAGATCCCTTTATCATTATCATTGCCTTCTGCAGAGTTTGGGGCTTTCTGCCAGTGATGTCCGGGAAGGGTAAAAGCGATATTTTATTTTGTGAATGTGATCTTTAAATGTTGGAGCAAAGGAGATCACAGCAACTTAAGTAAGAAAGAGTACCTCCCTTAAGTATACACAGATTGTGTGTGCTAAGTGCGTGCTAGGAGAAGGCAATGGCAAGCCACTCCAGTGCTCTTGTCTGGAAAATCCCATGGATGGAGGAGCCTGGTGGGCTGCAGTCCGTGGGGTCGCTGAGGGTCGGACACGACTGAGCGACTTCACTTTCACTTTTCACTTTCACACATTGGAGAAGGAAATGGCAACCCACTCCAGTGTTCTTGCCTGGAGAATCCCAGGGACGGGGGAGCCTGGTGGGCTTCCGTCTATGGGGTCACACAGAGTCGGACACGACTGAAGTGACTTAGCAGCAGCAGCAAGTGCGTGCTAAATCACTTCAGTCTCTTTGCGACCCTGTGGACCATAGCCCATGAGGTTCCTCTGTCCATGGGATTCTCCAGGCAAGAATACTGGAGTGGGTTGCCATGCCCTCTTCCAGGGGATCTTCTTGACACAGTGATTGAACCCACTTCTCTTATGTCTCCTGCTTTGGCAGGAAGGTTCTTTACCACTAGTGCCACCTGAGAAGCCCATACACAGATTACTAGCTGCTTTATTTGAGGTTCAGCTAAAAATATTCCTTCTAGCCCTCCTCCTTAGTAAATATATTCCCTCCATATGCACTTGGTGTTTGAAATTACCTGTTAGACTTCATTTATTTGCCTAAAGTGAATCACTCACTAAATAAGCCTGAAGAGCAGAAATGGTAATCTTAACAACAGTCACACCTTAGTATGAATGAGTCTAGATGTATTTAGAAGAGCAGGTTTAGTTGAAGAGGGAGAATGAAGTTAGAAAAAACACTCCCCTCATGTGATTGTGTGATTTTTTTTTGTTGGTTGTGGTTGCTTGTAGTGGCTGGGAGTTACAGAAGTGGCAAGGGGTAAAGAGAGGTGTACAGAGGTTCATGAAAGAGAGACAAGAGCCCTGGGAAATAATATTTTCCTGGTTTATTGTTTTGCTCAGGAGATTCTACCTAAGAAGCAAATGATGTATCATAACTTATCCGTGTAGTCCCTGTTGAGTAGGAGGATTTGTCAAAATATACTTTCATGCAGTGGAGTCCATACAATCTAATACCCAGGTGGATTATTCCACCTAGTAAATAGATGGAAAATGTTGAGAAATAAACAGTTTTCTACAAAATTCTTTGCTGAAAATACGCCTCTTAGTTGAAAGTTCTGGGCACATCAAATCTGATTTGATAATTTTCAGTACTCAGTCTGCTGTGATTGCAAATGGCTATCAAATACCATTTTTAAGCAAAAGAACAAATGGGAAGAAGACTAGAAATGAAAAAGCATGGGTTGGGAAAATTGTACTTTTTTCCTGTATATTTCTGTTCTTTTTTTCTCAGAGAATTGAATGTCCTTCAGGGAGTGGTTGAGAACTGGTCAAAGTAGCAAAAGGATTACTTTAAAAATTTACTGATATCTTGCAATATTTACATTAGAAATGTTGTATCACCTTATACTGGTCAGAATGGCCATCATCAAAAATTCTACAAACCATCAATGCTGGACGGGGTGGAGCAAAGGGAACCCTCCTACACTGTTGGTGGGAATGCAAATTGGTACAGCCAGTATGAAGATCAGTATGGAGGTTCCTTAAGAAACTAAAAATAGAGCTACTATAAGGCTCAGTAATCCCACTGCTAGGCATATATCCAGAGAAAACCGTAATTTGAAAGAATGCATGCACCCCTGTGTTCACTGCAGCACTACTTACAGTGGCCAGGACATGGAAGCAACCTAAGTGTCCATTGACAGAGGAATGGATAAAGCAGATGTGGTACATATATCCATTGGAATAATACTCAGCCATAAAAAGGAACAAAATAGTGCCATTTCAGAGACGTGTATAGACCTAGAGATTGTCATAGAGTGAAGTTAAGTCAGAAAAACATACATTGTACAATATTGTTTATATGTGGAATCTAGAAAAATGATAGAAATAAACTTATTTACAAAACAGAAATAGAGTCACAGATGTAGAGAACAAGCTTATGGTTACCAAGGGGAGGCAGGGTGGAATGGATTGGGAGATTGGGATTGACATATATACACTGCTGGGGCTCCAGTGGTAAAATAATCTGCCTGCAATGCGGGAGACCCAGTTTCAATCCCTGGATTGGGAAGATCCCCTGAAGAAGAAAATGGCAACCCACACCAGAATTCTTGACTTGAGAATCCCATAGGAGCCTGGCAGGCTACAGTCCATGGGGTCGCAAAGAGTCAGACATGACTAAGCAACTAACACTAAGCACTATGTATAGCAAAGTGAACTCTTACTGCTCTATGATGACCTAAAGGGGAAGGAAATCAAAGAAAGAGTGGATACATGAATACATATGACTGATTCACTTTGCATTCAGCAAGAAATTAATACAATGTTGAAGGCACCTATGTGCTTAGTCACTCAGTTGTGTCCAACTCTTTGTGACCCCATGGAGAGTAGCCCACCAGGCTCCTCTGTCTGTGGAATTTTTCGGGCGAGAATACTGGTTGTGGGTTGCTATTTCCTTCTCCAGAGGATCTTGCTGACCCAGGGATCGAACCTGTGTCTCCTGCATTGGCAGGTGGATTCTTTACCACTGTGTTACCTGGGAAGCCCAAAGCAAGTATACTCCAATAAAAAGTAATTGTAAAAAGCAATGTTGCATCACAAAACAGATTTCAGATTATATATATTATTATATTTAAGAATAAAGTCGTATTTATGAATTTATGGATAAATTCGCTCAGTGTCATTTTAACTTCCTAAATCATTCAGTGTCTATCATTTGAGAAACACAGTTTTACTGTCATTTCACAGAATGTTTAGTGTGGTAATGTAAATAAGCTGAAATTCAGTGAAGCAAATTTTCATGCTGTAGAGCTGTAGAAAAAATTTTCAAATATGTCAACACACCTTTATTCACTTTACAAAATACCCCTAAAGATCTCTTCTCTGTAATAAAAAAAAAGTATTGAGTTGTACAATGAAGAAAGAAAACACACACACACATACATACCCATAACATTTTTTTCTGAAGAAACAAAACAGAAAGAATCATATTAGAGAGGAAAGCTCAAGTTTGACTAGGCTGAATAACTCAGCCTTGGGGACCAGCCCTGTGTCTTACTAGCCATGAGTGTCTTAGGCAGGTACATCAGGCCTACTGATCTTCAGAGTCTTTATCTGTAAAATGGGTGTAACACACAGTGACAACTTCTCAGGATGCTAGATCATGTAAATAAAATACAACATCTGAAGTGCAGAGCTCTGCTGATTTTTCACCTGACTGTACTTGTTCTCTTTTACCCACTACATCCACATAGAAGTATATCTTTGTGGCTCTGATGGAAACAGAGGGCATCATTTGAGGTTTTGTTTTTGTCCGTGTTGTTGCTTGCCTTCATTGAAATGTCTGACTTTTTATTTGCAATATGAGAAGCCATGCCTTGTTCCAGGACAATGGATTTTTAAGAAAATATTGAAATAAGTTTATATGTACACACTTGGCAAAACTCGCCATCCCTCTCTTGTTTTAGATTGGTTCCTGATTTTTACCAGTGACCTTTTATTCAACATTAGAGTGAATAAGCCCTGGACTTTCCCAGATTAAAGACACACATAAACCTGGAAGCAGCTCCCACAAAATATCACTGTGTAAACATGATAAAATGCAGAAGTAGATCATTTACATTCAATGAGTAACAAGGTATTTGCAGGAATTAGCTGCCCTTGACCAGCCCAATTCTGTCCATAGAGCTTATGCTTTCACTTTATTGATGCCTATACATAAACATTTCTTGTCTCAGTGTGCCCTGGTTCAGCATTCAGCACACAAAGGGCTGTATTTTACAGCTGTGACACTCTGCAGCTCACCTTCCAGGGGCATTGTGATCCCATCCTCCTACTCAGGCTGGTGTCTGCTGTGAAGGTCTGCATCTCTGGGACTTTGAGTTAGATTCATAATCTGTTGCTTGTGGGCCAATCACCCACAAGTAAGCCTTCACATCCTTCTGTTCCTTCAGGCCATGTTTGGGAAGTTTTCATCACTTCGCAATGCAGCTATTGTTCTGGAGAAAGAAGTGAAACTAATACCCATGAGAGCAAATGTTTGTGAGGATGGCAGGGTAGATATGGAAACAGTTTCTGTTTTTGGTCCTGGATAATCAATAGTTCAAGCTAAAATGCAAAGATTCGGAGGAGACCAAGCTTATATTTGAAAAATAGTTTTGTCAGCCAAGATGGCACCAAACTCTACCCACAAGTCTATATGGAATTTAGAAATGCCCTCTTTGCTCTTAGCTTGCACTCGTTGAGCACTTATTCTGTACCAGGTATTGTGCTGTGTCTGAAAGGTGTTATCTCGTTTAAGCCTTCTGTATTCCTGTGAGGCAAACATTACCCATCTTAGAGGTAAGGACTGTAAAACTTAAGGAAGTCAAGCAGCTGCCAGAGACACATCATGAGTAAGTGGCCAAGCTGGAATTTTCTGCCCCCAGCCCAGCTCTTAATCACATTATTGCTATGTATAATCATCGTGATAATCCGGTCTTTATCAGAATCCACATCCCAGCCCTAGTGAAAAAATTTTAAACAACGTCCAATCCTTATTCAGCAGTAAATCGATGACGTTAACCAAGTCTTCCTAATTTTATTTTCCCCTAATTTTTCTACATCTAGAGCATTTTCTAGTTTTATTTGGGAACTTGGAAAGAGTTCCTTTAAGAAGTAATTATAAAACTTCTATAAAAATTTTTTGAGGAGCTATGACCATCATCAAGGGAAGTAGTACAGAAGACACAATTCCTGCCTTAATAATGCATATTATTTAACAAATGCTTATTGAGCACCCATTTTTGTGTGATGTCGTATTAGACACAGGAGTAAAACAGTGTCTGTAGCTAACGCTGCACTCAAAATTGTTGTTAATTCCATGAGGAAGTTTAGGTCAGAAGAAAAAAGTGGACTACAGTTTGAGAATTACTCTGGCTATCACTTGAGTATATTGTCTAGGCATTTAATCCAAATTTGGCCATCAGGGAGAACTTATGGCAAGAGGTAATACCTGTGTGTGTGCGTGCTAAGCCACTTCATTTGTGTCTGACTCTTTGCGACCCTATGGACTATAGCCCACCAGGCTCCTCTGTCCATGGGATTCTCCAGGCAAAAATACTGGAGTGGGTTGCTATGTCCTTCTTCAAGGGATCCTCCCAACCCAGGGGACTGAACCTGGGCTTCCTATGTCTCCTGCATTGGCAGGCAGGTTCTTTACCACTACTGCCACCTGGGAAGCCCCTTAGAAAACAGTTGTGTAGACCAATAGTTCCAAAGAGTGGTCTAGAGACAGATAGCATCAACATCACCCAAAAATACAAATCCTATGCATAATATTGAGGGGAGGTGACTGAGTCATTAAAACATATATTTCTGGGAATACCACCCCTAAAGTTTCTGATTCAGTAAGTCTGGGGGCCCGAGCATTGGTATTCCTAATAGGTTCCTGGGTTTCCCTGGTGGCTCATGGTAAAGAATCTGCCTGCAATGTGGGAGACCTGGGTTCGATCCCTGGGTTGGGAAGATCCCCTGGAGGAGGGCATGGCAACCCACTCCAGTATTCTTGCCTGGATAATACCCATGGACAGAGGAGCCTGGTGGGCTACAGTCCATAGGGTTGCAAAGAGTCAGACACAACTGAGTGACTAAGCACAGCACAGCACTGTAGGTTCCCAGGGGATACTGATCCTGATGCTGCTGATCTGGGAGCCATGGTTTGAGAACCACTGGTCAAAGGCAGTGCTTCTCAAACTCTAATGTGCATATAGTCTCTTAGCAAAATTATTAAATTGCAAATTCTGATTCAGTAGGTCTAGGGTAGGGCCTGAAGTTCCCTATTTTGAGCCAATTCTCTGGTTGTACCAGTACTGCTGGTCCTCAGATGACAGATTGAGTGTAAGAAAACAGATGAGATGAAGGTGAAGCTGGAAAGACAATTAAGGACTAGATCATGAAAAGCCTTATACTGTTTAAGGTGATTTCAACACCTTTAAAATATTAAGTCATGGCGCGTTCACGGTTGGTTGGTTTCTTCCATCATTTTCCATTGCCTTCCAAGACATCATCTTCATTTTGTTAAGATAACAATGAAGAGGAATCAAGGCTACAGTCTTTTATTGTTTACCTCAATATGGGAAAAGAGAGAAATCTCCTATTGGTAGAATAAAACTTCCTCACTTCAGTCTTAGTTTGGCTCAATCTCGTCATCATACCCACAGCTCCATCAATAAATATCATCATTGGAATGTCCAGCATCAGTTGTCTCAGTCCTTGGTTCCAAAATCAATCATTGGCTAGGGGTGTGGGATCATCATGATTGGCTAGACTAAGTGAGTTCTGCCTCTGAAGCAAGTGTCAATTCCTAAAATTATTTTGCTGAATAGAAGGAGGATAGGATTGAGAATGGAGAGAATCAATACATACCATGAATGTCTTAATCTTTTTTTTCTGAGGACTTTCAGGAATCACTGAAAAGTTTTAAATAGAAAAGTTGTAACAGTACATGTGCCATTGAACAAGAACACTAGATTTGGGGGGTAAATAACTTGCAGACCATGGAAGAATGTGGTTCATGGCAGACACTAAAGTTCATGGTAGAACAATGCTCCAGAAATACAGGAAAGTGTTAAGGGAATTAAGCTGCCACAGCCTAATTAAATAATACATATTGGAATGGATAGAATTGGAGCAGAGAGAGGAACAAATGATTTGACGTGGTGGAATTAGTGGGTATAGATAGCCCTTCCATGACAATTATCTGTCAAGGGCTGTTAGCTAAAAGGGAATTTGGAATTTTTTTCTTTGTTACTGTAAAGGAGAAATTGAACTTATGGCAATCATTAAACTTGTGAGTGCCAAAGAATTGATGCTTTTGAATTGTCATGCTGGAGAAGACTCTTGAGAGATCAAACCAGTCAATCCTAAAGGAAATCAACCCTGAATATTCACTGGAAAGACTGATGCTGAAGCGGAAAAGCCTGATGCTGGGAAAGATTGAGGGCAAGAGCAGAAGGGGGCAACAGAGGATGAGATAGTTGGGTGGCATTACTGACTTAATGGACATGAGTGAGAAAACTCTGGGAGAGAGTGAAGGACAGGGAACCTTAGCATGCTGAAGTTCATGGGGTTGCAAAGAGTTGCACATGACTTAGTGGCTGAACAGCAACAACACTTATTACAGGTGTGTTTAGGAGTAGGCTCACACCAACTCTTGAGAGAGGTTTATTATTATTATTACAGAAATGCAAATCAAAACCTCATTGTGGTTTGTGTTTATTAGACATCTGTATGATGTCTTCTTTGGAGAAATGTCTGTTTCATTCTTTGGCCCACTTTTTGATTAGGTTATTCGTTTTTCTGGTATTGAGCTACATGAGCTTCTTGTATATTTTGGAGATTAATTCTTTGTCAGTTGTTTTGTTTGCTATTATTTTCTCCCATTCTGAAGGCTGCCTTTTCACCTTGCTTTTTGTTTCCTTTGTTGTGCAAAAGCTTTTAAGTTTAATTAGGTCCCATTTGTTTATTTTTGTTTTGATTTCCATTACTCTGGGAGGTGGGTCATAGAGGATCTTACTGTGATTTTAGTCAGAAAGTGTTCTATGTTGTCCTCTAAGAATTTTATAGTTTTTGGTCTTGCATTTAGATCTTCAATCCATTTTGAGTTTATTTTTGTGTATGGTGTTCAGTTCAGTTCAGTTCAGTTGCTCAGTCATGTCCGACTCTTTGCAACCCCATGAATCACAGCACACCAGGCCTCCCTGTCCATCACCAACTCCCGGAGTTCACTCAAACTCATGTCCACAGAGTCAGTGATGCCATCCAGCCATCTCATCCTCTGTCGTCCCCTTCTCCTCCCGCCCCCAATCCCTCCCAGCATCAGAGTCTTTTCCAGTGAGTTAACTCGTCACATGAGGTGGCCAAAGTATTGGAGTTTCAGCTGCAACATCAGTCTTTCCAGTGAACACCCAGGACTGATCTCCTTTAGAATGGACTGGTTGGATCTCCTTGCAGTCCAAGGGACTCTCAAGAGTCTTCTCCAGCATCACAGTTCAAAAGCATCATTTCTTCAGCAATCAGCTTTCTTCACAGTCCAATTCTCACATCCATACATGACCACTGGGAAAACCGTAGCCTTGACTAGACGGACCTTGGTTGGCAAAGTAATGCCTCTACTTTTTAATATACTATCTAGGTTGGTCATAACTTTCCTTCCAAGGAGTAAGCGTCTTTTAATTTCATGGCTGCAATCAGCATCCGCAGTGATTTTGGAGCCTCAAAAAATAAAGTCTGACACTGTTTCCACTGTTTTTCCATTTCCTATGAAGTGATGGGACCAGATGCCATGATCTTTGTTTTCTGAATGTTGAGCTTCATCCGACTTTTTCACTCTCCTCTTTCACTTTCATCAGAGGCTTTTTAGTTCCTCTTCACTTTCTGCCGTAAGGGTGGTGTCATCTGCATATCTGAGGTTATTGATATTTCTCCTGGCAATCTTGATTCCAGCTTGTGCTTCTTCCAGCCCAGCGTTACTCATGATGTACTCTGCATAAAAGTTAAATAAGCAAGGTGACAATATACAACCTGGACGTACTCCTTTTCCTATTTGAAACCAGTCTGTTGTTCCATGTCCAGTTCTAACTGTTGCTTCCTGACCTGCATACAGGTTTCTCAAGAGGCAGGTCAGGTGGTCTGGGATTCCCATCTCTTTCAGAATTTTCCACAGTTTATTGTGATCCACACAGTCAAAGGCTTTGGCATAGTCAACGAAGCAGAAATAGATGTTTTTCTGGAACTCTCTTGCTTTCTCCATGATCCAGCGGATGTTGTCAATTTGATCTCTGGTTCCTCTGCCTTTTCTAAAACCTGCTTGAACATCTGGAATTTCATGGTTCACACATTGCTGAAGCCTGGCTTGGAGATTTTTGAGCATGACTTTACTAACGTGTGTGATGTGTATCGTGTTAGAAAGTGTTCTAGTTTCATTCTTTTACATGTGGTTGACCAGTTTTCCCAGCAACACTTGTTAAATAGATTGTCTTTTCTCTCACTCCAGTATTCTTGCCTTTAGAATTCCATGGACAGAGGAGTCTGGTGGGCTACAGTCCATGTGATCATGAAGAATCAGACATGACTGAGTGACTAACATACAGCTATAGCGTACAACTGTCTTTAGTAAAATTTTAGAAGCTAGAAGGGAACTTTCATGTTTTTGAACTGCTCAGCATCTAAACTCCCCTTGCTGTTTTTGGAATTCCTGATTTCAAAATTCCTGGTGAAGAATGGAGTTTATCTTCCACTTCCAAAGCTGAGAAGATCCATGCTGGCAGTTAGGATTAGAACACATACACTCCTTTCTGGACTTTAATTCTGAAGAAAGTGATACTGTACTTTAAAAAAGGACAGTGAAATCTATAGGAAAAAAGGAAAAGCCTCAGAATAGTCAACTCCAGTTATATAAAAGAAGAACAACTTAACCGTAAACCTGGAAATTGAACTTAGGCAGTATCAGCACAAGAAACCACAAATTTAAAAAACTGGCAATGCACTTGTAGGAGATAGTTTGCATACATAGAAAAAAGATGATCACACGGAGCATATAAATCAATAAGAAAGAGGCAAATTGCCAACAGAAAAATAGACAAGAGATATGAACAGGTAATTTATAGAAAAAAAGAACCAGAATGGAAAAATTTGCAAAAAGATGATCTAGCTTGCCAGTTATTAAAAATTAAATCAAAAGAAAAATAATTTGAAATACAATTCATACTTGGATTGGGAAAAATGAAAAAATCTGACAATATCACATGAGAGCAAGCAAGCAGAAAAAAACATTTTACAATACTGATAGGCTAGAAAATAGATATAGTTGCATTGGGAAATAATTGTGTACCCAGATTTTCTAGTTCTCAACTAAAAGCAGCTCATTAGGATTACCTGCAAGGCCTTTAAGAAACAGCCTTGGAAATTTTATCTTAATAAGTCTGGGATATGACCCCAGAGGACCATTCCCCCAGAGAAATGGTTACAGCTGTGTGCAAGGAGACAGGGAAATGTATATAAGAGCAAAAATTTGGTAACAAATGGCTATCAAAGGAATGTCTAAATAGTGGCATATGTGTTTGTAAATGTAATAAATGTATATATATGTTTACAGAGGCACACACATCAGGAAAAAAAGATCTGAAACATGTTTACTTGTTAATGAGAAAATAGAAATGTAACAGAGCAAAACTGACTCCATATTGATTCTATTCCTTTAGCTCTAATCCTTGTGCTCTGTTGTCTGTGCTTAGTCATGCTGGCTCTGCTTCTTTTGAATAGAATGTTGCCTCTAGCCTGAAATATACACATAGCCCACTCTTGAGGCTCTGATCTTAAAAAGTATAACACTTTTCCTCTCATATAGAGATAAAAAGTTGCAGAACAGAGAATAACATTTGTTCTGTTGGAGGTTTACAGGATTATGATAACCAGGCCTATGTGGACTGCTGCAAGAACAAAGGATTCCTCCACCAAGAAGTTTACAACAACCAGCAACACTTCTCCCCTTTGAGTATAAAAGAAGCCTAAATTCTACCTTGGGTAAGGTGGTTCTTTGGGACACTAACCTACCTTCTTCTTGGTCTGCTGGCTTTCTGAATAAAGTCAGTAATGCTTGCCTCAACAACTTGCATCTTGATTTATTGGCCTGTCATATGGCAAGTAGTATGGGCTTGCACTCCGTAATTGAAAGAGCCAGGAGAGACAGGAGGTGTATAAGAGAAGGATTGACTGATTCAGTCAGGTAGGTTCTTGATGATCCTACCAGGAAAGAAGGATCCAAGAACTTCTTTGAAGGGTCGAGCCAAAACACAGGTAGATGATTTGGTCTTCAGAAGGCTTAGTTCAGCAAGAGGAGAGAGTCTCTTCTACTTGACAAAAGTAAAGGAGTCAAGAATGAATATCTGCACTCATCCATCCATTCCTTTCCCAACAGCCATTTATGAAGTGCCTGCAGGTAAGTGTGCAGTGACGCTTTGGGAAGTAAACTTGAAGGAATTCTGTCCAGCAGAGTCTATCTCCTCAATGAAGTAATGTAAATCATCTGCAGAGTGGTGGAAAAGTTAGGCAGCAAAGCAGTTAGTTACTATATTTTTCTAAAACTCAAAAGTGCTTTAAATACTTTTTATTGTTTTTCAGTTTATTGTTTTTCAGTTTACTTGTTTAATACAATAAAAATGTTTTCATTTTTAGAGTTAACCTTCTGTTTCTAATTTTTTTCAAATCCAGAGCCAAGTTTTTTTTTTTTTTAAACTTGAGCATTTAAAGTTGGCATTTTGTAAACTGTCACTAGGACAATCATTTACAGAGGAATCCATTTTTGCATGTGGCTCATGACATCAGAGACAGATCTTTGAATGATGCTATTCAACTCGACTTCATAATTCCTAATACAAGGACTTCATAATTATTTGTGGATGAAAATAAATTTATTTTGGGATTACTAGTGATATTTTCAGTTGTATTGGCATCTAAAAATTGAACCAAATCAATTGACTGTAAGTCAGAGGCAGACTCAATTTGAGAAACTGTGCTTCCTGATTAGAAACTGAGGCCACACATCTTTTCCCAAGGGCTTACACAAAGGTTTGAGCTCTCTGAATAGGCGAGCCAGCAGCATATGGACAGAATGTATTAAACAAAAGAACCAATAATGTGACTGCAGTTTTTGAAGGCTTCCAAAAAGAGCAATTGAACTAATTTTGGCGTTAGTTATTTTACAAGAAAAGAAACTATGAGAAAATGGAGATCTAAAAATGTTCTTTCACTGGAGACCTATTATCAATTGCACATACAGCTATTGAAGTTGCTCTTACAATCTACACCTGCAGCATTGTGTGAGATAATTATTTTATTCTTTGCTCATTAAAACAAACAGACCTCCCAGAAAGTAATGTGCATTCTTATTTTTTTAATGGCTTTATGGACTCAAAGTATTGAATACCAAATTTTCTGTGGGTTACTAAAAAGGCGCAGAGGGATTCTAGAACAGACTGATTGTCAGAATCCAGCCGCCTTGTATCCAAGGAAATGGACTTAATTTAATCCAGGTGACTGGCTATTCAACACAATCTTTTCTTAATTAATAGTACCTTGACCTCTTCTTGTGGAGTCTCTTTCATGATCTACACTTCTTGCAACTAACTGGTCTTATATTCCCACATGACTTCCCACGGTTTAACTGTCATAGAAAATCTATTTTTTAAAAATTCCTTCAACTTGAAGTATATCCAAGTAGCTGAGAAGAGGCAACTATTCTTTGCACAAGTTTTGTGAAGGTAAATTTTTTCCCCATAATGAAAATTGTGAAAGACAGTTCTTGGATCCTCAAGAATCTCAGAAGCAACAGTAGTAACAACAGATACTTAAATAGGGAAATGTTTTCCATTTCAAGTGTGGAAGGCAGGATTCTAAGATAACCCCCAAGATTCCTGACTCTAAGTATGTACATATTATTCCAGTTATTCAGCCAAAAGGTAATCTAGGTACTGCTGTGAAGGAATTTTGTAGATATATTATAGTCCCTAATCGGCTGACTTTAAATTGAGATTATCCTGGGTCTGACTTCACCAGATGAGCCCTTAAAAGAAGTCACAGAGATTCTCCTATTGGTCTTGAAGAAACAAACTGGCATGATATGGAGAAGGCTGTGTGACAGGGAACTGTGTGTGTGGAGGCGGGGTGGGGGCTCTGAATGCCTCAGTCTGAGACCCACAAATAAGCTAATTCTGTCAGCAACCAGTGAGCTTGAAAGAGGACCCTAAGCCTCAGATAAGACCAGAGCCCCAGCTGATAACCTTGGCTTCAGTCCAGGGAGACCCTGAACAAGGACCCAGCTAAGCCATTCCCTGACTCTTGACTTTCCAATACTGTGAGGTAAAAATTGTGTCTTGTTTTAAGCACTGTTTGTAGGGTTTCCATAGAAAAGTAATACACTAAGGGAGTGCCAATCGAACTTCTTGACCTGAAGGTAGAATATTAACTTTTCACTGATTTTCTTCTAGTTTCCAGAGCATTGGGGTCCAGCCTCTGTATGAAATACAGGATTTTAGAGAGTCAATTGACAAGTTTCAATTGTCATCTGCATAGTCCTGTCAAATGTCCAAGTGAGAGAAATGGTAGAGAAGATAATCTAAAACAGAATTCTCAGACGTTTTTGATCTTCATGCACTTGATGAATGAAGCTTGCCTTAATGATCCTCTCCCATGACTGTATCCAGTTCAGTTCTCACGCCTAGGCTGTAACTACATCCCTTTCTCTTCATGGTTACAAAAGCAAATGATTGAAAGAAATATCATAATAGTGATGCTCTTGAATCCACTCTTGTTTATTTTAAAAAGCAATTTTCAATATTTAGAATTTTAGGTACTGATACACTTGTGACAGGCCCTGCAACTGATGCTTCTTCATCAAAGATGAAAGTGTCTTCCTTTTCTCCCCCTCCCTTCAGTGAAGACTGATTGAGAATGTATTGTGTAAAAGACTGTAGTACCTACTATGAAAGTGGATTCCTATATTAGATATCCCTGAATATTCCTATTAGTTGAATCCAGAAGATCTGTGATTACCAAGTTCTTTTCCACCTACCAACCCCTGACCACACCTTTAACTTTCTAGTCATTTTTTGTTTTATCAAACTCAGATTGGAGCAACATCAGACTGTAAGCTCCTTAAGGCTTCTCTTATTTGTCACTGGAACACATATAGTATTTGATAAACACAATTTTGAATAAGTGAGCAAATGAGTGGCTACTGTAAGATGCTCTTTTCCCAGGAAGATATGTCCGAAGATTCCTTTTTTTTTTTTTGCATAGTTTGTATTAAGATTTAAATAAATACATACATATATGTAGAGCACTTCCCTCATAGCTCAGTCACTAAAGAATCTGCCTGCAATGCAGAAGACCTGGGTTCAATTCCTGGGTCAGGAAGATTCCTTGGAGAAGGAAATGGAAACCCACTCCAGTGGCTGGAGAATTCTGTAGAGGAGCCTGGCAGGCTACAGTCCATGGGGTCGTAAGAGTCGGACATGACTTAGTGACTAAACCAAAACCATACATTTATGTGCACTATATAGTCACTCTTTTGTCTACATGATCCATACAAGAAAGCAAAACAAGTATAGTCACTAAGCTATAATAGAGCACTGTCTTCTGAAGAGTGTTTAAAATTGAGGGTACAGGGAGTGAGGTTGCAATGCCATTAAAAGTTTGAATTGTATACAGATATTGATGTTATGTGATTGAACTGGGTCAAGTTAATATTTGCCTTTTGGAATGTTTTGTTGGCTATTTAATAATATTTTCCTTTAAAAAGTACAACATTCCAGGAGAGCAACATTAAACATAATACTATTTGATCACATCCAAAGCAACAGTTTTCTCATTCTACTCTCTTTTGTGTTCCATCTGTCTCTTATGAAACCAAAGGAAAAAAGTGAGGAAAGAAGTTTGATGGCAAGAATCGAACTTATTTTACTACAAAATTCTGAGAAAATACTCTTCTCAATGACAATTATGATCCTTGGTGAAGCTCTTTTTTTTTTTCTTTAAACCATTTTATTGAGATATGATTGACATATGAAAAGTTGGACATATTTAATGTATACAGCTTGATGAATTTGGAGAGAAGTATACGCTCATGATCTTGCGGTGCTCAATTGAAGTGCCAAATATTAGTTATGCTTGGAAAGAACTAAAAGAGCAGCTGGGTGGAGATACTGATTCCAAAGTGAAGGGAATGGTCTTTCTCAAAGGAAAGCAGGGTGTTTGCTTTGATATCCGTACTGCATCAATAACAGAAATGGCATGATTCACAGCGCTGGCAGCTTTCTGTGTCCATGGAGCAACCAGAGCTAGAAGGTCCAAGGGAATGATATCGCAACTTCTGAGGACAGCGGGAAGGCTGTCGAAGCTTCAGGGGACAATGCGAGGGCAACCAAGGTGTCGGGGGACAGTGGGAAAGAAGTAGAAGCTTCAGAGGACTGCGATCAGGAGGTGGCAACAAAAGTAACAGATTCCAAAACAAAGGCCAGAAGCAGAGTTTTAATAAAGCATTTGGACAGTAATTCGAAGTAGAGGATTTATTTGGCAAAAACAGAACTATGTTCATCAACATGGAGCTGAACATTATCTTTCATACAAAGCTAAAAGCACACTGTATTTCTTTCCTGACCACTTGCCCTGTCCCCATCTCTTTGAGAGAGAAAAACTTCATCTAAATTATTTCATCTGATTGATGACTGTCATTTATAACTTTATTGCTACTTCTGTCTTGGGTATTCCTTTGGAAAAGGTGTATGGATTCATTACATTTTCTAATGTTTTGTCTATAGATTATAAGATAAAGTCAAGCATGTATCTGCTGATACTTTTTAAGTTGACCTGTCTTTATATTTAGAAATGTCTCTTAATAGTAGGCTTCCCTGGTGGTTCAGATGGTAAAGACTCTCTTGCAATGCAGGATCCCTGGTTCGGGAAGATCCCCTGGAGAAGGAAATGGCAACCCACTCCAGTAATCTTGCCTGGAGAATTCCATGGACAGAGGAGCCTGGCAGGCTACAGTCCAAGGGGTTGCAAAGAGTCAGGCAAGACTGAGCAACTATCACTCAATTATGCCCATGAAAGTATCACCACAGTTAATGCCAAATATGTATCCATTATCTCCAAAAGTATTCTCCCACCCTATTTATTTGTTTATAACACATGCGACGAGTTGACTCACTGGAAAAGACTCTGATGCTGGGAAAGGTTGGGGGCGGGAGGAGAAGGGGACGACAGAGAATGAGATGGCTGGATGGCATCACCGACTCTGTGGACATGAGTTTGAGTGAACTCCGGGAGTTGGTGATGGACAGGGAGGCCTGGCGTGCTGTGATTCATGGGGTCGCGGAGAGTCGGACAGGACTGAGCGACTGAACTGAACTGAACTGAATAGCACTTAAGATCTACTCTCTTAGCAAAAGTTTTAGGTATATAATACAATATTGTTAACTACAGTCACTGTATTGTAGAATAATTTTTAGGACTAATTAACCTTGCATAACTGAAATGTTTTATGCTTTTCTCATTTCTCTCTACCTCTAGTCCCTAGCAATAATCATTCTACTCTTTGCTTTTATGTTTGACTATTTTAGATTTCTCAAATGAATGGGATCATGTAGTGTTTGTTCTGTGTCTGGCTAACTTTACTTATCATAATGTCCTTCATGTTCATTCACGTTGACACAAGTGATAAAATTTCTTTATTTTTAAAGACTGAATAACCTTCCATTGTATGTATATATCCATTCTTCAGTAGATGAACCTTTAGGCTGCTTCCATGTCTTGGTTATTGTGATTAATGCTGCAATAAACATGGAAATGAAGATATTTTTTTGAGATACTGATTTCAATTCATTTGGATATGTACCCGGATGTGGGATTGCTAGATCATATAATAGTTCTGTTTTTAACTTTTTGAGAAGTTTTCTTACTGTATTCCATAGTGGTTGAACCAATTTATGTTCCACCAACAGTGTACAGGGTTCCCTTTTATCCCTTTTAACCCACACTGTTTATCTTTTTTGAAAAAAACAAAAAGCTATCCTAGCATACATTGCAGTGATATCTTATTGTGGTTTTGATTTTAATTTTTCTGATAATTAGTGATGTCCAACACATTTTCATATACCTGTTGGCCACTTGTATGTCTTCTTTTGAGGAGTGTCTATTCAGGTCTTTGGCCCATTTTTTGTTTGGGTTATTTGAGGGTTTTTTTTGTTTGTTTGGGTTTTATTATTTAGTAGGAGTTTCTAATATTTTTGGATATTAACCTGTTACCAGATATATGGTTTGCAAATATTTTCTCCCATTCTTGGAGTTCTCTTTTCAGTTTTTTGATTGTTTTCTTTGCTATCCAGAAGTATTTTGGTTTAATGTCATCCCATTTGTCTATTTTTGCTTTTGCTGTCTGTGCTTCTGGTGTCATATCCAAGAAATATTGCCAACACCAATGTTGAGAAAAGATTTTTCCTGTTTTATTCTAGGAGTTTTACAGTTAATTCTTACATTTAAGCCTTTAATCCATTTCAAGTTAATTATTGTATATGATGGTCCAATTTCTCCTTTTGCATGTGAGCATCGAGTTTTTCCAACAGCTATTATTGAAGAGATTATTCTTTCCTCATTGTATTCTTGGCATCTTTGTCAAAGATAAGTTAACCATAAATAACTGGGTTTATTCTCAGGCTCTCTATTCTGCTCCCTTGGTTTATATGTCTGTTTTGTCCCAGCACCATACTGTTTTGATTCCTGTAGCTTTGTAACATATTTTGAAATCAGAAAGTATGAGGTTTCCAACTTTGTTCTTCTTGCTCAAAATTTCCTTGCTATTCAGCACTTTTTTTGCAGTTCATATGAATTTTGTATTTTTTTCTATTTTTGTAAAAAAAAGTGCAGTTAAACATTTGATAACAATTACATGCAATCTGTAAAATACTTTGGATAGCATGGACATTTTAACTATATTAATTTTTCCAATATGGGATATGTTTCCAATTTTGTGTCATTTTAAATTTCTTTCATCAATGTTTTATAGTTTTCCTCTATAATATTCACCTATATAGTGTTCTCCTTCTGAAAGATACAGATTTTCTCACATTTTTGGTAAAGTTTATTCTTAAGTATTTTTCAGAGATTTTAGAACAGGAAAGAAAGCTAGTTATAACTTCTTCATAGTTTTCTTGTAAAGCCAGAGTTGAAAATGAAAGGAGCAAGGATATCAGAGTATTCTCAGAGCTCAGTCTGAGAATAAGATTAAACCAGATTAAGTTTGAGTGTGTATTATCTTGACAGGTCCTAGACAACAACAGGGCACTAAATGCCTAGGAAAGGTCATTTGGAGGAGACTCAGGAGAGGAGAATGCTTACTCCATGCATCTGCTTAACATTTAAGGTCCACTGTGCTGTGCTTAGTAGCTCAGTCATGTCTGACTCTTTGTGACCCCAAGGACTGGATCCTGCCAGGTTCCTCTGTCCATGGGGATTATCCAGGAAAGAATACTGGAGTAGGTTGCCATGCCCTCCTCTGGGGGATCTTCCCAACCTAGGGATGGAACCCAGGTCTCTTGCATTCCTGGCAGCTTCTTTACCATCTAAGTCACCAGGAAAGCCCAAGAATACTGGAGTGAGTATCCTATCCTTCTTCAGAGGATCTTCCAAACCCAGGAATTGAACCAGGGTCTCTTGCATTGCGGGCAGATTCTTCACCAACTGAGCTACCAGGGAAGCCCTTAAGGTCCACTACAGAGCTGGAATAAATGCAGATTGGGTTAGGGAACATGAAACTTGCCTGGAAGGAACATGATTTTCATGGATATGAAATATCACTGACTAAAATACAGCCTATAACTCATCCACCATTGTCCCCACTGACTGATAAATCACTGATCAGGTGGAAGTATTTGGAGCTGGGAGAAATCTGAAGAAAATCATCTTTTAGGCAAGGATCATGAGTCCACAAGCCTGAACTAACTCTTTGAATGCCACTGTACCTAAGCTCTGATTTGAGTGGGTTTCTAAAGAGACCTGGAGGCTCCTCTACCTACAGGAGGAGTTTGGGAGAGACTAGGGAAGGGACATGCTGAGGGACGTGTTCACTACCAGGCTAAGTGAACATAGTATTGTTATGGTGGGAGAGGAGAGACCATGAACCAACACAGGGGCTAACAAGGAGAGTGGCCTTGGAAGGAAAAGAATGGTGGGTGAGGCAGGAGACAAGATTAGAACAGAGTAGGCCCAATAAGCAGAGGTGTGGCCTTGTGGAATGGTTGTGGTGGGTTAGAGGGAGCATGATTACAATGGAGCACAAACAGTAAGGCCCAAGGGGTCTGGGTATGGCCACAGTTGAATTCAGAGGACACAGCCTGGCCACAAGAGGACAAGGAGGTAGGAAGCATCCTGGAAGGAACAAGAACAACTTTGTCTGGGAGCTTGTAGTAGGATCAAGGTAGAGTACAGCAGATTGACCTGGGAAGGAGAAGCATGATATATAGGGGAGAAGGAATGTGTCCCACCAGGAAACACACGGCCCTATGGAGACAAGGGGCATGGCCTCAGGAAGTTGGACACAGCCATGAATAAACACCCAGGGCATGACTGGCAGTAGCCAGAGGAGTGGATTTAAGAGCAGGAGGGAGCATGGTCCAGAGGGAATGTAGGGATGGGCATAGCCATAATTGAGGGGATATGGCTCCTACCATACAGATCAAGTGAAGTGTTAAAGTTCATTTATCTATATCTAGCACAATTCCTTGTCTCTCCTCAAAACTCCCTTCTTCCATAGTTCTTTGTTCTTATCCACAATGCTTTATTCTCTCCCACAAATCTCTGTTCTCTCCCAAAAATTCTCTCTCTCCTTAAAACCTCTATTTTTCCCCATAATTTCATGTCTCAACTCCAACTGTGTGTGGTCCTAGCAGGAGTGGGGCGGGGGGGGGGGGGTCATTGAAGGAGCAGACGTGGTAAGGTTTTGGTGGAGGGGCTTGACTCAGACAGACTTGAGAGAGTGGCCAGGAGTGTCTGTGTGGTGGACCCCGTGGGAAAGGCTGGTAGACGAGCAGCTGTGAATTATCTCTCCCCACATATTTTCTTTTCAGTAATTCCCTCTCTCCCAATTTTCTGTTCTCATCCACATTTCTTTCTTCCACAATGCTTCGTGTGCACCTTCATTCCTCTGTGTTCCCCCAAAATCTTCTATGCTCTCCCATAGCCCTCCCTGTTCTCCCACATTTCTCTTTTCTCTCCCAGAATTCTCCATTCTCCCTCAAAATGCTCTGTTCTCTCCCGCAGTGCTCCATTCTCTCCCCAAATTATCTGTCTGTCCCAGGATTCTCTGTTTTTTCCCACAATTCTCTGCGGTGCCTCAGTAGAGGGAGTGGCTTATGATGCTGCACTGGTGGCCTTGAATGGGAAGTGTAACCTTGGAAACCCTAAAGGAATGGTATTAGCGGGAGAGGTAGGTTTGCAGCATTTGAGGGCATGATGGTCATGAAGGAGTTAAGGTGGTGTGATGGGTTCGGGAGAAGCAGGTCAAAGTGCCCAAAGCTGAATGATTCTAATTCAAAAATCCTTTCTTCTTCCCTCCCCTCCTTCTTTCAAAAGTATATTCTTTTTGTATTTGCTCTTGAAAGGCTACATAGTTGAAGCAATAAGGTCACTTTCATATTTAATGTAATTCGGCCCAGAGTTTACAGAGGAATTGAGGTTATTCTTCAAATCAGCTATGCAAAATAGCTTCTGTATTTTGGGGAATACTGTTGTTGAAGGCAATTATTCTTTTTCTCAACAAATATTTACTGAATGAGCCAGACACTGGGCTAAGTGTGAGGGACAACCTGATAAATAAGAAAATATGTCGTGGTATATAAAAGTGATGTTAGTCACTCAGTAGTGTCCGACTCTTTGAGAGCCCATAGTCTATAGCTTGCCAAGCTCCTCTGTCCATGGAATTCTCCAGGCAGGAATACTGGAGTGGATTGCCATTTCCTTTTCCAAGGGATCTTCCCAACCTGGGGATCAAACCCGAGTCTCCTACATTGCAGACAAATTCTTTACCGACAGAGCCAATAGTATGAGTTTTAATAAAGGCACAAATTCAGTCTAGGAATCTCAGAGGTGTTTGCACTATCTTGAAGAAGCAGTATTAACTGGAAAGACTTGAGTGGGAAGTGAACAGTGAGAAGTAAAGAAAGGAATTGGGAATGCAGAGCGTGAATAAATAGACTGGTGACTGCTTAGGGACTGGTAAGTGAATTGAGAAAGTAGCATTTACATATATACAGTATCATGTGTAAAACTAGTGCCACTGCTGTATGACACAAGAAATCCAGCCTCGCCCTCTGTGACTACCAGGAAGGGTGGGAAGGAGGAAGAGGCTCAAGACAGAGGGGATGTTGTTGTTCAGTCACTAAGTGGTGTCTGACTCTTTGCGACTCCATGAAGTGCAGGTTTCCCTGTCCTTCACTGTCTTCTGGAGTTTGCTCAGACTCATGTCCATTGAGTCAGTGATGCCATCCAACCATCTTATCCTCTATTGCCCCCTTCTCTTGCCCTCAATCTTTCCCAGCATCAGGGTCTTTTCCAATGAGTCAGCTCTTTGCATCAGGTGGCCAAAGTATTGGAGCTTCAGCATTATTCCTTTTAATGAATATTCAGGGTTGATTTCCTTTAGGATTGACTGGTTTGATCTCCTTGCAGTCCAAGGGACTCTCAAGAGTCTCATGTATATAATTAGAACTGATTCATGTTGATGTACAGCAGAGACCACCACAACACTGTAAAGCAATTATCCTCCAATTAAGAAAAGAAAGAAAATGGAAGAAGCCTAGTGGTGATGGTGGCAAATGAGACTCCATATGTGGATAAAGGACTGTGATCCTTAAGATAATGAAGAGCAACTCAGAAACTTTATTTAGGATTCTGGCACAATCATACCTGAGTTTTAGAAAAGTCATTCCTACAAAACTGTAGAAGACAGGTAGGAGGAGGCGAGACTAGGTTGAGAGAAACTGATTACAAAGTGAGCCCAACAGTATATGTAGGAAATGATGAGATCTTGAACTAAGATGGTAGTGAATATTACGAAGAGAGATACTTAGAGATTTAGAGTATCTTCCACAGACAATAAAGAATTTACCTGCAATGTAGGAGATCTGTGTTTGATCCCTGGGTCAGAAAGATCTGTTGGAGAGGGAATGGCCTATCCACTCCAGTATTCTTGCCTGGAAAATTCCACGTACAGAGGAGCCTGGTGGGATACAGTCCATGGGGTCACAAAGAGTCGGACACAACATAGCGACTAACACTTTCACATTCCATTGTCCCCTATACAAAGTGTTAGAAAATGTCTTGTGTCTTGAGTTGGAAAGGGTGTGTATTTTAGAATCAGATAGTCCTCAGTTTAAATCTTAACTCTCTACATATTAGCTGGGTAGAGAAATATCTCAAATCTTTAAGTTCCTTATCCATAAAATGGGAATAGCAACATCTAACTCACAAAGCCAGAAACGTTAGGAAATATATAAAGTGCTTATCATATAACTGGAACTTTGTGGCTGACCTTTCTTTATGTTCAGATCAGATTAGATCAGATCAGTCGCTCAGTCGTGTCCAACTCTCCGCGACCCCATGAATCATAGCACGCCAGGCCTCCCTGTCCATCACCAACTCCCGGAGTTCACTCAAACTTATGTCCACAGAGTCGGTGATGCCATCCAGCCATCTCATTCTCCGTCGTCCCCTTCTCCTCCCGCCCCCAACCTTTCCCAGCATCAGAGTCTTTTCCAGTGAGTCAACTCGTCTCATGAGGTGGCCAAAGTTTTTTGTTTAGATTACAGGAAGTTTAAAGTTCAATGTAACAATAAGCAACAGAAATCCTGTTAGACTTTATGATCAACATATATGCTTTTACTATCTTCTAATATTTCTATCATATTAATGTTATTGAATATTTAATCCTTTTCTGTAAATGATCATGTTTCTTTTGGGGAAAAGGTAAATAAGAAATAAGTAGATGGATGGACAAATAAGTGGATGAATGAATGGATGGATCTGTGAATGTCAGTCAGTATAACCTTGACCTTGACTATAAACCAACGCCAAATTTAGTGGTTTAAAACAACGCTTTTTTTTATCTTACAACTCAATGTATCACCTAGAATGACTTCAGCTGGGACAGCTCATTTTTGCTCCATTTGATATTAGCTAGAGTCAGTCACACTTTGTGGTCAGTCGGAAGCCCGTGACCTCATTCACATTTTCAGTTGCCTGTTGGCCATGGGCAGGGACAAAGAAGGTAACTGAGCTAGCCTAGGCTGTAGGAGTCTCAGGAGCAGTGTAACAGGGCTGCTTGCACTGAAAACACCTTTTAGTTCCCTTCATCATATTTGCTGATGTGACAGTGGCCAAAGTAACTACCATGGCTGATTCTAGACTCAAACAGAGAAACTAAGCTCCACCTTTTAAAAATAGAATTTTATGTATTGACTCATTTACTTGTGGCTGTGCTGGGTCTTCATTGCTTTGTTTGGGCTTTTATCTAGGTACAGGAAGAAGGGGTTACTCTCCACTTGCAATGCGAGGACTTCTCACTGTGGCACAGGCTCTAGAGCATGTGGGCTTCAGCAGTTGCAGTATGTGGGCTCAATAGTTGCAGTTGCTGGGCTCTAGAGCACAGGCTCAGTAATTGTGGTGTACCGGCTCAGTTGCAGCATGGCATGTTGGATCTTCCTGGGCCAGAGATCAAACCAGTGTCTTCTGCAATGGCAGGTAGATTCTTTACCCATAAGCCACCAGAGAAGCCCTAAACACCACTTTTCATGGGAGGAGCTTCAGAGTTCTATTGCGAATGGAGGGAAAGAATTTATGGCCATTTTTTGCAATCTACAACCACCTGGGCTAGCTTAGGCTCTTTCAAATGGTAGTTGTTTCAGAGTTCCTTAGACTAAATTTCCATGGCTATAACACAATAATCCTTCACCATTCATGTCCATGCTGTTTGAGGATCTCCAACTCCCTGTAAAGTCCTGAGAGTGCATCCTAGGAGTCCCCCAGAGAGTGTCTCACTGTTCTTAGTTTCTTCCTACTTAAGATGTGTTCCCTTTTATATCAGTCCCATTTCCCCTCATTGGGTATCCTAGACCTACCAGATGCTGCTCTCCTCAAGGGCATTTAATTTACTTGCTGCGTCTTTTGGGCATAAAGCTATATAGTATCCTGTGACACCGCTGGAAGACCATTCTTCCTTTCCACGATTCTACTCTTGGATACTGGAATATGAACACTGCTTGTGCCTCACTGTCTCATAGTGATATGAGAACACACTTGTAGATTTTTCACACAGCCTGCCTTCCCTTCCCAGCAATCACAGCTCGATTGGCTCTAGGGGAGTTGTGAGAACATTGAATCAGAAGATGAATCCAAGTTTATAACTAATTCATTGACAGGATGCTCCAATCAGTGACTAATCTTGTCCACCTGATTCCTTCCTTCCTTTATTGTGAAGGAGTATTGTGGGCTGTTTGTTTTTTTGTTTTTTTTTTTTTCCTATAGATTCACTCCAGTATTCTTGCCTGGAGAATCCCATGGACGGAGAAGCTGGTAGGCTACAGTCCACGGGGTTGCAAAGAGTCGGACACGACTGAGCGACGGAACGGACGAACAGACGGATAGATTCCTTGGAACAATAATATCAGTTCAAGAAGCATAGTCAGACATGTCTGAATCTCAGATAAGCACTGTTATTGGCCCTAATTTGTAGATGGGGAAACCGAGACTTAGAAGAAATTCAGGAAATTGCTCTTGGTCTCAGAGCAGGTTCATTGCATAGCTGGAATTTGAACCCAGGCACTCTGACTTCAAAGCTCATTCACTTAGCCTCACTATAGTTTGTCCCCTAAATGCAGATTATGCCACTGGGTATACATTTCAGCATTTCTGCTTTAAAATGTAGGTGTTATGAATTTAATGCAGAAGAGCTATTATTTCTTTCTGCTGAAAGAGGACAACTGAAGGCAACACATTGAAGCCAACCCCAGTAAAGACAAGAAAGTTTCTCCTTTTAGGATAAATTCCAGTGTAACTGTGTGTGTAATAAAATAGTAGCGGTCTGGTTTGTGGCTCTATACTTTGTAATACAATATAGTATTTTACCATTAAGTATGGTACTCTGGAAGCCATGGAGATGATGACTTTGCCAGAGAAGAAAGGGAAGAAAAAGGAACTGTGGTAGAAACAGAAAAAGAATCTACTTGGGACATGCCTCCAAATTTCAAGGGTGTCATGTGGTGTGATAAAAAGATCATGAAACATGCATTTAGATTTTATGGGTCCAAAAACTAATTTTCCCATTATTAGCTGTTATGTTGAGCAAATAATTTAAACCTCATTTTATCACCTTCTATATAATGTTGAGGAGAAGGCATAGGCACCCCACTCCAGTACTCTTGCCTGGAAAATCCCATGGACAGAGGAGCCGGGTAGGCTGCAGTCCATGGGGTCGCTAGGAGTCAGATATGACTGAGCGACTTCAATTTCACTTTTCACTTTCATGCATTGGAGAAGGAAATAGCAACCCACTCCAGTGTTCTTGCCAGGAGAATCCCAGGGATGGGGGAGCCTGGTGGGCTGCGTCTATGGGGTCGCACAGAGTCAGACACGACTGAAGTGACTTAGCAGCAGCAGCATATAATGTTGAGAGTGTTAAGTAAGTTAATGCAAAACACCTTAGCCTAGTAGCTGTCCCAGAATATGTTCCATTTAAGACACTCCATGTATTATTAAAATTTTAAGCCTTTTGAAACAAGGTGGAAAAATAAATAATTATTATAATCCCAAATAAAACTAAAAATTTTCCAGCCAACAAGCATTCATTCAGCATAAGAACTCTTATAGCCAACATGTTCCTAGCCTGTTTCCTATATTGTTCCATGTTTTTTCCCCCAATCCTGGCTCCATAGATGGGTTAGTTCCCATTTGTCCTAAGACCAGTAGACTTCTTTGTAGTTTCCCTTTTGTTTTCTTTTTCTTCAAATACTATCCCATAAAAGCCCTTTGAGGAGTTACTTTGCACTGAAGAATTCAATGGGTAGAGAATACAATAAATCTGATCATGTATGATATTTGCAAAGACTAGTGAGAAGTTTGATGTGTTTGGAACAAGTTATTACCGGGGGAATTTTTTGTTAAGGGAATCAGAGGCAAAGTGATAAAAGACTGTGAACCCCAAAGTAAGAAATACAATTTGACTGTGGGCGGTGGAGGCTTTTGAAGTTCTCTGATGAGGCAAGTGACTTTTCATATGTGTATAACAGGAAGATAACTGTGGTATCAGTATAAAATTAGATAAGGTCCAACTTTCTGTAACCCCGTGGCCTGTAGCCTACCAGGCTCCTCTGTCCTTCGGATTTTCCAAGTAAGGGCACTGGAATAGGTTGCCATTTCCTTCTCCAGGGGATCTTCCCGACCCAGTGATTGAACCTGGGTCTCCCAGATGCTTTACCCTCTGAGCAACCAGGGAAGGACAGAACAGGAAGATGATCTAATTACTATACAGGTAGTAAAACAGTTACTTGAAGGAACCCAATTCTTCAGACATAGTTCCTACATTAAAGACTCCAGCTCGGCGAGAGACGCCCGGCTCCCGGCGGCGCAGACGCGAGAGACGCCCGGCTCCCGGCGGCGCAGACGCGAGAGACGCCCGGCTCCCGGCGGCGCAGACGCGAGAGACGCCCGGCTCCCGGCGGCGCAGACGCGAGAGACGCCCGGCTCCCGGCGGCGCAGACGCGAGAGACGCCCGGCTCCCGGCGGCGCAGACGCGAGAGACGCCCGGCTCCCGGCGGCGCAGACGCGAGAGACGCCCGGCTCCCGGCGGCGCAGACGCGAGAGACGCCCGGCTCCCGGCGGCGCAGACGCGAGAGACGCCCGGCTCCCGGCGGCGCAGACGCGAGAGACGCCCGGCTCCCGGCGCAACCAACCACGTGCAGAATCGTGGCTGAGAGGAGCTGCCCCGCGCCCAGGGTTAGGGCGGTGGCCGAGAGGAGCTGTACCACGTCCAGGAGGCGGTGGCTGCTTGGGCACCGGAGGGCCGGGAGGAGCTGATCCACATTCAAAGCAGGAGGGGCGGCCTTGAGGAGATACCCCTCGTCCAAGGTAAGCTGCAGCGGCTGCGCCTTGCTGGAGCAGCTGGGAAGAGATACTCCACGACTAAGTGGAATATAAGAATCCAGTGTTCTGGGGAGGAAGGAACAAGACGGCGAGACCACTTTCTTCCCCACAAATTCATCAGAAGAACATTTGAACGTGGAGTAAAGTCCACAAAACAACTTCTGAATACTGGCAGAGGACATCAGGCTCCCAGAAAAGTAGCCCATTGTCTTCTAAAGGAAAGAGAAGAAATCCAGCTCCACCCACCAGAACACTGACACATGCTTCCCTAACCAGGGAACCCAGACAAGTCACCTGTCCAACCCCACACACAGCGAAGAAACTACATAATAAAGAGAACTCCACAAACTGCAAGAAGAGGGAAAGGACACCCCAAGCAAAGCAATATAAGCAAGATGAAGAGGCAGAGAAATACCCAGCAAGTAAAGGAACAAGATAATTGCCCACCAACACTAACAAAAGAAGAAGATATAGGGAATCTACCTGATAAAGAATTTCGAATTTTGATGGTGAAAATGATTCAAAATCTTGAAAGTAAAATGGAGTTACAGATAAATAACCTGGAGAAAAGGATTGAGAAGATGGAAGAAAGATTTAATAAGGACTTAGAGGAAATAAAAAAGAGTCAATATACAATGAATAATGCAATAGATGAGATCAGAAACACTCTGGAGGGAACAACCAGTAGAATAACAGAGGCAGAAGACAGGATAAGCGAACTAGAAGATAGAATTGTAGAAATAAATGAAACAGAGAGGAAAAAAGAAAAACAAATTAAAAGAAATGAGGACAATATTAGAGACCTCTGGGACAATGTTAAACGCTCCAACATTCGAATCATAGGAGTCCCAGAAGAAGAAGACAAAAAGAAAGACCATGAGAGAATACTTGAGGAGATAATAGTTGAAAACTTCCCTAAAATAGGGAAAGAAATAATCACCCAAGTCCAAGAAATCCAGAGAGTCCCCAACAGGATAAACCCAAGGCGAAATACTCCAAGACACATATTAATCAAATTAACAAAGATCAAACACAAAGAACAAATATTAAAAGCAGCAAGGGAAAAGCAGCAAATAACACTCAAGGGGATTCCCATAAGGATAACAGCTGATCTTTCAACAGAGACTCTTCAGGCCAGAAGGGAGTGGCAAGATATACTTAAAGTGATGAAAGAAAATAACCTACAGCCCAGATTACTATACCCAGCAAGGATCTCATTCAAATATGAAGGAGAAATCAAAAGCTTTACAGACAAGCAAAAGCTGAGGGAATTCAGCATCACCAAACCAGCTCTCCAACAAATGCTAAAGGATCTTCTCTAGACAGGAATCACAGAAAGAGTGTATAAACTTGAACCCAAAGCAATAAAGAAAATGGCTACGGGATCCTACTTTTCAATAATTACCTTAAATGTAAATGGGTTGAATGCCCCAACCAAAAGACAAAGGCTGGCTGAATGGATACAAAAACAAAACCCCCATATATGTTGTCTACAAGAGACCCACCTCAAAATGAGGGACGCATATAGACTGAAAGTGAAGGGCTGGAAAAAGATAGTCCATGCAAATAGAGACCAAAAGAAAGCAGGAGTAGCAATACTCATATCAGATAAAATAGACTTTAAAACAAAGGCTGTGAAACGAGACAAAGAAGGAAACTACATAATGATCAAAGGATCAATCCAAGAAGAAGATATAACAATTATAAATATTTATGCACCTAACATAGGAGCACCGCAATATGTAAGACAATTACTAACAAGTATGAAAGGGGAAATTAACAATAACACAATAATAGTGGGAGATTTTAACACCCCACTTACATCTATGGATAGATCAACTAAACAGAAAATTAACAAGGAAACACAATCTTTAAATGATATAATAGAAGAGTTAGACCTAATAGATATCTATAGGACATTTCACCCCAAAACAATGAATTTCACTTTTTTCTCAAGCGCACACGGAACCTTTTCCAGGATAGATCACATCCTGGGACATAAATCTAGCCTTGGTAAATTCAAAAAAATTGAAATCATTCCAAGCATCTTTTCTTACCACAATGCAGTAAGATTAGATCTCAATTACAGGAGAATAACTGTTAAAAGTGCCAACATATGGAGACTGAACAACACGCTGCTGAATAATGAACTAATCATAGAAGAAATCAAAAGAGACATCAAAATATGCATAGAAATGAATGAAAATGAAAACACAACAACCCAAAACCTCTGGGACACTGTAAAAGCAGTGCTAAGGGGGAAGTTCATAGCAATACAGGCATACCTCAAGAAACAAGAAAAAAGTCAACTAAATAACTTAACTCTACATCTAAAGCAACTAGAAAAGGAAGAAATGAAGAACCCCAGGGTCAGTAGAAGGAAAGAAATCATAAAAATTAGGGCAGAGATAAATGCAAAAGAAACAAAAGAGACCATAGCAAAAATCAACAAAGCCAAAAGCTGGTTCTTTGAGAAGGTGAATAAAATTGACAAACCACTAGCCAGACTCATCAAGAAACAAAGGGAGAAGAACCAAATCAATAAAATTAGAAATGAAAATGGAGAGATCACAACTGACAACACAGAAATACAAAGGATTATTAGAGAATACTATCAGCAATTATATGGCAATAAAATGAATAACCTGGAAGAAATGGACAAATTCCTAGAAAAGTACAACTTTCCAAAACTGAACCAGGAAGAAATAGAAAATCTGAACAAACCCATCACAAGCACGGAAATTGAAACTGTAATCAAAAATCTCCCAGCAAACAAAAGCCCAGGTCCAGACGGCTTCACAGCTGAATTCTACCAAAAATTTAGAGAAGAGCTAACACCTATTCTACTCAAACTCTTCCAGAAAATAGCTGAGGAAGGGAAACTTCCAAACTCATTCTATGAGGCCACCATCACCCTAATCCCAAAACCTGGTAAAGACCCCACAAAAAAAGAAAACTATAGGCCAATATCACTGATGAACATAGATGCAAAAATCCTTAACAAAATTCTAGCAATCAGAATCCAACAACACATTAAGAAGATCATACATCATGACCAAGTGGGCTTTATCCCAGGAATGCAAGGATTCTTCAATATACGCAAATCAATCAACGTAATACACCACATTAACAAACTGAAAAATAAAAATCATATGATTATCTCAATAGATGCAGAGAAAGCCTTCGACAAAATTCAACATCCATTTTTGATAAAAACTCTCCAGAAAGTGGGAATTGAAGGGACATACCTCAACATAATAAAAGCCATATATGACAAACCCACAGCAAACATTATCCTCAATGGTGAAAAACTGAAAGCATTTCCCCTAAAGTCAGGAACAAGACAAGGGTGCCCACTCTCACCACTACTATTCAACATAGTTCTGGAAGTTTTGGCCACAGCAATCAGAGCAGAAAAAGACATAAAAGGAATACAAATTGGAAAAGAAGAAGTAAAACTTTCACTGTTCGCTGATGACATGATCCTCTACACAGAAAACCCTAAAGACTCTACCAGAAAACTACTAGAGCTAATCAATGATTACAGCAAAGTTGCAGGATATAAAATCAACACACAGAAATCCCTTGCATTCCTATACACTAATAATGAGAAAATAGAAAGAGAAATTAAGGAAACTATTCCATTCACTGTTGCAACGAAAAGAATTAAATACTTAGGAATATATCTACCTAAGGAAACAAAAGACTTGTACATAGAAAACTATAAAACACTAGTGAAAGTAATCAAAGAGGACACGAATAGATGGAGAAATATACCGTGTTCGTGGATTGGAAGAATAAATATTGTAAAAATGAGTATACTACCCAAAGTAATTTATACATTCAATGCAATCCCTATCAAGCTACCAACAATATTTTTCACAGAACTAGAACAAATAATCTCACAATTTATATGGAAATACAAAAACCTCGAATAGCCAAAGCAATCTTGAGGAAGAAGAATGGAACTGGGGGAATTAACCTGCCGGACTTCAGGCTCTATTACAAAGCCACAGTCATCAAGACAGTATGGTACTGGCATAAAGACAGAAATATAGATCAATGGAACAAAATAGAAAGCCCAGAGATAAACCCACGCTCCTATGGACACCTTATCTTCGACAAAGGAGGCAAGAATATCAAATGGAGAAAAGACAGTCTCTTTAACAAGTGGTGCTGGGAAAACTGGTCAGCCACTTGTAAAAGAATGAAACTAGAACACTTCCTAACACCATACACCAAAATAAACTCAAAATGGATTAAAGATCTAAATGTAAGACCAGAAACTATAAAACTCCTAGAGGAGAACGTAGGCAAAACACTCTCCGACATAAATCACAGCAGGATCCTCCAAGACCCACCTCCCAGAATATTGGAAATAAAAGCAAAAATAAACAAATGGGACCTCATGAAAATCAAAAGCTTCTGCACAGCAAAGGAAACTCTAAGCAAGGTGAGAAGACAGCCTTCAGAATGGGAGAAAATAATAGCAAATGAAGCAACTGATAAAGGATTAATCTCCAAATTATACAAGCAGCTCCTGCAGCTTAATTCCAGAAAACTAAGTGACCCAATCAAAAAATGGGCCAAAGAACTAAACAGACATTTCTCCAAAGAGGACATAAAGATGGCTAATAAACACATGAAAAAATGCTCAACATCCCTCATCATCAGAGAAATGCAAATCAAAACCACAATGAGATACCATTTCACACCAGTCAGAATGGCTGCTATCCAAAAGTCTACATGCAATAAGTGCTGGAGAGGGTGTGGAGAGAAGGGAACCCTCTTACACTGTTGGTGGGAATGCAAACTAGTACAGCCACTATGGAGAACAGTGTGGAGATTCCTCAGAAAACTGGAAATAGAACTGCCATATGATCCAGCGATCGCACTCCTGGGCATACACACCGAGGAAACCAGAATTGAAAGAGACACATGTACTCCAATGTTCATTGCAGCACTGTTTATAATAGCCAGGACATGGAAGCAACCTAGATGTCCATCTGCAGATGAATGGATAAGAAAGCTTTGGTACATATACACAATGGAGTATTTCTCAGCCATCAAAAAGAATGCATTTGAATCAGTTTTAATGAGGTGGATGAAATTGGAGCCAATTATACAGAGTGAAGTAAGCCAGAAAGAAGAACATCAATACCGTATATTAACGCATATATATGGAATTTAGAAAAATGGTAACCTGAACCCTGTATAAGAGACTGCAAAAGAGACATAGGCATTTAGAACAGTCTTTGGGACTCTGTGGGAGAGGGTGAAGGTGGAATGATTGGAGAGAATGGAATTGTAGCATGTATATTATCATAAGTGACCAGTCCAGGTTCGACGCATAAATTTTCCTCTGTTCATATCTTTGCATTTGTGCTTTTTTAATAAAATTCTTTTTTAGAAATAAAAAATAAAAAAAAAATAAAATTAGATAAAAGTGAAAAATGGATTCAAGCAAATGGAGACTGGAAGTGGGAAGACCACTTAAGATTATTTAGAGTCATGGCAAGAGCCCTAAAAATCTATGAAGATGAGTTGACCCAGGCAGAACAGTGGGAATGAGAAGATAGGATGGATCCAAGAGGCATTTGCTACATTGAATTCACATTTGTTCAATATCAAGTGTCCTCTCCATGGCCGTAAATAGTCTAGGTACCAAAGACACAAAGTGGACACAGTTGCCAAAAGTCCTGCCTCACTGGAGACTTTAAGTGGTGATGAATGTGCTGTTGAATAATATAGTTGGGAAGGAAAAGGGGAGCCCTGGGTGATAGCTGAGACTTAG
The DNA here is from genome assembly GCF_049115385.1 of Moschus berezovskii. NCBI lineage: Eukaryota > Metazoa > Chordata > Mammalia > Artiodactyla > Moschidae > Moschus > Moschus berezovskii. The sequence continues at coordinate 38,429,583 of NC_142472.1, forward strand.
AGAACTTAGTGTGGGGGTCTTTAATTCAGTGACAGAGAGTCCATGATAGAGTAAGCATGGGGATCCAGCAGGGAGATAACTCCTGGAAGAGTAGCCAGCAGGTGCCAAACTACTGGCTTCAGTGTGAATTTTTAGACCAACAAAATGTTTAGACTCTAGAACCAGAAGCAGGAGGGTGAAAGCACTAGGAGACAAGCAAGCAGTGGTGTCTAGAGGCTAATTCTTGGGGGTCATTAACCAGAATTGAAAGAGACACAAGTACCTCAATGTTCATTGCAGCACTGTTTATAATAACAAGGACGTGGAAGCAACCTAGATATCCATCTGCAGACGAATGCTTAAGAAAGCTGTGGTACATATACACAATGGAGTGTATTACTCAGCAATTAAAAAGAATACATTTGAATCAGTTCTAATGAGGTGGATGAAACTGGAGCCTATTATACAGAGTGAAGTAAGCCAGAAAGAAAAACACCGATACAGTATACTAACGCATATATATGGAATTTAGAAAGATGGTAACGATAACCCTGTATACGAGACAGCAAAAGAGACACAGGTGTATAGAACAGTCTTTTGGACTCTGTGTGAGAAGGTGAGGGTGGGATGATTTGGGAGAATGGCATTGAAACATGTATATTATCAAATGTGAAACGAATCGCCAGTCCAGGTTCAATGCATGATACAGGATGCTCGGGGCTGGTGCATGGGGATGACCTGGAGGGAGGATAAGGAGAGAAGGGAGGTGGGAGGGGGATTCAAGATGGGGAGCCCATGTACACCCGGGGTGGATTCATGTCAATGTGTGGCAAAACCAACCAATATAATATTGTAAAGTAATTAGCCTCCAATTAAAAAAAAAAGGAAAAAAATAATAAAAGATCTTTTGTCTTTTACTCTGAGTGCAGTAAAAGCTGTTTTGCATGTTTCATGATTCACTCATTTCTTTTTTGGGGGCAGACAACATGGTATGTGGGATTCCCTGATGAGGGATCAAACCTGAGCCTCTTGCAATGGGGTGTAAGGGAACTGGAAATCCTAGATCAGGGCTATTATTTCACATACGTTAGTCAAGACATGGCTTTCTGATATGGTGATATCTGAGCCATAGAAGTGGATGAGTACTCAGAAGTAAGCATAGATCTGCAAATAGAAAGGGAACAGAAGGTAAGACTGAGCCCTGGGCTTTCCAGAGAGACTAGAAAAGGATTTTCAGTAAAGAAGACTAAGGGGAGGTTAGAGGTAGGATGGGATTCCCATGTGGTTCAGCAGTAAAGAATCTGCCTGCAGTGCAGGAAACACAGGAGACATGAGTTCAAACCCTGGGTCAGAAAGATCCACTAGAGGAGGGCATGGCAATCCTCTTCAGTATCCTTGCCATGAAAATTCCATAGATAGAGGAGCCTGGTAGGCTAGATAGTGCATGGGAGTCCTGAAGGGTTGAACTCAGCTGACGCAATTGAGCATGCATACATGCAGCAAGGTAGGAGAAGAACCAGGAGATGTGGAAAATGAGAAGCCCAGTGAAGAAAGAGCCTCAAGAAGAAGGGGCTGACAAGCTGTAATCAGTGCTGCTGGCAGTGTGTGTGAGTGATATGACAGAGCACTGGCCATCTGTGGAAGGCTGGCCTCTCTGAGATGGCCTTTGTGCCTCTGGTCCCCTGCTTCCCATCTACACAGGTCCCTCTCCATTGGCTTTGACTTATTCCACTTGCTCTGTGAGCACATTAGTGCAGCTCCAGGAACCAACCTACTTCATTGAAACCACATTCAGATGTAGGGTCCTATGAACCTAAGACCCTAACTACTGCCAAGGATGAAAACATTTCCCTCTACTCTTCTAGGTTCTTCTGGTGGTCTAAGAATTAAATCAATATGAGACAGATTAACAGAAGGAAAAAAAAAGATTCATAACACATGTACTTGGGGAAGACCCAGGAAAATGAGTAACTCACCAAAATGACCAAAGTTCTCAAATCCAACTCTCAGCTAAAGACCAAAGATGATGTTGGGGGTAGCAGTTTGGGAGGAAAGAAATTCAAGTGGATATGGAAACGCAAAGGTTTGATGTGTGTGCATGCCAGTTGCTAAGTAGTATCTGGCTTTTTGCATCCTTGTGGACTATAGCCCGCCAGGCTCCTATGTCCATGGGACTCTCCAGGCAAGAATACTGGAGTGGGTTACCATTTTCTCCTCCAGGGGATCTTCCTGACCCTGGGATCAAACCCTTGTCTTCTGCATTGGCATTCGCAGGCCAACTCCTTACCACTGAGCCACCTGGGAAGATAGAAAGGTTTGATAAACAAATATTTAGTGGGCCATGCAGGGACAGTGGGATGCAGAATGGGCAGTGATCTATAGGCCCATGCTCACCATACCTACCCCATATTCTTTGCAGATGTCTCTGCTGAGAGCTATACTCAGGGAATAGGCCCTCCATCTAAATTCTTTTAGGCAGTTAGGGAGGAAGGTTGAAGGTTCTCCCTGAGTCTTGGGTCTTAACAACCCAAAGAAACACATATTAGGGTAGAAAATTTTGCTCTCCTACACTACTTAGACATAGGAGGAAGCTATTTCTTCAGGAGAGGCCTAGGACTTCTTTTGAAGTAAGTGTATGCAATGGAAAACAGGTTTCTTCTCTAGGTTTTCAAAATCCATTAGGAAGACTCTGCTATCACCACCTTAATATTTCTCAAAATGGGAAGGAGTGAAGCTTAGGGTCCTTTTCAGAGACCAACCAGCACCTAATTTCTCCTTTGACTTCCACTTCTACATTTTCTTCCAAAGCAGGAAGATTTTATTTAGTGGAGGAATCATGAGTGGAGATTTGTTACATATTTTCTCTTCTACGTTATTTAAACTGAATTCCCTCAGGTTCCCTTAGGATCTACACTTTTGCTAAAAACATGAAACTTTCTTGGATTGCTCAGACATCCTTCCCATAGATGAGGAGGCCAGTGTGGCAGCTGCTTGAATTCTGAAAAAGATTAGAAGATAAGAGAAAATACTGAGGTGAGTCTTGTTTGTGTCTCAGTTTCTTTACCTCTTTTGTTTTCTTTTTTTACTGTCAGTTGTTTCATTTTACCTACAGTTAGCAATATGCATTTTGACACTGGAGAAAGGGGAATGATCTCTACCATCTTCCCTTAATCCTCCCCATGTGCTAAGTTGTTTCAGTGGTGTGCAACTCTTTGCTACCCTATGGACTTTAGCCCAGCAGGCTCCTCTGTCCATGGGATTTCCCAGGCAAGAATAATGGAGTGGATTGCCATCTCCTTCTCCAGGGGATCTTCCCAACCCCGGGATTGAACCTGTGTCTCTTACATCTCCCACATTGACAGGTGAGTTCTTTACCACTAGTGCCACCAGGGAAGCCTCATCTTCCCCTATTGCTGTTCAGTCGCTCAGTCATGTCTGACTCTTTGTGACTCCATGGACTGCAGCATGCCAGACTTCTCTGTCCTTCACCATCTCCTGGAGCATGCTCAAACTCATGTCCATTGAATTGGTAATGCCTTCCAATCATCTCGTCCTCTGTCATCCCCTTCTCTTCCTACCTTTAATCTTTCTCAGCATCAGGGTCTTTTCCAATGAGTTGGTTCTTCGCATCAGGTGGCCAAAGTATTGAAGCCTCAACTTCAGCACCAGTCCTTTCAGTGAGTATTCAGGGTTGATTTCCTTTATGATTGATTGGTTTGATCTCCTTGAAGCCCAAGGAACTCTCAAGGGTCTTCTCCAACACCACATTTCTCCCCTAAGGAAGAACAATTATGTTTTGGGTCTACCTGCTCCCAAGGCGCTGAGTGGAAGATATCTTCCAGGGGACAAGCATCGCAGGAAACACCCTCATCTTCAGTTTGTCTCTTGCTGCCGCAGGCCAGGCTGCTTCCTTGTGGGAGGATGCAGGATCTTGGGCTCTTGCTTTGGTTCTGGCTCTCTCTCTCCTTTCAGGTTTCCTCTTCTTCCACCCTGGTAGCCAAAGACTTCTGCTCCTGCCTGGCTCAGGCCAACTTGTTTGTGAACACTAGAAGTAAAAAAGCTCCTTTTTAATTTCACTTGTTAAAAAATATTTATTTATTTAGCTGCACTGGGTCTTAGTTGCAACTTGCAGTGTCTTCAGTCTTATTCCACGGGATCTAGTTCCCTGACAAGGGCTCGAACTCCCTGCGTTGAGCATCTTAGCCACTGTACCACCAGGGAAGTCGTTCCAGTTTCTTTTCATTGTTGGTGCTTATTTTCTTTCTGATTTCAGTTTTCTCAGTTACTGGCAGAAAAATATGATTTTAGCCTTTCCTTCCACTATAGCAGTACAGCTGAGTTTGGTTTCAGAATGGGGGGCAGAGTAAAGGGAACAAAATAGACTTTGTGGCCTGCTTTAAAACAAAACTTTTTTAAAAATTTTATTCAGAATAATTCACATAACATAAAATTCATCATTTGAAAGTGTACAATGCAGTGGTTTTAGTATATTTGCTGTGTTGAAGAACCATCATCCCCATCTAATTCCAGAACTTTTCATCACCCCCATAATGAAACCTCTTGCCTGCTAGTAGTCACTTTCTGATTTTCCTTCCCTCAGCCCATGGTAATCACTCGTCTAGTTTATGTCCCTTTGAATTTGCCTATTCTGGACATTTCATATAAATGGAATCACACATATGTGGCCTTTTGTATCTGGCTTCTTTAACTTAGCATAATGTTCATATTTTATTAGTTTAGGGAAATGGAGACTTCTATATGGTTCTGTCCAGCTCATCAGAAGTCAGCAATGGCATTCACAGCCCAAGACTCAGTGTGCCAATGTGGAATACTGAACATTTCATGGTTTAATTGTCATTGAAATCATAAATATTAGGGAGCCTGTAGTCAAGGCTGGCTTGGCCCACTGGGTATTTGGGTATTTTAGGACACTTTGATCATAATATCTAATAACAGTAAGCAGAGGATATGGGTATCCCATTTTTATAGAAACAACATGCTTCATTACCATTGTGGCAGGAGGAGTGAAGGTACATATCCTGTGTACATTTTCTATGTATTTTATTTGTCTTAGTCTAGGAAGTCAAGAAACACCTGGAATAACAGGTAAATTTGGCCTTGGAGCACGAAATGAAGCAGGGCAAAGGCTAATAGAGTTTTGCAAAGAGAACTCACTGGTCATAGCAAACACCCTCTTCCAACAACACAAGAGAAGACTCTACACATGGACATCACCAGATGGTCAACACCGAAATCAGATTGATTATATTCTTTGCAGCCAAAGATGGAGAAGCTGTATACAGTTAGCAAAAACAAGACCAGGAGCTGACTGTGGCTCAGATCATGAACTCCTTAGTGCCAAATTCAGACTTCAGTTGAAGAAAGTAGGGAAAACCACTAGACCATTCAGATATGAACTAAATCAATCCCTTATGATTATACAGTGGAAGTGAGGAATAGATTTAAGGGACTAGATCTGATAGACAGAGTGCCTGATAAACTCTGGACTGAGGTTCGTGACACTGTACAGGAGACAGGGACCAAGACCATCCCCATGGAAAAGAAATGCAAAAAAGCAAAATGGCTGTCTGAGAAGGCCTTACAAATAGCTGTGAAAAGAAGAGAAGCGAAAATCAAAGGAGAAAAGGAAAGATATAAGCATCTGAATGCAGAGTTCCAAAGAATAGCAAGGAGAGATAAGAAAGCCTTCCTCAGCAATCAATGCAAAGAAATAGAGGAAAACAACAGAATAGAAAAAACAAGAGATCTTTTCAAGAAAATTAGAGATATCAAGGGATCATTTCATGCAAAGATGGGCTCGATAAAGGACAGAAATGGTATGGATCTAACAGAAGCAGAAGATATTAAGAAAAGGTGGCAAGAATACACAGAAGAACTGTACAAAAAAGAGCTTCACAATGAAGATAATCATGATGGCGTGATCACTCACCTGGAACCAGACATCTTGGAATGTGAAGTCAAGTAGGCCTTAGAGAGCATCACTACGAACAAAGCTAGTGGAGGTGGTGGAATTCCAATTGAGCTATTTCAAATCCTGAAAGATGATGCTGTGAAAGTGCTGCAATCAATATGCCAGCAAATTTGGAAAACTCAGCAGTGGCCACAGGACTGGAAAAGGTCAGTCTTCATTCCAATCCCAAAGAAAGGCAATGCCAAAGAATGCTCAAACTACCGCATAATTGCACTCATCTCACACACTAATAAAGTCATGCTCAAAATTCTCCAAGCCAGGCTTCAGCAATATGTGAACCATGAACTTCCAGATGTTCAAGCAGGTTTTAGAAAAGGCAGAGGAACCAGAGATCAAATTGGCAACATCCGCTGGATCATAGAGAAAGCAAGAGAGTTCCAGAAGAGCATCTATTTCTGCTTCATTGACTATGCCAAAGCCTTTGACTGTGTGGATCACAATAAACTGTGGAACATTCTGAAAGAGATGGGAATACCAGACCACCTGACCTGCCTCTTGAGAAACCTGTATGCAGGTCAGGAAGCAACTGTTAGAACTTGACATGGAACAACAGACTGGTTCCAAATAGGAAAAGGTGTACGTCAAGGTTGTATATTGTCACCTTGCTTATTTAACTTATATGCAGAGTACATCATGAGGAACGCTGGGCTGGAAGAAGCACAAGCTGGAATCAAGATTGCTGGGAGAAATATCAATAACCTCAGATATGCAGATGACACCACCCTTATGGCAGAAAGTGAAGAGGAACTCAAAAGCCTCTTGATGAAAGTGAAAGAGGAGAGTGAAAAGGTTGGCTTGAAGCTCAACATTCAGAAAACGAAGATCATGGCATCTGGTCCCATCACTTCATTGGAAATAGATGGGGAAACAGTGGAAACAGTGTCAGACTTTATTTTTTGGGGTTCCAAAATCACTGCGGATGCTGATTGCAGCCATCAAATTAAAAGATGCTTACTCCTTGGAAGGAAAGTTATGATCAACCTAGAATAGCATATTAAAGAGCAGAGACATTACTTTGCCAACCAAGGTCCGTCTAGTCAAGGCTATGGTTTTTCCAGGGGTCATGTATGGATGTGAGAGTTGGACTGTGAAGAAAATTGATCACCGAAGAATTGATGCTTTTGAACTGTGGTGCTGGAGAAGACTCTTGAGAGTCCCTTGGACTGCAAGGAGATCCAACCAGTCCATTCTAAAGGAGATAAATCCTGGGTGTTCATTGGAAGGACTAATGTTGAAGCTGAAACTCCAATACTTTGGCCACCTCATGCGATGAATTGACTCACTGGAAAAGAGTCTGATGCTAGGATGGATTGGGGGTGGGAGGAGAAGGGGACGACAGAGAATGAGATGGCCCGATGGCATCACTGACTCTGTGGACATGAGTTTGAGTGAACTCCGGGAGTTTGTGATGGACAGGGAGGCCTGGCGTGCTGTGATTCATGGGGTCGCAAAGAGTCAGACACGATTGAGCGACTGAACTGAACTGAACTGAATAGTATTTCTTCATTGTCCTTAATCTTGGCCAAGTCTCTCAGTGTTGAGGAAAAGTTAGCATAATTATGTGATTGGAAAATACAGTTGTACTACCTCATATTTTATATCACCTTGATTTTTTTCTTAAAGCTTTCCAACAATACTAGACCACTTATATATGAAATGTGGTGTGTGTATGTGTGTGTGTGTGCAGGTGTGTTCCAGTCTGAATTTACTCAATAAACTTTATTGATCTGAGACATGTCTGGTCAGATGTGGCAAGCTGATGGAAAAATCCATGCAAGAATAATGTCTCCTTAGATGGAAGCATGAGGTGCTCCTGAGACAAATATTAGCCATGTGCTTGGTCTTCTAAAAATGCTCCTGGTAGCCAAACACAGGCATGTCCAGGATTGCTGTACTTGTGCTAAGTCACTTTGTGTGCGCGTGTTAAATCGCTTCAGTCATGTCCAATTCTTTTCAACTCTATGTACTGAAGCCCAACATGCTCCTCTGTCCATGAGATTCTCCAGGCAAGAATACTGGAGTGGGTTGCCATTTCCTCCTCCACCCAGGGATCAAACCTGTGACTCCTGCATTGTAGGTTGAGTCTTTACTTCTGAGCCTCTGGGGAAGCCTATCCAGGCTTCCTGGCAATGGTCCGCCCGATCCATGGCACAGAAATTGTCGCCAGCAGCACTGGAAGTTCTGAGAGCAGTGCATGGGGCACAGGTAGCTGTGAGAATTGTGAACCCAACTCGAGCAAGTCTGCTTGTAGTGCTGAGAGGACCTGTAGCTGACATCACTGGGAGCAGAAAAGAGGAAACACTGGATACCATATGGTAGATAAGAAGACTTAGGAGTGAGTCCACATGAGACACCCTTGAAGACTCTTTAGAGTAACTGAAGCTAGTCTTCAGGGGGCCCATGATGGTATCAATATGTGATTAGGAAAGGTAAAGAAAAATTTTTGGCGTGATCTCATTTTCACCGCTGAACTGATACACTTATCAGTTTTATAAATAAGTGAAAAAATATGTGTGATACTCATACATATTTAAATGTAAAATTATGTTATATATAGTGATTGTTTAAATTTATAGGCTATTTTTTTTTTAGGCCATGCTGTACATTATGTGGGATCTTAGTGTTCCCCAGGGATTGAACCCAGGTCTCCAACATTGTAGGCAGATGCTTTACTGTCTGAGCCACAAGGGAAGCCCTAGGAAAATAGCCTGAGGGAAGTAGTAGTATTTCCTAAAAAACACTTCCTGTTTCCCACTCTCTTCTCTCTCTCCCATCATTTTAAGAGACAATGTCCCTAAAGCAACTAGAAAAAGAAGAAATGAAGCACCCCAGGGTTAGTAGAAGGAAAGAAATCATAAAAATTAGGGCAGAAATAAATCCAAAAGAAACCATAGCCAAAATCAACAAAGCTAAAAGCTGGTTCTTTGAGAAGATAAATAAAATAGACACCATTAACTAGACTCATCAAGAAAAAAAGGGATAAGAAGCAAATCAACAAAATTAGAAATGAAAATAGAGAAATCACAACAGACAACACAGAAATACAAAGGATCATAAGAGACTGCTATCAGCAATTATATGACAATAAAATGAACAACTTGGAAGAAATGGACAAGTTCTTAGAAAAGGATAACTTTCCAAAACTGAACCAGGAAGAAATAGAAATTCTTAACAGACCCATCACAAGCACAGAAATCAAAACTATAATCAGAAATCTTAACAAACAAAGGCCCAGGGCCAGATGACTTCACAGCTGAATTCTACCAAAAATTTAGAGAAGAGTTAACACCTATCCTACTCAAACTCTTCCAGAAAATTGCAGAGGAAGGTAAACTTACAAACTCATTCTATAAGGCCACCATCACCCTAATAGCAAAACCAGACAAATATGCCACAAAAAAAGAAAACTACAGGCCAATATCAATGATGAACATAGATGCAAAAATCCTTAACAAAATCCTAGCAAACAGAATCCAACAACATATTAAAAAGAATATACCTCATGACCAAGTGGGCTTTATCCCAAGGATGCAAGCATTCTTCAATATTCGCAAATCAATGTGATACACCACATTAACAAATTGAAAGATAAAAACCATATGATTATTTCAAAAGATGCAGAGAAAGCCTTTGAAAAAAATCAACATCCATTTATGATAAAAACCCTCCAGAAAGCAGGCATAAAAGGAACATACCTCAACATAATAAAAGCCATATATGATAAACCCACAGGAAACATTATCCTCAATGGTGAAGAATTGAAAACATTTTCCCTAAAGTCACAAACAAGACAAGGATGCTCACTCTCACCACTACTATTCAACATAGTTTTGGAAGTTTTGGCCAATGCAATCAGAGAAGAAAAGGAAATAAAAGGAATCCAGATAGGAAAAGAAGAAGTAAAACTCTCACTGTTTGCAAATGACATGGTCCTCTACATAGAAAACCCTAAAGACAGCATCAGAAAATTACTAGAGCTAATCAATGAATATAGTAAAGTTGCAGGCTATAAAATTAACACACAGAAATCCCTTGCATTCCTATACACTAATAATGAGAAAACAGAGAAATTAAGGAAACAATTTCATTCATTGTTACAATGAAAAGAATAAAATACTTAGGAATAAATCTACCTAAAGAAACAAAAGACCTATATATCAGTTCAGTTCAGTTCAGTCACTCAGTCGTGTCCGACTCTCTGCGATCCCATGAATCACAGCACGCCAGGCCTCCCTGTCCATCACCAACTCCCGGAGTTCCCTCAAACTCATGTCCATAGAGTCAGTGATGCCATCCAGCCATCTCATTCTCTGTCGTCCCCTTCTCCTCCCGCCCCCAACCTTTCCCAGCATCAGAGTCTCTTCCAGTGAGTCAACTCGTCGCATGAGGTGGCCAAAGTATTGGAGCTTCAGCCTTAGCATCAGTCCTTCCAATGAACACCCAGGATTGATCTTTAGAATGGACTGGTTGGATTTCCTTGCAGTACAAGGGACTCTCAAGAGTCTTCTCCAGCACCACATATATAGAAAACTGCAAAACATTGATGAAAGAAATAAAAGATGACACAAATAGATGGAGAAATATTCCATGTTCATGGATCAGAAGAATCAATATAGTGAAAATAAGTATACTACCCAAAACTATCTATAGATTCACTGCAATCCCTATCAAGCTACCAACGGTATTTTTCAGAGAACTAGAACAAATAATTTCACAATTTGTATGGAATTACAAAAAACCTCAAATAGCCAAAGCAATCTTGAGAAAGAAGAATGGAACTGAAGGAATCAACCTGCATGACTTCAGGCTATACTACAAAGCTACAGTCATCAAGACAGTATGGTACTGGCACAAAGACAGAAACATAGATCAATGGAACAAAATAGAAAGCCAGAGATAAATCCACACACCTATGGACAACTTATCTTTGACAAAGGAGGCAAGAATATTCAATGGAGAAAAGACAATCTCTTTAACAAGTGATGCTGGGGAAACTGGTCAACCACTTGTAAAAGAATGGACCTAGAACACTTTCTAACACCCTATACAAAAATAAACACAAAATGGATTAAAGATCTAAATATAAGACAGGAAAGTAGAAAACTTCTAGAGGAAAACATAGGCAAAACACTCTCTGATGTAAATCATAGCAGGATCCTCTATGACCCACCTCCAAGAGTAATGGAAATAAAAGCAAAAATAAACAAATGGGACCTAATTAAACTTAAAAACTTTTGCACAACGAAGGAAACTATAAGTAAGGTGAAAAGACAACCCTCAGAATGGGAGAAAATAATAGCAAATGCAGTAACTGACAAAGAATTAATCTCAAAATCCTGCAGTTCAATTCCAGAAAGTTAAGCGACCCAATCAAAATATGGGCCAAAGAACTAAACAGACATTCCTCCAAAGAAGACATACTGATGGCTAACAAACACATGAAAAGATGCTCAACATCACTCATTATCAGAGAAATGCAAATCAAAACCACAGTGAGGTACCATCTCACACTGATCAGAATGGATGCCATCAAAAAGTCTACAAACAATAAATGCTGGAGAGGGGTGGATAAAAAGGAACCCTCTTACACTCTTGGTGGGAATGCAAACTAGTACAGCCACTACGGAGAACAGTGTGGAGATTCCTTAAAAAACTGGAAAAAGAACTGCCATACGACTCAGCAATCCCACTGCTGGGCATACACACCAAGGAAGCCAGAATTGAAAGAGACACATGTGCCCCAGTGTTCATCGCAGCACTGTTTTTACAATAGCCAGGACATGGAAGCAACCTAGATGTCCATCAGCAGACGAATGGATAAGAAAGCTGTGGTACATACACACAATGGAATATTACTCAGCTATTATAAAGAATGCATTTGAATCAGTTCTAATGAGGTGGATGAAACTGGAGCCTATTATACAGAGCAACATAAGTCGGAAAGAAAAATACGAATACAGTATATTAACACATATATATGGAATTTAGAAAGATGGTAATGATGACCCTATATGTGAGATAGCAAAAGAGATACAAATATAAAGAACAGACTTTTGGACTCTGTGTGAGAAGGTGAGGGTGGGATGATTTGAGAGAATAGCACTGAAACATATATATTGTCACATGTGAAATAGATCACCAGTCCAGGTTCTATGCATGAGACAGGGTGCTCAGGGCAGGTGCACTTGGATGACCCTGAGGGATGGGATGGGTAGGGAGGTGGGAGGGAGGTTCAGGGTGGGGAACACATGTACATCCATGACTGATTCATGTGAATATATGGCAAAAACCACCACAATATTGTAAAGTAATTAGCTTCCAATTAAAATTTTTTTTATGTATCTTAAAAAAAAAAAGAGAGACAGACAATGTCCCACAGGATGAGTTTCCTATTTAGCCTGAGGGAAGTAGTAGTATTTCCTAAAAAACACTTCCTGTTTCCCACTCTATTCTCTCTCTACCATCATTTTGAGAGACAACGTCCCAAAGGAAAAAAACAGAGACAGCTGAGGGGTTCTATACTTACCAGCTGGTTATCTTAGACAAGTTGACTAATATCTCTGAACTTCAGTGTCCTCGTATGTAGAAAGGAGGGTAAAATACCACCTACCTGTTGATATCTAGGGAGGCTCAACTGGATTTGGATCTGTCAAGGGAGCAGCCAAATGCCTTGCATGGTGGGCTCTCAGTCAATGGTAGTTCTCTACGCTTTCTCACTGCCGTGGGCAGGAACCCTGGAGACCACCCTGGATGGTGTTGAAAAGGCAGGTCCTGGAGGAGAGCTCTCCGAGGAAGTCCATGGCAGCAGCTCCATGAACACACTTCTCTCGGGGAATGCCATCAGCTGCTGCCTCTGAGCATTGTCCAGCGGCTCCTTCCTTGCCTGTTCTTCAGATGCCATTTAGTGTTGGACTTCTAGCCAGTAGAATGGGCAAGGTCTCTGTAGGTTCACCCAGAACTGGGCAACCATTGGCACCTCTGCATCACTCTCTCTGCCCCGATCCTCTGACCAGCCAGGGCCAGTCCCTCTCACCACTCCTGACCATCCAGGGTTCCACTTCTTACACAAGTGTCAAAGGTCCACCAAGGATAAAGCATCATCATCAGACCTCCCTTCTCAATTTACTTATTCTTCCCTCCCCCTCCTTTCCCACATCCCACCTCAATTTTATTCCTCTCCTCCGTTTTCTTGGGTCTCTTTTGAAGTTGATGAGGGAGAAAATAAAGTTCAATAAGCAAAGGATACCATGTCTCAGTATTTCTAGAAATGACTGATTAGTATCAACTCTGCCAAACTGAAAATTATCATAGTTTTTGGCACTCACTGAAGCTTTTATGTTGTTGTTCAGTCGCTCAGTTGCATCTGACTCTTTGTGACCCCATGGAGTGCAGCACGCCAGGCTTTACCATCTCCTGGAGCCTGCTCAAACTCATGTCCATTGTTGATGCCATCCAACCATCTTGTCTTCTGTCGTCCCCTTCTCCTCCTACCTTCAATCTTTCCCAGCATCAAGGTCTTTTCTAATTAGTCAGCTCTTTGCATCAGGTGGCCAAAGTATTGGAGTTTCAGTTTCATTATCAGTCCTTCCAATGACTATTCAGGGTAGACAACAGGAAACAATTTTAGCCTTGCATGAGGAAAGATCCCAATATCATCCCTAAGGAAAAATCTGACCTCCACATTAGACAGCCTATGACCATCCCCTGGGAAGGTGCTTCACTCTTTACCTGAATGTGGAGTCAAGTCAGTTGTATAGACTTGCTCATAAAATATCCCTTATTATTTGCCTGGGATCCAACTTGTAAGGATCTCCTTTCAGCTGGGAAATTGGCATTGATTCTGTGTCATGGATAGAGCCCAGCTCTGGCACTAGACTCCTGAGATTTGAAACTAGTGGTGACAGGAAAATCTAATAAAATCTTAGCTTTCTGATATATATGTATATATACATATATACATATATACATGTGTTATATATATATATAATAGAATAGCAATTGTTACCTCATAAATTTGTATGAGACGTGCTACAGTCAAGATTTGGAACATATTATGTGTTCAAGAACATAACCTATTATCATTGCTATTGATATAAATTATTATTATTTTCTAAGATAGGGCTGGAAAACAACTTTGGGCTGTTTTAAGAGAACCTAAGGGAAATAAAGATATGCACATAATATGAAAAAATATACATAAAGATGATTGTTTGTCCCCAAACTTTCATATGCATTAGAATTACTAAAAGTCTTGTGAGGATACAGGTTTCTGGCCTCCATTTCAGAATTTCTGTCAGTAGGTCTGGGGCCAGGAAAGAAGATTTGCATTTCTAACTAGTTGATGTTGATGTGACTAGTCTATAGGCCATACTTTTAGCAGCACAATTTTAGGGTATTTCTCATCTAGGAAAGTAATTTGGGTTTCATCAATGGTTAATAGAAAACTTGGCTATATGTTTCTATAAATTTTCTTTGGAGAAAGCAGAGTGGAGGTGTGGCTCACTTGCTGTCAATACCCTGTATAAACACCCATGTAAGGCTGAGGCTTCACTCAATATTCTTATGAAGTGAGCATCTGTGATATGCCAGGGAACACCTCTGGAAATACATCAGTGGGTAAGACAGACACTCTCCCTCACATCACGAAGCTAATTGTCTTCTGGGGTGATAGGCATTCAGCAAATAATTACATGGATGCAAAATTACATTCACTATTGAGTGAAAAAAAAACTTGCATTTTCATATCAACTCTGTGAAACAGTACAAATATTATGGCTTCTATTTTAGAGCTAAGAAAAAAAAAGTACAGAACCAAGAAATTTTTAAGGCTGGCACTGCCCTTAGAAATCACTTTTTAAAACTCTTAATGCAAATGGAGTTAAAGAACTTCCTCAAAATGACAGGAGTAATTGGCATCGATGCTAAAATTAGATTTTTATTTGAATTTTCTTTTCATACTGCCTGAAAACAGAAAGCATGGCCTTGGTATTTTATAGCACGTGTACTATGTGTAACATACCAATTGTGGTAGTGAGAATGAAATAAAAACAAGGGAGCTAGCAGGCAACATAAAGAGACTTTCTGCTGCATTGATTTAGAGCTTTATGTGGTTTTTAATATAATTTCACTCTTACTTCTCTTGGTGGCCTAGAAACCAGCCATTATTCCTCCATTATTTACATGGTGGGTGTTTTTCTCTCTGACTTTTGAAATACATTTTCAAATGAACATTTGGCCATGCTTGATGGATTACTAGAAGTCATTTTTTTTTAATTAGAGAGTTGGTTTAAAACAGTTGATAATTTCTAAAAACAAGTCACTTTTCAGATATTCATAAAAATAGAACTATAATTCTTTTGTAAAACACCTCTCAGCCAGATATTCATTGAGGTTGTTAAATTTTTTCCCAGTTGAAACTGAAAAGTTTATAGAAAGTAAATAAGAAATATTGCTACTAACTAGAATACATTAAAAAGAGTGATGAGAAGCTTATATATATATATATAAGGTTGTCCAACTCTTTGCAACCCCATGGACTATAAAGTCTATGGGATTCTCCAGGCCAGAATACTGGAGCGGGCTTTCCCTTCTCTAGGGGAATCTTCCCAACCCAGGGATGAAACCCTCCCTTGTGGCAGGAGGATTCTTTACCAGCTGAGCTACCAGCGAAGCCCTCTAAAGGTTTGACCCACTTTAAGGTTCCAGTTCTCACATAGTCCAGTGAATACGTCCCATTTAAGTTACATCAGACGAATCCACTGCATACATTTTGTTAGCTGTGGTGAGATATTAGCCTCTACTGAATAGTTGCTGAACCTGATTACAAGGGATCCTACTTCTACATGTTGCAAAGGGGTGGGGGTGGGGTGTGAATCATGGTGCCCTTCCTTACTTACCAGAAATGGGTGATCACAGAATTTTAAAGGCACAAAACTAGATAAAAAGTTTTAAAAAATAAAGTTAGAATTTCTGGAGTCACAAGGAAATGTGGAAAATTGTCTTCTCTCACCTCTCATTTTGTGGATGAAGAAACTAAGTCTCAAAGGGGAACTGGCCTTTATGTAATCATGTGGCAAACTCCCAATCTTCTGATTCCTGGTCGGGGGCTTTTCTATAAACAATGGCAGCAGTATAGTGCCCCTCCCCCACACCATGGCTGTTTTTTTTAGCACAGGCAAGTTGGAAATTTCTTTTTTTAAATATGTGTTATGTTAAAAATTTTTTTTCAAATATAATTTGTAATATGATATTAGTTTCAGTTTTATGTGTATAACATAATGATTCAATATTTTTATAAATTATATTCCATTTAAAGTTATAAAATATTGGAAACATTCCCTTTCTGTACAATATAACCTTATAGCTTACTTCTCTATCAGTTCAGTTCAGTCGCTCAGTCGTGTCCGACTCTCCGCGACCCCATGAATCACAGCACGCCAGGCCTCCCTATCCATCACCAACTCCTGGAGTACACTCAAACTCATGTCCACAGAGTCGGTGATGCCATCCAGCCATCTCATTCTCTGTCGTCCCCTTCTCCTCCCTCCCCCAACCTTTCCCAGCATCAGAGTCTTTTCCAGTGAGTCAACTCATGGCATGAGGTGGCCAAAGTATTGCAGTTTCAGCTTTAGCATCAGTCCTTCCAATGAACACCCAGGATTGATCTCCTCTAGAATGGACTGGTTGGATCTCCTTGCAGTATAAGGGACTCTCAAGAGTCTTCTCCAACACCACAGTTCAAAAGCATCGATTCTTCGGCGATCAGCTTTCTTCACAGTCCAACTCTCACATCCATACATGACCACAGGAAAAACCATTGCCTTGACTAGACGGACCTTGGTTGGCAAAGTAATGTCTCTGCTTTTTAATATACTATCAAGGTTGGTCATAACTTTCCTTTCAAGGAGCAAGTGTCTTTTAATTTCATGGCTGCAATCAGCATCTGCAGTGATTTTGGATCCCAAAAAAATAAAGTCTGACACTGTTTCCACTGTTTTTCCATCTATTTCCCATGAAGTGATGGGACGAGATGCCATGATCTTTGTTTTCTGAATGTTGAGCTTCAAGCCAGCCTTTTCACTCTCCTCTTTCACTTTCATCAAGAGGCTATACACAGTAGTTTTTCTTAATCCTCAACCTCTATAATGTCCTCTCCCCACCGCAATGATAACTGCTAACTTGATTTCTACATTTGTGAGTCTGTTTCTATTTTGTTACATAGTCATTTGTTTTATTTTTTAGATTTCACATATAAATGAAAACATTGTTTATCTTTCTCTGACTTCTTGAAACCTAATATTCTCCAGGTCCTTCCATGTTGTTGCAAAAGGCAGAATTTCATTCTATTTTATGGATGAGTAGTACTTCACTTTCACTTTTCACTTTCACACATTGGAGAAGGAAATGGCAACCCACTCCAGTGTTCTTGCCTGGAGAATCCCAGGGACGGGGGAGCCTGGTGGGCTTCTGTCTATGGGGTCGCACAGAGTCGGACACGACTGAAGTGACTTAGCAGCAGCAGTACTCCATTGGGTATATGTGCATCTCGTCTTTATCCATTCAGCTGTTGATAAATGCTTAAACTGCTTCTGTATCTTGACTATTGTATATAATGCTGCTCTGAACATTGGGGTGCATGTGTCTTTTCAAATTAGTATTTTTGTTCTCTTTGGATATAAGGTATAACCACTATGAAAAACAGTATGAGATTCTTAAAAAAAAGAGTATATAACTACCATATGCTGTGATTCATGGGGTCGCAGAGAGTCAGACACGACTGAGCGACTGAACTGAACTGAACTGAACTGAACTACCATATGACTCAACAATTCCACTTCTGGCCATATGTCCAGAGAGATCTTTTTATTTAATTTAAAAAAAATTTTAATTGAATTGTTATTGTGTAGTTTCTCTATGATGTTGTGTTAGTTTCTGCTATACAGCAAAGTGAAGCAGCTGTATGTATACGTATATCCCCTCTTTTTTCCCATTTAGGTCACCACAGAGCACTGAGTAGAGTGCTATACAGTAGGTTCTCGGTATATATTTTATACATAGTAGTGTATTATATGTCAATCCCTATCTCCAAGTTCTTCCCACCCCTTCTTCCCCCACTGTATGTCCATTCTCTATGTCTGTATTTCTGCTTCGCAAATAAGTTCATCAGTATCACTTTTATAGATTCCACATATAAATGATATTATATGATATGTTCTTCGGACTTGCTGACTTAGCGTCCACAGAGAGGAGAAATCAGTGTCAAAAAAGTCTATTCCTGTTTTGGGGGTTTCATAAACCCAGATCCTAGAACAATGTATAATGATTAGAAGAGCAGGACTTCTTGCCCCAGGATGGATAAAAAAAATCTGGGATAAGCAAGGAAAGTTCAAAAAGCAGTTGAAGAGAACTTGTGCTTGTGCTCAGTCAGTTGTGTCCAACTCTTTGTGATTTTAAGGACTGTAGCCTGCCAGGCCCCTCTGTCCATGGGATTTCCCAGGCAAGAATACTGGAGTAGGTTGCCATTTCTTCCTCCAGGGGACCTTCCCAACCCAAGGATCGAAACTGCAAGAGATCTCTTGCGTCTCCTGCACTGACAGGCAGATTCTTTACCACTGAGTCAGGTGGCTTAGACATGGTTGATTTCTGAGAAAGGAACACATGATCTACTTTTCTCTAGCCATACACCTAGGGGAAGAGGGTGCATGGAAACCCAGGATGCAGTTGGAAAGCCCAAGGATTCCCAAGCAGATCTGAGTCCTCAGCCATTGGAGAGGGGGTGAGTTTCCAGCAGCTCCAACTTTCATGGTGGGGCTGCAAGAGCAGTGTTGGGCAGGTAGGCCCCAGGCAGCCTCACTGAGCTCTTCATCCTACTCTTTGTCATAGCACCAATGAAATGAACCTTTTCACCCGAGAGGGATGGACATGACCCAAGGGTAGGAGAGTCATGTTACTGAAAGCTCAGCCTCTTTGTACACTAATGATGAATCAAATCCCAGAGACAGATTTTTGGGTGAAGGAGAAAAGAATAGCTTTATTGTTTTGCTAGAAAAAGTGAGAAACACTGGGCTTCTGCCTCAAAAAACTATGTGTCTCAACTGCAGAGAACTTGATGAGGGTTTTTATAACAGTGGGTCAAAGGTGGGAGTCTCTGACAAGATGAAGGTGTGAGCACTCCCTTTAGTCTCCTCACAGGTGGTCTGTCTCTTAATCTTCTTTGGTCTCCTTAATCTTACAACAGATGATCTCTTGACTGCTCCAGCCTTGATTAACAGGGAAGGTCATAATGACTGGAGTCTTGCCTACGAGAGATAGGGAAGAGAAAGGCCTCCATGCTTGGGGGCCCCACAGGCCTCCAACCTGATTTCAGTCATATGGCTCTGAGGTTGTGAATGAGGAAGAATGCAACAGTGACCTCCAAGGACAGTTGATGACCGGAGGCAAGATCAAGACCAGGATGCCTCATGAATGTCAGTGGGGATGTTGTCTCCTCTCCAGCCATCCCTACACCTCAGCACGCTGTGGTGATGGTGATGGTTTAGTTGCTAAGTTGTGCCTGACACTGCAATCCCATGGACCAGGATCCTCTGTCCATGGGATTTTCCAGGTAAGAATACAGGAGTGGGTTGCTATTTCCTTTTCCAAAGGATCTTCCTGACCCAAGGATCAAACCTGGGTCTCCTGCACTGCAGGTGGTCTCCTGCACTGCAGGTGGTCTCCTGCATTGTAGGCAGATTCTTTAATGACTGAGCCACCAGAGAAGCCCCTAGTCACCCTATATTTAAGCCTAATCCTGGGGAAGCAGAGAGTAAGTGAAAGTAGGGGGAGGAGATCACACTGTATAGACTGAGATCAAGTGTCCAACCATTTGGCCTAATGGGAGATAGAAATGAACATTAAGTTCAGTGACAGCAAAATAGAGAAATTTCTTGTTACAAAAGAGTCTGTGGGGTTTTTGCCTTCTATAAACATCACTGCTTACTTGGCATGAGTACTGTTTCCCTAAATGGCAAAGAGTTGCTTTTCTGAATTCAACTTAAAAAATAATTTAATCCAATTAGTCAACATGTAAAAATGGCCTTAAATAACATTTCAGGAAACATGACAACTCCTCTTTTAAATGGAAAACTGTTGTGAAGAACAATTTGTGTCTTAAAACATTTTAATGTAAAACTTGTGTTGGTATTTCATTTTGGACTTGAACACCGACTCAGCCCCCATACATTCCCTCTTAACATCCTGTCTAAGGAAGCTTCCAGAAACTACACTGCTCTGACAGCCTCTCGACAAGACCTCCCAGCTTCCTTTGGGAAACACCCCCAGATCCCTTTCCGCAGAGTACATTATCATTTTCTTATTTAATCCAAATTACTTTGCAGTGTTATTGTTATTTACACTTTTCAGCTGTTCCCATATTTGTTCCTGAAGTGCATGCAGTTAATGTTCAGCTAACGTTTGCACATGCCCTTGAGGGTTTCCACTGGGTTTTTTTATCTTTTTCAGAAAAGCACTGAGGGTCTACTTCCCCTTTCTTGAGTGGGTGGGTCAGGAAGGGGCAGGCTCTCAACGTCAAAGTTCAAGCTTTAGAGCCCCTCCAGGCTCTATCAACTACAGGCTTTGGACCTTTAAGCAAACCTCTCTGTGCTTTAGCTTCTTCATTTATAAAGTGAAGATAGTGGTGTTTTACCTCAAACAGTTGCAGTTAGTGTAATTAGTGCAATTTCTGGCAAACAGTGTTCAAACAAATCTCAGCTATTACTATTATATGACCTAGAACCAGGAATTTGCCACACCTGCTCTCTACACCACCACCACCACCCTTCACCTGTTTTCTTCCTCTTTTTGTGCTATTTTATTCCCTAATAAATGCTTGGTGAAAGTATTCTGAATGAACCATTTGCTTTCACTTTTCAGTTCTATAAACTTTAATTAAACCAATGTGCCAGACCATTGCAGTGTCTCACCATGGTACAGAGACAAGAAAATGAATAAAATGCTGTGTTCTTCATCTTACAGTATAAGAGAGACTTAATAACTTCACATTTCCATGTGTTGACTGCAGAGAGGCAAGAGAGTGTTACTGAAGACTTCCTGGAGGCAGAAACCACTGACCTGAATCCTGAACCATATGTGAGAGTCAACTGGGGAAAAATGATGGGCAGGTCCTTCTAGACAGTGGGAAGAATCTGGAACACAGCAAGAGACAACATGAAGACATGGTATGTGTGTGGGGAAAACATCCTTGACACTTGCAGTTATCAGGGCAAGAGTGCAAATGGCAGCAACATACCTTATGTGTATTTCAGTTCAGTTCAGTTCAGTCGCTCAGTCTTGTCCGACTCTATGCAGCCCCATGAATCACAGCACGCCAGGCCTCCCTGTCTACCAATTCCCAGAGTTCACTCAAACCCACCTCCATCGAGTCGATGATGCCATCCACCCATCTCATTCTCTGTTGTCCCCTTCTCCTCCCGCCCCCAATCCCTCCCAGGGTCAGAGTCTTTTCCAGTGAGTCAACTCTTCGCATGAGGTGGCCAAAGTATTGGAGCTTCAGCTTTAGCATCAGTCCTTCCAATGAACACCCAGGACTGATCTCCTTTAGAATGGACTGGTTGGATCTCCTTGCAGTCCAAGGAACTCTCAAGAGTCTTCTCCAACACCACAGTTCAAAAGCATCAATTCTTCGGCGAACAGCTTTCTTCACAGTCCAACTCTCACATCCATACATGACCTCTGGAAAAACCATAGCCTTGACTAGACGGACCTTGGTTGGCGAAGTAATGTCTCTGCTTTTTAATATGCTGTCTAGGTTGGTCATAACCTTCCTTCCAAGGAGTGAGCGTCTTTTAATTTCATGGCTGCAATCAGCATCCACAGTGATTTTGGAGCCCTCAAAAATAAAGTCTTACTCTGTTTCCACTGTTTCCCCATCTATTTCCCATGAAGTGATGGGACCAGATGCCATGATCTTCATTTTCTGAATGTTGAGCTTCAAGCCAACTTTTTCACTCTCCTCTTTCACTTTCATCAAGAGGCCTTTTAGTTCCTCTTCACTTTCTGCCGTAAGGGTGGTGTCATCTGCATAGCTGGGGTTATTGATATTTCTCCTGGCAATCTTGATTCCAGCTTGTGCTTCCTCCAGTCCAGCGTTCCTCATGATGTACTCTGCATATAAGTTAAATAAGCAGGGTGACAATATACAACCTTGATGTACTCCTTTTCCTATTTGGAACCAGTCTGTTGTTCCATGTGTATTTAGAAGTTATAAATCAAGCTAGCAAAGTGCTATACAAAATAAATTTTACCCTCTTATCTTGACAAATAGCATCCTAGGAGGCCAGGTTGTAAGTTGGAATATTGGAATTTATTGGAATTCCAGGCTAGAAATGGGATGCTGGGAAGAGATTCAGCCTTTAACCCACAAACCACCTTCTTCTTGACCCATCCCTGGCTCCATTGCCCACCTCCCTTTCTTCAGCAATAATGTTAACATTTGCCCCTTGACCAGCCCACCTCAGACCTGCTCAAGGTCATGGTCTATCCTTCAGAGCATAAATTCAGGGAAGAGACCCATGCACGTGCTGGAAGGGCTCTGGGCTATTTGTTTAGGGAATTCGGGAGACCAAACCTCAGTAGCACATTCCATGAGGAGGAAGCATGGCATCTGAGTGAGTGCCTCCCCTTAGCATGTGGACAGCTGTGAGGAGGACCCAGAAGCACAAGAACAGTGACCTCTAAAGAGCATCTTAGAACCGATACCCTATATGGCGGGATGTAAGGGTGATACCAGAGAGAAATCACACTTCTCCATCATGAGTACATAAAGACTAAGGCAAAGAGTGGGGAAAGAGACTGGAGGGAGCAGATGAGAGTCATGCCAGGGATGCTTTCTACTCCACTGAGGCTGAACTTGAAACTGTGGGTTTGTTGGCATGTGTGCTAAGTCACTTCAGTTGTGTCCAACTCTCTATGACCCTATGGACTGTAGCCCACCAGGCTTCTCTATCCATGGGATTTTCCAGGCAAGAATACTGGAGTGGTTTGCCATGCCCTCCTCCAGGGGCTCTTCCCAACCCAGGTATCAAACCCACATCTCTTCTGTTTCCTGAATTGGCTGGTGGGATCTTTACCACTAGCACCACCTGGTTTAGTAGGAATATTGAAAGATTTTATGAAAAGAAAGTCATGGTCATAGTTTTTGAATTATTGGCTACAAATTGAAGGACAGATTGAGTTTTAAGAAAAAATAAGATAGAGGTGGTGGGGCCAGGTTGGACATAGTTGAAACATTCAAGCTGCATTTTGTGGAGATGGGAAGATGGGTCAATACATGGTTTGGAGGTAAAATTGGTAGTGATTATTGTTTGGAGATGGGACTGGGAGAGTGTGAGGGAGGGATGGAAGACGGGGAGAACTAGGGGATGACTCCCGTATGAACTAGTTGCTGTGTGTTGGTTTTTTATTGTTGTCAGAACAAATCACCACAAATTTAACAGTTTAAAATACACCCATGTATTATCTCAAAGTGCATCTCAGTTGGATCCCTTGCTTAGAGTCTGGTAAGATTGGATTCCATTTTCTTCTGAAAGATTCAAGAGTGAATCTGCTTTCAAGCTCTTTCGGGTTGTGGGTTAAATTCAATTTTTTGAGGTTGTAGTACTGAGGCCCCTATTTCCTTGGTGGCTGTCAGCCAAGGGCTGGTCTTTGCTCCTAGAGGGGCCCGAATTCCTTTTCCTGCTTTCCAAACAGACCCAGTGGAAACACGCAACAGCGGAAATGGATGGAGTTCCTCAAACTTTGAATCTCTCCAGCTTCCCTTTCTCTTTCACCTCTCTGCTGCATTTCTCTACTATTTTCCTCTTCTTTAACCAGAAGAAATGATTCTCTACTTTTAAGGACTCATGGAATTGGATTGAGTCCACCCTGGTAATCTAGAGTAACCTCGAGGTCCTTAAACTTAACCAGTTTCAAAGTCCATTTTGGCATGTTACTCAATATATTCAAAGGTTCCAGGAATCCTAACGATGGGGATTGGGGGTTGATTTTTAAGGGGACCATTCTCTCTAGGCTATTAAAATACTCAGATTATTTATACTAACCAACCTGTTCATTCCACATGTGTGCACGTGTGCTAAGTTGCTTAAGTTGTGTGCAACTCTTTGCAACCCTGTAGCCTGCCAGGCTCCTCTGTCCATGGGATTCTCCAGGCAAGAATACCGGAGTGGGTTGCCATGCCCTCCTCCAGGAGATCTTCCCAACCCAGGGACTGAAACCATATCTCTTATGTCTTCTGCATTGGCCAGAAGGTTCTTTACCACTAGTGCCACCTCGGAAGCCCAAGGTGCCCATTCCACAGATGTCCGTTGTTTAAGGCCAGGCAACTGGTTGGTGGCAGAAGCTGGGTGAAAAATCCATCCTTCCTGATTTCTAGCCCAGGCAATCTAGCAGCCCCTGATTCTGTCTCCTTCTACCTACCCAATTGCTCTCCATCAAATCACCTTGTTTATTTCCTTCATTGAATCCATGAGACCCTCAAATAATGTCACTAGCTTATTATTTATTGGCTGTCTTCTCTCACAAGTATTTCAGCTCCCAACTGAGCTACAAGTCTAAAATAGGGATTTTTGGCCGGTTTGTTCACCATTGAAGTTCCAGTGCTGCAAATAGTATTTGGTTCACAGTAAGCATCAATAAATGCTTATTGAATGAATAAATAAATAAGTGAATGATATTGGTAATATTTAGCCTGAGTAGATGAGCCTTGAGAAAAAGACACATTGCAGCAGGCCAGATTTTTTTTAATCTTCACATTGTTATTAAAATCAAAGCATATTCAGTCATCCTCTATTTCTTTTGGCAAACCCTCTTGATTTCAAATATGCATTTGCAGCATACCCACTCAAATGATAGCATCAACATCCAAATCAGTTGAGATTGACCGTGGTTGGAGTTTTCCTAGGTTATTAAGTATGCATGCAAAGCAGGCCATTTAAACCTTCTACAGTAATACATCTTCCATAAGTAGTCCTATTAAAATAAATTAACAATATTAAGGCATAATTTTGCTTTGTATTAATGAGTTTATGAGAGCCAGCTGGACATTTGCATATGTTTGTATTTCCTCTGGTATTTTATAATAAATTTAAGCTTTAGTTGTCATATGGGTTGGAAATAACTCAAGAGGTCATCTTGTCCACCAACTCTCCTAAATTATAAGTATATGAAAACCATCCATAACGTCAGCTGAGTAGCTTTTGCTTAAACAGCCTCTAAAGAATAAGTTTCTTTATTAAGAGCCCCAAATTTCATAAGTATTAATCAAGCATATTCTCTCTAAGGCATAGCCTTTCTTTTTTTGCATTATTTTTTAAACGGCATTGACTTAATTATCTTTCAGTGAACAGAGCAACATCAAAATAATTTATATCCTCCATTCTTTTTTCAGGCTCCCATGGTAGTTGAGAACTATAAAGTTGTTTTTATTCACCAGGATTTTTTTTGTAAAAATTGACTACACTATCTTCCAAGTTACATCTCATTGATGAGACCTTCAAGTGAACACAGTGTTTTAATGAAGTCCTGATTAATGGTGTGTATGGTGAGTAGGTGACTTCTCCCTTATAGGACATTTCTCAATATACACAGCATTTCCTTTCCAATCTCTTACTCTTTGGGGATCTCCTGTGTCTTATATAAAAGAGTACCACCTGAAGTGAATTCCAAGTGCCTTTAGGTAGGAATTAAGTTAAAATAAGCTCCAGAAGCATTAAAACAAGTGGCTGATGAGTGTCTCCTTCGATATCTGACCTTGGTGGTCCATGTTTTTCTAGTGTACAGGCCAATGTTAAAACCTCCAGTTTTTAAATACAATTTTCCTACCTTTGTCACACACATTTCTGATTTTCTTTTAGTGGGTGTGCACTTAGATGTGGAAACTCATTTTATCACAGAAATGTACACAGCTTTGCTTAGGGCAGGATCCTGTCACTGAGGACCTGCTGGGGGACACCAAGCATGGGGCAGTGACACAGGAGTCTTGTTGATGGTGTCCCTGGAACCTCCGTGGCCTTAATGAACTTCTCCAAAGAGTGTTTCACAAGCCAAATTTAGATTCCAGCTGGTTTCTTTGATTTTTTTAACTTTTTTTTTTAATTGAAGTATAGTTGATTTACAATGTTGTGTTACTTTTAGGTGAACAGCAAAGTGATTCATATACACATATATAAGTTATACATATATATACACACACGCCCACAGGCTTCCCTGGTGGCTCAGACAGTAAAGAATCTGCCTGCAATGCAGGAGACCTGAGTTCAATCCCTGGGTCGGGAAGATCCCCTGAAGAAGGTAATGGCTACTCACTCCAGAATTCTTGCCTAGAGAATTCCATGGCAGAGGAGCCTGATGGACTACTGTCCTTGAGGTCACAAACAGTCAAACACAGCTGAGTGACTAAAAAAAAAGTACACACACATACACACATATATACATATTCTTTTTCAGATTCTTTTCTCATACAGATTATTATAAAATATTGAGTAGAGTTCCCCGCACTGTATAGCAGGTCCTTATGGTTATCAGTTTTATATAGTAGTAGTATATATGTATGGGGCTTCCCTGGTGGCTCAGTGGTAAAGAATCTGCCTGCAATGCAGAAAACCCGGGTTCCATCCCTGGGTTGGGAAGATCCCCTGGAAGAGGGCATGGCAACCCACTCCAGTACTCTTGCCTGGGGAATTCCATGGACAGAGGAGCCTGGTGGGCTACAGTCCATAGGGTCACACAGAGTCGGACACAACTGAAGTGACTAAGCAGCAGCAGTGATATATATGTGTGCATATGGTAGTGTGCATATGTTAATTCCCCAACTCCTAACTTATCCCACCCAACACTCTCCCCTTTGGCAACCATAACTTTGTTTTATCTATGGGCCTTTTGCGGTTTTGTTTATGAGTTCATTTGTATCTTTTTCTTTTTAGATTGAACATATAGGCAATATCACATGATGTTTGTCTTTCTCTATCTGGCTTACTTCACTGAGTACAACAATCTCTAGGTCCATCCATGTTGTTGCAAATGGCATTGTTTCATTCTTTTTCATGGCTGGGTAATAGCTGTTATATATATATATATACACACATACATTGGAATATTTATATATATATATATACAATGAAATATATATAAATCACATATACGTGTATATTCAATGGGTCATATATCATATATATATAATGGAATATATATATATATATATCTCACACCTTCTTTATCCATTCATCTGTCAATGGACATTTAGGTTGCTTCCATGTCTTGGTTGTAAATAGTGCTGCAATGAAATTTCAGGCTTATCTGGGGGTCTCGTTCCTGGATACAGATATTTTCTTGTTCATCTAACTCCAAATTTCTTTCTTACAGCTTCATGTTCTATAGAGGTGCCTTGCTCCTATGTACTATTAAACACAATGCCTAAAAATTAAGCAATGCCAGGCTTGCCATTAGTAAACTATGGAGCTAGTTTACCAATTATATGATGGTGACTCTGTTTAGGAATAAAATTTGGAGGAAGGGGAGGTGGGTATCATGGTAACATCCACAATGCTAAGTTCCTATTCCACTGCTGTCTCTGCTGTCCCTTTAGATGCCCCCTTCATGTGGATTGCCACCATGATATCAGTTCAGTTCAGTTCAGTTCAGTCGCTCAGTCGTGTCCAACTCTTTGCGACCCCATGAATCACAGCACGCCAGGCCTCCCTGTCCATCACCAACTCCCGGAGTTTGCTCAAACTCATGTCCACCGAGTCGGTGATGCCATCCAGCCATCTCATTCTCTGTCATATAAACAGATGTAAATGTTGATTCATTGTCACTTTTCACATGGCATTAATTTAAACTTTACTAAGTTTTACAATTTTTAAAATATGAACTTGTTACAATTTCTTTAACCCTTGTGTTGATCCTTTGAGAGATAAAATGCCCTACTTATAATAAGTATTATGGGTCATTATTTGACCCAAAATATAAAGAAATCTGTGCTTACTATGTAAATACTCTGAATTCTCCATACGACATTTCTATAGAAGATTCTGACTCAAAAGACGTTCAAAAGAATATATTAATTCTTTTCTCAAATCCTAACATTTTCATCTGGGAGGTTAGTGAAAATTTTCCTACATTTTGCATTTTGTTGGATGGTTATTACTTGTAAGTTTTGCTTTTTTTCAATACGTACAGCTCACTATAACTTATGCCAAGACTGACTTTCTGTTTATGCATCTTCAGGGCTGTGTGCCCAGCTCTAGAGTGGTGCTTGTTATCAAAAATACTCCTTAGGAAAATCTAATACATGATTGCTTTGTAAATAATATCATTCCGTTCAAAACCAGGTTCTTTTCTATTGGCTAGATAAAATGTACACATGAAAATGCATGTACATTCTTTTTGTACTGACAATGGGTTAGTTTCTTTAATCCATAATAAATCACAGCCCCAAACCTCCTGAGAATGTCTGTGTGGAGACAAGATCGATAAACAGATAAGACACAGAAACACATCATAGAAACCCCATGAACCACAGTTTAGCATATTACCAGTTATGTCACTGTTTCTTATTGCTATACGTTGAACACCTCACAGCTTTCTCATATGTTCTTGCCTTATCAGAGAGTCTGAAAGTGTGAAAGTGTTACACACTTTGTGACCCTTTGTGACTCTTTGTGACCCCATGGACTGTAGCCCACCAGGCTCCTCTGTCCATGGGATTCTCCAGGCAAGAATGCTGGAGTGGGTCATCATTCCTTTTTCCAGGGGATCTTCCTGACCCAGAGATCGAACTTGGGTCTCCTGCACTGCAGGCAGATTCTTTATAGTCTGAGCCACCAGGAAGCCTATGAATTAGATTAAAAGCTATTGGAATATGGAGAACTGGATAAACAGAGCAAAATATTTTTACTCTATTGATAAAAAAATTGGGACAATGTTCCTCTTTCTGAATCAGTTCAGTAGTGTTTTCAAAACTGTTAAAGCATAAGCTGATCATTAGAATGGAAAAATATACCCTGTACAGATATAGGAATCATCTTTCAAGGAGGATAAATATGTGTTTATATGCACTGTATAAAAAAGAGAAATAGTTATTTTAAATAACTGCATTAAAACAAATGACTGAAAGGGTAAGCCCTCATGAAATTCTGAAAAACTACACAAGAAAATGAGCTGATTTAAATGTGGAAAGACCTGAAAAGATTTGGGGCTGCCTGCAAAAGAATCTGTCTGCAATGCAGGAGACCTGGGTTCAATCCCTGGATAGGGAAGATCCCCTGGAGCAGGACATGGCAACGCACTCCAGTATTCTTGCCTGGAGACTCTCTTGGACATAGGAGTCTGGTGGTCTACAGTCCCTGGGGTTGCAAAGAGTCAGACACGACTGAAGGGACTTAGCAGCAGGCATCACAAATTGGACTGTCTCTTCTGGTCATCGCTGATAGCTGTGGATGGTCAAGAGACAAGAGAATGAGTGGTGATAGGAGAATGAGACTGATACGGTGTTGACTAAAAAAAAACCAAAAAAAACGCACAATTTTAAAAGTTGAGAATTGTGTTCTATTCAGCAGATTTTCTGAGGACTTAAGCCTGGAAGACAGCCTCTCAGATAGCTCTGAGGGACTGCTACAAAGAAGTAAGGGAGGAAAGAGGATATACAGAGGTTTTGCAAGAAGAAACAAGTGGCCAGAACATCAGGAGACTACTGTTAGTTAAAGAAAATCAGACATCTCAGACTAATTAATTTAGTGTGTTTCTACTCATGGGAAGATGCAAGAGCCTAGGCTTATTGAAATCATTCCTTTGACATGTTCCTTAACTATGTAGGATGACTATCCTGTTTTTTCTCCATCCTGAATCCCCTCAGGGTGCACAGTCAGGGGCAGCTGCAGTGGCTGATGGTTTGATGTCTGAGAAACTTCCTTTGTTTACAGATATGACAGGTAATAGTTTCACCCACAATAGATTCTAACACCTGGTAGACTGAGTCCTGTGGGCTTCAGCACCTGGCCTGTGAGCCCTTCCCATCTAAATCTGAACGTATTTCTATCCCTTCTAAGGCATGTAGCAGGCCTTATATCCCAAGGTTTATAAAGCCAACAACCAAATGGGCACAATCCATACCAGCAGGAACAGTGAGAATGATTGAAAGAGGACATTGAGATTGTGAGATATCAGTCCGATCGTGACTGTTGTTGGACATCGCTCCTGTGAATGTTAAGGTCATCAGGTTGTGCTCTGACACGGTTTTTCATTTGGGACGCACAAGGGTCAGTCCTTACCCATTAGAGTCAGGAATGAATATCGTATGAAAGATAAAGTCTATTCTTTCTGTCCATCACTGGGCGAGGTGGGTCTCCAGATAGGAAGGACACCATGTCTAGAAAGGGATTATCAGGTAGGTGAGAAATCAGAATTTGGGGGGTTTGGGAATCTTTGACTGGGTTCCCACTAAGGGGAAATCCTCAACTTTTAATAACTATGGCTCCTTGGGTCTAAGAATAAAAACAGACCATGATTTTCTGGTGTTAAAGTTTCTCAGGAGATTTTGTTGACTTAATTTCACCTTTGTGCATTCTATTAATAGGAGCAGGCCATGGGTGTGTCAAAAATACTTCTAAAAGGTTCCTCTTAGCTCTGTCACTCTCCTGCTCTCTCTTGTGCACATGTGGGCACTCATGTGTGCAAAAAAAAAAAAAACCTTTTACCATTTTAGCATTTTCCAATTTTCTCTTAGTTCCTCACTCACCCAGTCACCATTTTAGCACACATCCCATAATAAGCAGCAAGTGTGTTATCAGCAGAGATAACAATGTGATATTTACCACCAATTTGACCTCAGAAATCTTTCTTATCATTTTTTCTTGTGAGCTCTCAGGATCTTATTACAGAGAACACAGTCCTTGACCAGTGAAAATATTTCCAGATAAATCTGCACCTGAATATCTTTATACTAAAGGTGTCTCCCGGATCCTGCCTGGTGTCCCACATCAGTAGATCAGATGGAGATCAAAATTACATTTATCTCACATGCTGATGAGGCAGAAAGTGAAGGCCAAGGTTCTAAGGGGAGAAGGGGGCATAGCTTATAGCTATTCCAAAGATAAGCATGGTGCAGAAACCAGTGGCTAAAGGTCTGGATCTGAAGAACGGAAAAGGGAGAGACCAGTTCACATCTTCCAACTTAAGCAGCAGACCAGCAGGGCCCCTCCGAGTTCAGTAGAAACCCACCTCAGTGCTGCTTCAGGGTGTGGAAGCTTGTCGACCACTGCAGCAATGGGACATGAAACTCGGGAGGAGGGAACCCTGGCAAGATGTCCTTTTCCTTCCTGGGGTCTCCTGCACTGGGGAGATGTATCTCTCAGCTAAGAGAGCAATTCAGTATCATATGCTATGGTGTCTGGAGCCAGGCACTCTATCTATTTCTCTTGTTTTCATTCCTTCAAGTCGCTTCAGTTGCGTCCCTATGGACTTTAGCCTGCCAGGCTCCTCTGTCCCTGGGATTCTCCAGGCAAGAATAATGGAATGGGTTGCCATGCCCTCCTGCAGGGGATCTTCCTGACCCAGGGATCAAACTCACATCTCTATGTCTCCTGCATTGGCAAGGGAATTCTTTACCACTAGCGCCACCTGGGAAGCCCCTTATTTCCTTATAAAAGGAGGAAATCTGGACACAGAAGCAGACGTGTAAAGAAAGGACAATTTGGGCTTCCCTGGTGGCTCAGAGGTTAAAGCGTCTGCCTGAAATGTGGGAGACCTGGGTTCGATCTCTGAGTCAGGAAGATCCCCTGGAGAAGGAAATGGCAATTCACTCCAGTATTCTTGCCCAGAGAATCCCATGGACAGAGAAGCCTGGTGGGCTATAGTCCACAGGGTCACAAAGATTCGAACATGACTGAGTGACTTCACTTCAATTTAAGGAGAAGATGGCTGTGGGCAAACCTAGGAGGCAGGCCTTGTAGTCTTCCTCCACAGCCTCAGAAGAAACCAACCCTGCAGACACCTTGACTTTGGTTTCCCAGCCTTAGCCTCCAGAACTGTGAGACCATAAGTTTCTGTTGTTTAAGCCCCTCCCCACCCCCATTTATGGTGTATTATTACAGCAGCCCTGGGAAACGAATACAAATTCCAGTTATGCTTTATCTCCATCTCTGGCTTAGTTCTAAGCAGAGGAAAAAATTATGATCCCAAGCAGAGTCTATTTCCCTAGCAATCAGGAACAACTCCCAGAAGCCCACAGCCATCACCCAGGGCCTTTTTCCTTCCTATGTAGAAGGTGAAAGTGCATACCAGGCACTGGGGTGCCGCCCACTGGATCCCTTATTTGTCTTAAATAGGCCGATTCGGAGGGGTCCTGGACTTCTCGTTACCTTTAATTTTCTAACTGAGTGTATTCAGAAAATGGTTTGGTTTCCCAGAACCTTGGTCTTTCTTCCTGCCTAAAAGAGGGTGAAAGTTCCTTCCTCTAGGTATTCACTTGGTTTCAGTCAAGCAGTGAGTATAATATGCCTTCCATGTACCAGTAAGTCAAAGCACCTTACTTCCATTTGCCTTCTGTTTCACTTTCTCCATTGACCAAATTTCAGTTCAGTTCAGTTCAGTGGCTCAGTCATGTCCGACTCTTTGCGACCTCATGAATCACAGCACGCCAGGCCTCCCTGTCCATCACCAACTCCTGGAGTTCACTCAAACTCATATCCATAGAGGCGGTGATGCCATCCAGCCATCTCATTCTCTGTCGTCCCCGTCTCCTCCCGCCCCCAATCCCTCCTAGCATCAGACTCTTTTCCAGTGAGTCAACTCATCTGAGCACTTAAAATATAAACCCCTCACTGTGACTCAAATGACTCTGCTACAAAAGAGGATAATGATAGGACTTCGACTTCTGTGGGGTGTTTGTATGGACGAAATGATTACGTGTAAATCACGCAGCACTGAGCCAGGTGCCCTGGAGTGCCCAGTCATGTTAACTGCTGCTACTCCTCATGTGGCTGTAACCCTTAGCTCCCAGGAGGGACGACAGCTTCCGTTCAATGCCAACAGGCAAAATCTAACACGTGAAAAAAATTACCATTTAAATAAATGAATGATTGTTTCATTTGCTGGTTTTGTTTTTGTTGTTCATTTGCTCAGTCATGCGTGACTGCTTGCAACCCCATGAACTGCAGCATGCCAGTCTTCCCTGTTCTTCACCATCTCTTAGAGTTTGCTCAAACTTATATTCATTGAGCCAGTGATGCAATCTAACCATCTCATCCTCTGTCACCCGCTTTTCCTCTTACCTTCAATCTTTCCCAGTATCAGGGTCTTTTCCAATGAGTTGGCTCTTCGCATCAGGTGGCCAAAGTATTGGAGCTTCAGCATTGGTCCTTCCAATGAATATTCAGGGTTGATTTCCTTTAAGATTGACTGGTGTGATCTCCTTGAAGTCCAAGGGACTCTCAAGAGTCTTCTCCAGCACCACAATTCATGCATTCAGCTAACCTTTATTTTTCCACGTAGGGGACTGAACCCAGTACATGGTGCTTATTCAAGACAAATGAAGGATCCAATATTTCACCTGATTTCACCTTTCAGCCCTCCTGAGTCCTGTCAATGCAATTTCACCTCATACAGAGGAGAAGGAAAAAGTCCCTTATGTGATGCATGTGGGGATCCAGGAGGTAGATTGTGCTTATGATCATAAATTTCTCCTCAGTTTGGAACCAAGTGGGCCCCAGAGGTGAAGTTAAGTCTCAATTTAGGTCTCAGGTATTTCTCTTAGAGGGTAAATAAAATGTAAACATCATCTGACAAGTTCAACACTTCCAAGTAAAAATATTTTTCTTGATTCAATACTATTAAATGGTGTGGTTCAGAAGTGTTTTCATGATTATACTGATTTCCACAATAAAACTGAAATGAGGAAGATTAAAATATAATCTTGAGTAAAGAAGAAACAGGAGAAAAGCTTCAACAGCTATATCTAAAGATATACTACATATGCAAAGTTACATGGCTTTGAAGAAATACTCTGGAAAAAATAAAGGGAAACTCACTTTTGCTTCAAATAATCTAAATACTAATAAGAATAACTAGATAAGTAACTCATTTCTCCATTTTATGTTTCTGTTTAGCTTAGCTTTAGGCAGGCATCAATATAGTAGGAAACGTTTTCCTAAGTAAAGCAAAAAAAAAAAATGCTACCCACACAATCATGAATGAATATCATTGCCAGTGTATGAAAATCCCTCATGGGCAGTGTTGTTTAGGTAGTTCTCTCACCATGGGGATGTTAGAATGGAGAACAGTGGGCGTCTTGTAAGATACTCACGTGAGGGAAGGAACCTCGCCAACGCCTCTGCAAAAGAAAACATTTAGCATTCTGCTTACACAGGTCAATCGTGGACACAACAGAGTTTTATTCCTTTTGGCAGGCTAAAGGCAGCTTCTGTGCTTGAGATCTTCCATACATCACCGGGTAACTTCAACATAGACTTTGCTTCCTCATGGAAACTTCTCCTCAGGTTACAAAGTACATGAAAACAAGAGGGAGGGTGCTGGGGGGAAATTCCACTCTCCAGTTGGTTCACTTGAATAATTTCAACAACAGTGACATTGATCAGTTTTACTCCTATGGGAAAGTTAACAGGAGCTGAAGTTATTGCCCAGTGGTAAAGGTGGACTTCCGCATCTCTATTTTGGGAATAAATACTCTTTAAGAAATCCTTGAAGTGAATGACTAACACATGGATTGCCAAACAACAAGACAGAAGATTTGCAGACGTGGGCAGTGGAACTTCCCATTTCCTGGTTCAGCTTAAAGGGGGCAGCAGTCCCCTCCATGTCCCACAATGCATAATGTCCCCAAAGGGACTCCAGAGTGAGGCATTTCTGGTTGACCTGAGGTTTCTGCTTGTAGTCTAAAGAGAAATGATGCTTTACAATTTGTCTGGATTTGTCTCTGCTTTTTTTTAAAGAGCGATGTTATTCCAGCTAAGAGAACATTTTTCCAGCATATTTAAACAAAATGGGGGCAAGTTGGATATAAAACACTGGGAAGAACACATCTTATATAATTTTGCCATATGAACTTCCTTATGCAATATTTTCTTTAACAAAATTTTTGTTCTGCCTAAGAACATAAGTTGAGAAACAATGTGAGAATGACTAAGCTGATCCTAGTCTAAGAAGTGTAATTAGACACAATGATGCCAATTTTAAAACAACATTTAAAATAAAATTAAATCAATCTCGAGGATCTTACAGACTTCGTGTGTAACTGTGATATGAATCCTTCTAGTGGCCTGAGAGAAGGTGGGGCTTCACACTTCAGGCGTTGGAGGCAGACAACCGGAGATGGAAATTCAGCTTTGTCACTCTTGGTGTGTGATCATGAGGTATTTAACCTCTTGGGACACCAGTTCTTTCATATGGAAATCTGACAACAAAAGCACTTCCTACCTGTGGTTGAGAGTATTAAATGAAATGATGCCTTTTATACAGGACATGTGAAATAAATATTAGCTTGTAATATTCAAAAATATAGGAATCAAGTCTATTGAGAATGTTGAAAAGTTAGCTGCTCAGTCATGTTCAACTCCTTGAGACCTCATGGACTGTAGCCTGCTAGGCTTCTCTGTCCATGAAATTCTTGAGGCAAGAATACTGGAGTGGGATGCCATTCTCTTCTCCAAGAGATCTTCCTGACTCAGGGATTGAACCCAGGTCTCCAGATTTCTTACCATCTGAGCCACCAGGGAAGCCCATTACTGACTTCCTAATAGAAATGTGAAGTGTAACTAACCTTGGGAATATATATGTGTATATCTAGCTTCCCTAGTGGCTCAGACAGTAAAGAATCTGTCTGCAACATGGGAGACCTGGGTTTGATCCCTGAGTCGACAAGATCCCCTAGAGAAGGAAATGACAACCCACTCCAGTATTCTTGCCTGGGAAATCTCATGAACAAAGGAGTCTGGTGGGCTACAGTTCACGTGGTTGCAAAGAGTTGGACACGAACTGAGCAACTAACACACAACACATATCTAGCCAGTGATGTTGTGTGTACTTCAGTTCTGTGTGTACTTAGGACTCAGCAAATCTGGACAGATCTGCAGGATAGCAGAGGAGAGCCCTTTAAGATTGAGATGGGTACTATGAAAATTCTCATCTTGGGACTTCCTCGGTGGTTCAGGGATTAAGATTCGGCGCTCCCAAGCAAGGGGCATGAGTTTGATCCCTGGTAGGGGAACGAAGACACCACATGCACCATGACACAGCCGAAAAAATAAAGACAAAATAGCAACTTACATTAAAAAAATGAAAAGACTCATCCTAAGTAATAGAGAATGAGTCAAGGACACAGGGCTGATGTTGGAGCTGGAGAAGGGACTCAGAACTACCCACACCTGCCACTCAGATATATGAACTTGTTTCTAAAGAATACTTGACCAAAAGACATGGTGTGGCAATCAAAAGGGCACAAAATCAATTAAAACAAAATAAGTGGAAAGGGATTTACTAAAATTTGCTTAGAATGTTGAGAGTGCAAAGTGGCAACCCAGGACTAGCAGCGTGGGCAATGATGAAAGATGTTGCTGGGGACTCTGGAAGACAAGCCAGCCTTACCAAGAAATTGATGTCGTGGACATGAAAAGCTTCAGGACAGACACTGCAGACAGCTCTAGTGAGGGCATCTGGTGAGAGATTATTCTGAAGGCACTGGAAACATGACTGATGTGTCAGTGGCAGTAGCATCTCTACATCAAAGGATACTTCTACAGGGATCCTGAGCAGAAAAGAAGGAAATGACAGCCATCACACAGCAAAGAAAAGGAACAACTGGCTGAGCACAGGGGAACTCACCCTGGTGATTCAGAATTGTCAGGGCCAATAGCTACAATGAATCTTAGGAAGGGCACTCTCTCACCCGGGCAAATTCCTCTGGTCCAACTTCTGATGCTCATCCAGAAGAATTTTTGGGTGTCTATTCCCACCAGGACCACCTACCCTAAACAACTTAAGGAGTCTTAGTTGGAAATATTTACAACAAGCAAGTACTTTTAATTTTAAATATTCTCATAATGCTATAATTGAAATTTTCTCTCAGAGCTAAAAGTTTACAGCCCTTACCTAAATTAGCTCCTTTGTCTCCGACCCAGGAGTCTCATGCCTTTGGTCACCATTCATGAAACTCTGGTAGGCTAATGTGCAAATATGATAACATCTCAAACCCTTTATAGTCCTTGGTAATATTCAAGATCGTTACTGTTCAGTTCATTTCAGTTCAGTCGCTCAGTCATGTCCGACTCTTTGCGACCCCATGAATCACAGCACGCCAGGCCTCCCTGTCCATCACCAACTCCCGGAGTTCACTCAAACTCATGTCCATCGAGTCGGTGATGCCATCCAACCATCTCATTCTCTGTCATCCCCGTCTCCTCCCACCCCCAATCCCTCCCAGCGTCAGAGTCTTTTCCAGTGAGTCAACTCATCGCATGAGGTGGCCAAAGTATTGGAGTTTCAGCTTTAGCATCAGTCCTTCCAATGAACACCCAGGACTGATCTCCTTTAGAATGGACTGGTTGGATCTCCTGGCGGTACAAGGGACTCTCAAGAGTCTTCTCCAGCACCACAATTCAAAAGCATCAATTCTTCAGCGATCAGCTTTCTTCACAGTCCAACTCTCACGTCCATACATGACCACAGGAAAAACCATAGCCTTGACTAGACGGACCTTGGTTGGCAAAGTAATGTCTCTGCTTTTTAATATGCTGTCTAGGTTGGTCATAACTTTCCTTCCAAGGAGTAAGCGTCTTTTAATTTCATGGCTGCAATCAGCATACCGTTGCTGCTGCTGCTAAGTCACTTCAATCGTGTCCGACTCTGTGCGACCCCATAGATGGTAGCCCACCAGGCTCCGCCGACTCTGGGATTCTCCAGGCGAGAACACTGGAGTGGGCTGCCATTTCCTTCTCCAATGCATGAAAGTGAAAAGTGAAAGTGAAGTCGCTCAGTCGTGTCCGACTCTTCGCGACCCCATGGACTACAGCCTACCAGGCTCCTCCACCCATGGGATTTTCCAGGCAAGAGTACTGGAGTGGGTTGCCATTGCCTTCTCCCCAGCGTACCGTTAGGGAGACACAAATGAAAAGACAAGGAGTTAACCACTACTTATCTATTACAATACTGAAGTTTAAAAAAAAAAGCAAGCACTGGCAAGGATGTAGAGCAACTGGAAGTGGTGGAAATACAAAAATGGAATGGCCTTTTTCAATTTCTTATAGAATTAAACACATGTGTGGCCTATTATAGCAATCCCACCCATAGGCATGGATTAATATCTAAAGACATCAGATTTTATGGTTACACAAAAACCTGCACATGACTGTTAATAACTGTCCTATTCATAATTGCCCCAAATTTTAAACAATCTAAATGCCCTTCATTGGTTTTGATAGATGAAGAATGGTACATATCCATGCCATGGAATACTACATGGCAATACAAAAGAAATGAACTAAAGAAACACAGAACAAATTGAATGAATTTCAGAGGCATTGCACTGAATGAAAAAAATCAAGTCTCAAGAGACTACATACTGTATGATTGCATTTATGTGACATCCCTAAGTCAAAACTATCGGTAGAGAGAACAGATCAGTGATTGAAAAGGGTGAAGGATGTAGGGAAACTGTGACTACAAATGGGTAAAATGAAGGAGTTTGGGGGGATGATGAAACTGGTCTGTATCCTGATGGTGATAGTGATTCCATGAATCTATCCATGTGTTAAGATACATTCAATGGCATAAAACAGTTTTATTTTATTTTATTTTAAAAAATAAAATTAGAATTTCACTAAAATTCTTATCAGTGTAATCCTACCCACCCTCTCATAAGTTTCAAAACAATGCATAATTTTTCAAGAAATAATTAATGTATAGTGAAATGCATGGATCTTAACTGTACAGGCCAGCAAGTTTTGACAAACAAAAACAGGTGCATAACTTTAGCATACAATTTAGATCTTTCTTTTGAGAAACATACCTCTTAAAAAATATTTTTATTGAAATATAGTTGAATTAAAATGTTAATTACCATTGTACAGTCAAGTGACTCATATATCGTTTTTCATATCCTTTTCCATTTTGATTTATCACAGGATATTAAATATAGTTCGTTGTGCTTTACAGTATGGTAAATCACTGGTAAAGTATCTGCCTGCCAAGCAGGAGATATGGGTTTGATCCCTGAGTCAGGAAGATCCCCTGGAGAAGGAAATGGCTACCCACTCCCATATTCTTGTCTGGGAAATCCCCCAGACAGGAGAGCCTGGTGGGTTACAGTCCATGAGGTCAAAAAGAGTCGGACTCGACTTAGTAACCAAACAGCAGCAGCTTCACAGTAGGAACTTGTTTTTTCACCATTCTGTATATACCAGTTTAGAGAAATATGCCTTTTTATTGTCATTTCCTCATCGTGAATGCTATTATAGCACATCTCATTGATGTTATGAAATTATATTTTCTTATCTGTTCTATGTACTCTATCGTGTACTCAAGAGTAAAAGGCAATAACAGGTTTCAGTTAATTCATCTCATTTGAATGAATATTTTAAGGTAATATTTTACTTTTTCTATTTAATCCATAATAAGACTCTATAGTTTAATTATTTTAATACTGTAAATATAACCACATTATAATAGCTTATAGAAAGTTTCAACGGTTGCACTAAAGCTTTAAAAATTCAATGTTCAGCATAGATATTGTTCAACCTGCTGGCATAAAGTATAATCAAAAATAGTAAAAAGACACTTTTATATAAATACATGGCAAAAGAAAATTTTGAAGCATTTATCTTTTTATATATCTATGACTTTCAAATATACTGATAAAAATTAAGCTTTCTAACCAACTCAATTATGAAAATGTACAGAAGTTTTACAATCAAACCTGCAGCATGGTAATTCCTAGATCATGACCAAAAAAAAACCCTAAATGACCAGGAGAGTCATAAGTAAACATTGGAGCTTATTTTAGCTAGACTTAAATGAATTTGTAGTCGGAAAAAAAGGTAAAGCTTTAAAAGAACACAAATAGCTATAATAAATTTTATTTAAAGACAGTGAGAGCTAAGTAAGAGCCCATTCAAAAAGCACAACTGTTTTACAATTTTCACATTTTAACCGTGAAGAAATCTAGTGACAAGACCAAACCTGTTCTTTAACCAGTCAAGCAAGTAAAAAAATACAATCGATACTGTAAAAAGAAAATCTAACCCCAGCAATTCTGGTGTTGAGAATGAGGTAATCCTTCGGTAACAAGCAGGGATTCTCTTTGATCAATGGTTTAACACTTCCCGGCATCTAATTTAGCACTTTTTGAGATCTCACGTTAACCTGAGCAGGTAACCTGCCTCTTTCCAGATTCAGAATGAATGAAAGATAATGAATGCCCCAGGAAAAACTCCTGGCAGTCATTTCCAAAGGTGCAGCCTCTCCTTAGTCTACCAAGAGAATAATATAATTCAGGCCCACTTCTGGCTTCCTGTTTTAATTTAATGCCCCCCCTTCAAAATCAGTTATAAAATGGAGTCCTTATATACCTGAATGAGCCCGATTCAATCTGATTCCGTAAGCGGGTTTCCTAGTTGTTCCTCTCCTTCCCTAGAGCCCTGGTAGTGGTTAGTTGTGGCACATCTTACCTCTTCCGGCTTCCACTTTAATAATACTGGAAGAAGTTCCTTTATTTCAGGAATTTATAAATAAAACAAAAGTGGGTAGTTTGAATGAAACTCTTACACAGGATCAACTGTACGGCACACTAAGCAGTTAACCTCAGTACTTAGTACGTTTAAAACAAATTATGAATCACGTATAAGGCTGTTCTTGTTTAACCCCATCCCATGCCTCTTTACACAGGAATCGGTGCATCGGTGCATAGGAAGGATGACTAAGAGAAAAGTCTTTGTTCTGTTCCTATCCTGACCCTCTTCATTTTCAGCCATCCTGTTTTTATGACATGCGTTAATCATCTTCTGGGGACTATATTGTTTAATTTGCCATACTGATATTTTATCAGGACTTCCCTTGAATGGCAGAATGGTATCAGGCTCTTTCACTAAAAATAAACACAGTTCAAAGTTCATATTCTCTGCTTGCCAGCTGTGTGAAATATACAAAATGAATCTCTCAGTGCCTCGGTTTACTTGTCTGTAAAATGGAGATGATAGTATGACTTATGGCTTTGTTGTGGGGATGAAAGGGATTGGTATGTATAAGAGGTTATAACAGTCCTTTTCAGCATGGGTACTGTATAAATTTTAGCTGTTTATTTATTAGACTGTGAGCCACATAGAGCCTATTGATAACTAGAGGTCTGCATGGCATGGACCCACAGAAGACAACATGTAAAGCAAAAAAGGGAAAGGGATATGAAACAAAACTC
This sequence comes from Moschus berezovskii, assembly GCF_049115385.1. Classification (NCBI taxonomy): domain Eukaryota; kingdom Metazoa; phylum Chordata; class Mammalia; order Artiodactyla; family Moschidae; genus Moschus; species Moschus berezovskii. The sequence continues at coordinate 38,471,021 of NC_142472.1, forward strand.
TATGGCTCAAAGTGTTAACTCCTGTGGGATTTCTTTTCTGTGAGGAAATCTTTTGTGAATATAAGGAGGTGTCTGAGCTCTCTTACCTACACACACACACGAGTGTGTGTCCTCAGTGTCCAAAATAAGGCTGAGTGTACCCTGGTGGCTCAGACAGGAAAGAGTCCGTCTGCAATGGAGGAGACCTGGGTTCGATCTCTAGGTCAGGAAGATCCCCTGGAGAAAGGAATGGTTATCCACTCCAGTATTCTTGCCTGGAGAATTCCATGGAAAAAGGAGCCTGGCAGGTTATAGTCCGTGGGGGTCACAAAGAGTTGGATATGACTGAGCGACTGACACATACATACATACATACTTGAAGTAGGCATTTAGTACATGTTTCTGGAACAAAAGCTACTGGCAGTATGAGTGGGATATGGACCACGGGAACAATTCTCCTGTCCTTAGGCCTGGCTCTCCTTTCTCTCTATAATCTGGGGAATGTGAAACTCAATAGTTGAGATCAAACTAAAAGTTTGGAGAACACTTTTTGAAGCTGTGGAGGGTCAGGGACCTGCAGGCAGAGGTGTAATTCCAACAAGTTGACCAAATGCGAATGTCATAAGCAGCAATCAACACAGGACCCAGCTTGAGAGGCTGTTGACATTCTGTGTAATTACTGCAAATGCACCCTGGGTAGCCCACATTATTGTAAACAGCATGTCCAACGCTGTATGGTATTAAATTAAAAAAATAAAAAAAAGCAGTGAAGTTATAGCCATTAGCGAAGCTGAATTGGAACTCCTAGAAAAATGTCAAGGAGATCTTAATTGTACTTTATATAATGGTCTCCTAGGCTAATAAGATATGATCTAAAACCATTAGGTATGAGAAGGTAAACATTTTAAGAGCACTTTTTTTGCCAAAAGGCTCTTCATTTCTATTTGACAACTCTCGCTCGGCCTTGAGGTAAAGCACTGCAGTGTTCTGAAAGAACAGATATTGTTTGTGACAGAGGCCGTGGGGCCCTGTGGTGTGGGAGAGTACCCCAAGATAATGTAGACAGAGCAACACAGCCTATAAATCTGGTTCTTAAGTTGCCAGTCTCCGTTCCACACCTCCCACCCTGGCAGAGGGGGTAGGGAGGTATGCTGTAAAAGTTATTCCCCTGTCACGTAGCATGCAATTCCCAAATGCTGGGAAACACCCATTATTCTGACAAGCTTCAGAACACATAAATCTATTTAGCCTTATAAATGACTGAGATTCATTCTCTCAAGTCGGAATCGTGCCAACAAAGAGCCATATATTTATGTCTTTTTTTTTTTTTTCAATGAGCTTCTGAGCTAAGACAGTGGATGCTTGAATCTCTGTAGCAGCTGGGGATTTTATAGAGTCTCTGCTCTCAATTATTGATAGAAGTCACCAGCAATCAAGTACACGGGTCATTGTAATTCTCTCCCTTGAACTCCAAAGACTGGTCTTCTATTCCTGGTTAAAGAGTACACTTTTTGCCTTAGTTCAGCTTTTTCATTGATTTCATTGAAGAAACATTATCTACTCCTCATAAGATGTATGTCTAAGTGAGAGGTATGGTCCCTTTTACCTACTTTAATGCTCTGTTAACAAAAGGGACTAGTTCCTGACTTTCCCTAAAGAGGGATATATGTGGGAAAAAAGTACCAAGAATTAGTCTATGTTTGGATTTTACAAGTGTGTCCAGTTAAAATTTATTACCTGAAAATCCAATTACCAAGGCAGAATTTAATGTAAATAGTTAGCTGGTTAGAAACGGTGAGTGGTTACAATTTGAAATTTAGTTCTGTTTGTAAACACAGCTTAGAAATCATTGTTCAGACGTGGATTTTGGTTCCAGTTTGTCTCAATCTTGTGTGTGTTCTGGTAAACAACCTAATGCTTCTTTTTACCTTTGTGTCTCTATTGTCCAGGGGAAAACATTACCGCTAAGTGAAATTTGTATAGTGCTTTGGGACACCTGCACAAATTGTACCATTTCAAATAGATATTAAGATGGCATTTGTTTAATCTAGTGCAAAAACAGAATAATACTTTCCCTAATGCTGGTTGGGTCATGTTTACTAAAGTGTGTTTGTTTCATTAAACATTAGCCGTTCAGGATTAGATGTTACATGAAACGGTCTACTTTTGTCAAATATATTTATGAAACCCTAAGGTAAACAAAGTTAAACAAGGCTTTGTTACGGGACTTCTCAAAGCCCTTAATATGTTAATGAGTATTAAGACTCTCCTAGGGGTAGGGTACGGGGTATTTCCCAAACTTATTTAGCTATAGCATTTGGGGGAGAGAACTTTTGTTTTGGGGTCAGAGGGAGGCTTTTGTGAAATGTTTGGCAGAAGAAACAGCACCATTAATAAGTGCAATTCAAAGATTTTTTTTTTCATAGATTTTAAAGAGGAAGCAGTGTTGAAAAGCATGTCTGTTCTTTCAGTATTATAATAGAAGCTGCCTTGGTGGACATGCATTTAACTTAGAACAGCTTTTCATGACTCTATAAAATATATTAGTTGAATTGTTGAATTTGTGGGTCAAAAAATGATGAACATCAGCATTTTCATGTATGTGTACCTAATATCAGTGACCCTGGTAGACTGAGCCATTAGACTAGTGGGTTAAATTCTAGTATGGCTGCAAACTTCTCTAACAAGTTGAATTTTATTTTGACCAAAATCAACTTTGTTTGTTCCTAAACATTTTATTACAGTTACGCTTATTCTTGTAATTGCATAATTTAATTATATTATGTAAACCCATATAGGGCTTCCCTGGTGTCTCAGAGGTAAAGAACCGGCTGCCAGTGCAGGAGATATGGGTTCGATTCCTAGGTCAGGAAGATCCCCTGGAGGAGGAATTGGCAAACCATCAGTATCCTTGCCTGGAAATCCCATGAACAGAGGAGCCTGGCAGGCTACAGTCCATGGGGTTTCAAGAGAGTCGGACACGACTTAGCGACTTATCAACAACACAGCACACTCATAAATATTAGAGTATGAAAGAAACTTGGTGGATTCTATACAAACTAGATTGAATGCTTTATCAATACTCTGTTTAAAAATTACTTTAAACTGAGGCACTGATGGGATATTCTAAAAGATTGGGGATGGAAATCTTAAAATTGTAGACATCTGCACTCTGTATTTTAAAGTGATTTTTAATTCTCACTACACATCAAAGAAACTAAACTTGAAATTCAGTTTGATATGTTAGGGTGTGGTTTAAAAGAATCAGAATTCCGAACAAAAGACCTATACTCAAAGCAGTGACTTTGATCCTATGTCAAAAGATCAATGAATATAGAGGGATCATATCCAAATATTTTAAAAACTGGTATGGTTTTGACACTGACCAATCAGAATGGATGCCTGTCACATTAGAAAGGAATCTCAAACTTAAACAAATACATATGGTGGCTGAATGTCAGCTGTGCCTACAAATGTTTTAGGTTAAAATATAACATTTTGATAGCTTACATCATTTTAAAACAATTCCTTGTTTTAGACAAATATTTTGATTATAGAGCCAAATGCTGCTCCTGGTCAACTCAGAGAAGACTTCTCTTGAACTACTACCAGTATTGACACAAAGAGGAGCTAGTCTGATACAAGGTACTTTCCTCATCCATCATTTCTTTTAATGATCAGGAACTGAAGAAAAGCAGGTTGGCTCCTATAAGCAAACGTCCGGGAAGAAGCAGGTGGAGGATTTAGAAATCAGAATTTAATGACAGAAATAGTTTCCTTGTTATTCATTGCATGAACGGAAAAGGTCAGAAAAAGGGGAGAAAAAGAAAAATAGAGTCAGAACCAGGATTCCAGGTTTGGGCGGAACAATGAGAATATTTGCTGCTAGAGGGAGTTCCTGTCAGACATGACCTACTCAGTTGGAGGAAATGGGGAAAACACTGTACTGAGTAAGTGACTGACCGGTGTCCCTCACATTCTAATCATTGTTAATTTCCGGGGGTGAGTAGAGGCTGTCCATCCACATCTCACAACCATGGTAAAGAATCTGCCTGCAATGCAGGAGCTTCAGGAGACACAGGTTTGATCCCTGGGTCAGGAAGATCCCTGGAGAAGGAAATGGCAACCCACTCCAGTATTGTTGCCTAGAGAATTCCATGGACAGAGGAGACTGGTGGTCTACTATCCATGGGATCACAAACGGTCAGATACAACTGGGCAAATAACACACACAACCAGTAAAAAACGAGGCTCAGAAATCAGGATTAAATCCAGACACAAAGAAAAAAAATACCACAACAAACTCTGTCAATTGGCAGAAACATAAGAAAGTCTATCCACAACTGTCAGTTTTTAATTAGTTGGAAATAATATAGTTGAGAGAAATTCCAGTGTTCTTTGAGGCTGTAAAACAAGTGTAAAATAATGATTTTGTTAAATTTAAAAAATGATGGTTATACCAAGGTTTTATTTTTCTTAAATTTCACTCCTTTGAAATCCACCATCTCTTCTTTTGAAATATCAGTTACTATATATCTATGTTTGGAGGAAGCCTGTGAGTTAGAAGCTGGTCTTGCCATCTGCAAATGCCTACTGGCATTGTTGCTTAGTTCCTAGCTGTGTGTTGGGATCATCTGGGGACTTTAGACAAGTTCTGATGCCAGTGGGCCACTCCCAGAGATTCTGGATCAAGTGATCTGTGATGCTGCTGAGGCACCAGATTTTAAAAGCTTCCTGCCTCAGGTGTTGTCCATGGACCAGCTAGGTTCACATCACCTGGGAAAGTTTTAGAAATACTGGATGGCTTTCCCTGGTGGTCCAGTGGTTAAGACTCAGTGCTCCGAATGCAGGGACCCTGGATTTGATCCCTGTTCAGGGAACTAGTTTCTGAAAGCCACAACGAAAGATCCTGCGTTCTGCAACAAGGATCTTGTGTGCCACAGCTAAGACCCAGCACAGTCAAATAAATAAAATTTTTTTAAAAAAAAGAAATACTGGAAATCGCATCCCACTTCTAGACTGACAGAGAATCAGAATCTGCATTGTCACAAGACTCCACATGAATTGGTGGCACAGGAAAACTGGAAAATCCAGAAAACTCTTTCTCAAAGTATTCTCAGAGAACCTACCTGAGAATCACCTGAGGTACTTATTTCTTTTGTTTAATAAAATGCAAACTTTGGGGGCTTAATTTAGCTCTTGATTAAAGATCTCTGGAGAAGAAGGGGGGTTTTTGGTGGGGGGAAGGAGAGGCGGAGTGGGACATGAACCTGAGGAGTCAAAGCTTGACAAGCACCCAGTGACCCTTCGCTCATTTCAGTCCCTCAGTCATGTCCGACTCTTTGTGACCCCATGGACTGCAGCACTCCAGACATCCCTGTCCATCACCAACTCCCAGAGCTTGCTCAAAGTCATGTTCATTGAATCAGTGATGCCATCCCACCATCTCATCCTCTGTCATCCCCTTTTCCTCCTGCCTTCAGTCTTTCCCAGCATCAGGATCTTTTCCAGTGAGTCAGTTCTTCACATCAGGTGGCCAAATTATTGGAGCTTCAGCTTCAGCATCAGTACTTCCAATGAATATTCAGGACTGATTTCCTTTAGGATGAACTGGTTGCATCTCCTTGCAGTCCAAGGGACTTTCAAGAGTCTTCTCCAACACCACAGTTCAAAAGCATCAATTCTTCAGTGCTCAGCTTTCTTTATGGTACAACTCTCACATCCATAGCTGACTACTGGAAAAACCATAGCTTTGACTAGACAGACAGTGACTCTTATGAGTGTCTAAATTGCGAGCCGTCAGGTGGGGGAAATAGGGAGGGTTTTTTAAAATTTTATTTTATTTATATTTAAAATTTCACTTATTTTTGGCTGCACTGGGTCTTTGTCCCTGCTCTTGCTCTTTCTCGGGCTGCAGTGTGCCACCTTCTCATTGCAGTGGCTTCTCTTCTTGTGGCACATGGGCTTAGTTGTTCCCAGGAATGTGGGATCTTCCTGGACCAAAGATCAAGCCCATGTTCCCTGCATTAACAGGTGGATTCTTAACCACTGGGTCACCAGGGAAGTCTGGGAGAGGTTTGTAAATGGTACATACTTTCAGCTATAAAATGAATGAAGTCTGAGAATTGTAAGACATGGTAACTACAGTTGATAACACTGGATTGTATAATTGAAATTTGCTACGAGAGTAGAACTTACATGCTTTCACCAAAGAAAAAAGGATAAAGATGAGGTGTTGTTGTTGTTCAGTCGCCAAGTTGTGTCCAACTCTTCTCGACCCCGTGGACTGCAACTCACCAGGCTGTCCTCACCATCTTCTGGAGTTTGAGGTGATGGTTGTGTTAATTAACTTGATGAGGGAAGTTCTTTCATAATGTTTATTTATATCAAATCATCACACTGTACACATCAGAGTGGAAACTGTACACTATATACATCTTACAACTTTGTGAATTTTATCTCAAGAATGCTGAAAAACGTAATACGAAAACTGAGAACCAACATTTTAGAGAATATGCCTTGGAGACTTTAGATAATGCTAAGGTCTGAATCTGAAAGGCTGTGGGAGGGGTTGGAAGCAGAACAGAGAATGCCAGCTGTATTAACAAGTACACGTTCTCAGTCTCTCTGCTTCCAAAGTCAAAGTAATACTAACTTTAAAGGAGGAGAAGATGCTTACTGTATCAATTTCTGGGGGGATTTGTGTCCATTCTTTTTAAGAACAAGTCAGATTTCAGGGAATAATCTAAGATGATCACTTGCCTTTCTTTAGGCACTAACAGTTAACTGAGGTTTGGGATCCATTCCAGTGTTTTTGTTCCTCATCAGAATTTAAAGTAGCCATTCTCAGAAATAAAGTTCATGGTTAGGGACCCAAGAATCTCTTGTAGAAATGATTGGCACAAACTTGTCTGAACATTTATTTCTACTCATACCCTGATTAAGTAGGTTCTGGCTGTGTTTCTAAACACAGAGCAAGGAGCACCCGTCTATGATAGCTACTCTCACACAACCATGCGTGCTGCTAGGTTGCTTCAGTCACGTCTGACTCTGTGTGCAACCCTATGGACTACAGCTTGCCAGGCTCCTCTGTCCATGGGATTCTCCAGGCAAGAATACTGAAGTGGGTTGCCTTGTTCCTCCTCCAGGGGGTCTTATTGAACCTGTGTCCCTTATGCCTCTTGCATTGACAGGTGGGTTCCTTACAACTAGTGCCACCTACACAACCACGGAGAGGGCATAAATCAAACCACAGTCCAGGCAAAGAACAGTTCAATGCAGCACAAGTCTTAGATAGCATGGTGTTGGCTTCTCACCTGGGTGTTAATATTATCCCCTAATTCTAGAATAAAAAAGAATTCTGCTGTAGCCTTTATTTATTCTAGTAATTCAGGTGCATATGCGTCAGTTCATGGCCATCAATATGGGTCTAGGAAGGAATTTATTTTGTTTTTGTGTTAGTTTGCTAGGACTGCCGTAACTAAATCCTACAAGTGTGGTGACAACAGAACTTTATTGTTTCACAATTCCGGAGACCAGAAATCTGGAAACAAGGTGTTAGCTGGGCCAAGTTCTTTCTGAAGGCTCTTGATGAAGACCATCCTGTCTCTTCCTAGCTTCTGGTGTTGGCTGCTGCTGCTACTGCTGCTAAGTCACTTCAGTAGTGTCCAACTCTGTGTGACCCCATAGACGGAAGCCTACCAGGCTCCCCCGTCCCTGGGATTCTCCAGGCAAGAACACTGGAGTGGGTTGCCATTTCCTTCTCCAATGTATGAAAGTGAAAGGCGAAAGTGAAGTCGCTCAGTCATGTCCGACCCTTAGCGACCCCACGGACTGCAGCCTACCAGGCTCCTCCATCCATGGGATTTTCTAGGCAAGAGTACTGGAGTGGCTTGCCATTGCCTTCTCCGTGGTGTTGGCTAGTGGCTGGCAATCCTTGGCTTTTCTGGTCTGTAGAGGCATTGTTCCAGTCTCTCTGTGTGTCTTCACATTGTCTTCCCTCTGTGCCTCTCTGTGTCCCTTCTTTTAAGAACATCCGTCATATTGAATTAAGGGCCCAATATATTTCAGTATGATCTCATCTTAACTAATTACATCAGGAATGATCCTATTTCCAAATAAACTCACATACTGAGGTTCTGGGAAAGACATGAATTTGGAGAGGTACTATTCAATCCAGTTCAATTTGGTGTTACTTTTATTTTTTTGGAATGCCCCATGGCATGTGAGATCTTAGTTCCCCAACCAGGGATTGAAACTGCACCTACTATATTGGAAGTGCAGAGTCTTAACCACCAGACCACCAGGGAAGTCCAATTTTTTTTGTTGTTTAAGTTTCATCATTTATTATTGTTTTTCTCCTTTATCCTTCCTTGCATTCTCTTCCATTCCTATTGATAGCAATATTTAATTATATTTTATATATGTCCTCCTTTCCTTCTACTTTCCTTCTTTACATAAATATGCATCCTGGAAGATGCAGTGTTGTTAAATAATACCAATGGAACTTTAAAATGGAAATAATGGAATTTTGCTGTAAACTTTGTTCTGTTTCATATTTATTTACTCATTATTTTATTTTTGTGATCTTCCATGTTGTTATATCCATTTAGCTAATTTCTTCTCATTGCTCCATATTCTAGAGCATCATCAAATGTTAGACAGCTAGGTGATAGAGAGCTACTTCTAACTCTTTGCTGCCACAAACCACTGAAGACTGAATCATTAGTCACTTAATTATTCACATCTCCTGTGAACTTAAGCAGAACTTTCTGGGATATATACCAGAAGTAGGATTCCCCTGGTCTATTAGCAAGGTATTAGCATATTTAACTTCCCTGAGATCTAACAAGAGTGATGGACGAAATGGCAGCACCATCCTACAGTGTATAAATTAGACAGTTAGTAGGAACCTGCTGTATAGCACAGGGATCTTAGTTCGGTGCTCTGTGGTGACTTAGAAGGGTGGGATGGGGAGGTGGGAGGGAAGTCCAAGAAGGAAGGGACACGCATACACATACATACATGCTGATTCACTTCGTTGTACAGCAGAAACTAACATAACATTGTAAAGCAATTACATCTCAATTAAAAAAAAAAAGAGGGTTTTCCCTGGTTGCTCAGAATCTACCTGCAATGCAGGAGACTTTGGTTCAACCCCTGGGGCAGGAAGATCCCCTAGAGAAGGGAATGGCTACCCACTCCAGTATTCTTGCCTGGAGAATTCCATAGATGGAGGAACCTGGCCGGCAGGCTACAGTCTACAGGGAAGCAAAGAGTCAGACACCACTGAGCAACTAACACTTAAAAAGAGAGAGAGAATTTTTATTCTCTTCCTTATTTGTCCATCTGATCGTGAAGATGGGTATCTCACACCTGCTTTAACATACAGCCCTTCAGTTACTAGTGAGGGTAAGCCACTCTACATTCCTTTCTCCTAGTTGCTGATTTTTATTTTCTGCCCATTTTTCTATGGGAAACTTTGCATTTCTCTTGCTAATTTTCAGTAGCTTCTTATATACTCTACATATCATCCCCTCTTCAGTTTCAGATATCTCTGGTTCCCCATTCACTATGCCTATAGGCTCCCTCCTTGAGCATAAATCTTTAATTTATGATGTAAATTTAAATTTTGATGTAACCGAATCCACCAGTTTTCCTTTTGGTTTGGTCTTTGAGATCTTGTTTTCAAAACATCCTCCTCATCTCCCCCACCCACTGTCATAAAATATTCTCATACATTTAGTTTTTTCAGGTTTGAGCTTTCCAATCACATTTATATATTTATAATTACATATGATTTAAACTATTTAAAACTCCTCAATGGTTTTCATATTGTTCAAAATCCTTCTTATGATGTATGAGGTTCTTTTGAAAATTCCCAGAATTTTTTGGCTCATCTCTCAGTGCTTTCCATCTCTTCATATCTTAATTTGCTGAATTGCTCACAAGCCTCGAAGCTTGCTACACATTCTCTAACACTCTGGACTTTGCATGTGTTTTTCCCTTGACCTGGTGTACTCTTGCCACAGTTTTACTGAACTGATTCCCACTAGTCCCTAAGGACTTGACTCAGACATCCCCTCCTTCAGGAAGTCTTCCTAGACTTCAAGACTGGATTAACCAGCTCCCTGTGTGCCTGTCATCTCTGGTCATGTTATAGTTCTTATTGCTTATATTATATCACCCTAGCAGATAACTGGATACCTGTCTGTTTCTACCACTAGTTATAAGCAATTTGGGAGAATAGATGGAGACTTAGTTATCTGCAGGCTTACATGGGCTTATATCTGCAATGCCTAGCCTATTGCTTGGCATGTAGAAGGAATTAATAAATAATTACAGAAGGAAAGAATGAATAATTTTCTGAGTCAGAAAATCTGACTCCTATTTCATCTATGGATAGAACCACATTCTTACTTTAGAGTATATTTAAGAGCAGATGTGCATTTTCTCTAAGTCATTCTTGCTAGTATAAGAAGTATATTACCTTAAGTCTCTTAAATAATTCTCCATTTTCCTCCCTCAACACTCCTTGGTGCCTAGTGTGTTGCCTTTCTACCAAGAACCATACAAAAGGTACATTCTTCTAGTTATAAAATACAAAATCCTAGGGATGTAATCTATAGCATGGTGAATATAGTTAATTATACTGTTTTGAATATTTGCTAAGAGAATAGATCTTAAAAGCTCTCACCACAAGAAAAAAAAAATTTGTAACTCTCTGTGGTGATGGATGTGAATAGAACTTACTGTAGTGATCATTTGGTAATGTATACAAATATTGAATCATTATGTTGTACACCTGAAACTATTATTAATATAATGTTATATGTCAATTATATATCAATTAAAAAAATAACTATTCAGTTTCTGCCATAATGTAGGGAAACTTTCTTTCTAACTGTGGTAGCTTGATCTGGGGGCTCACTGCCTTAAGAAAAACAAGTATTGACAATAAAAGTAGTTCTGAGCACTCAGGAAGAGGAGGTGGAAACCTCACTTTCAAAAGGGAGTGAGAAAAGGTGGGCAGAGGTAGAAGAAATCAGTAGTCAGCTGCCAATGCTTCCTTCTTGGGGCCAAAATTTTGCAGAGTTTTTTTGTAAAGTTATAGAGCTTAATCTATAGCTATGTAACAAATTGGTCCCAAAATTGGTGACTGAAAACAACAAACTTTTTTCTTATTAATATATATTTTAATTAATTGATATTTAATAGAAGGATAATTGCTTTACAATACTGTGTTGGTTTCTGCCATGCATCAACATGAATCAGCCATAGGTATATATATGTCAGACTGTATTTGAGTTTGCATCACTCCTGGGCAGGTTAACCTTGAGTGAAGTCCTGAATAGAAATCATTCTAACCAGATTTCGGGAGATAGTTTTCAATAATAAAAGTGTTTCTTTGTCTTGTTGTTTAATTTTCTATATTTATTCCATCCTTCTTCCTCTAATTCTAATGAAGTCTTCTGGTCATTGATGGTTCCTTTTCCCCCCTCTCAAAAGTACTGAGCACATAATCCACAATTAACAATATACAAACTTATTGAATTGAGAGACAAAAATCTTTAAACTCAATTCTGATACTTGTTAGTTTTATTAAAGATTTAATGAGGAAAGAGAATAATAAAAGAGTAGAAATTTCCACTAATAACTAACAGCTTAATTTATCCATCTTTCATCTTTCTTCAAAGTAGCCCATAATTAAGGGTTGATGATGTCATCATCTATAATAATACCTCGATGTGTATCTCCCTTTCAACTTGGCAAAGCGTACTACATCTGTTATCTCACTGTATCCTCACACCTGTGAAGACAGTAAAGCAGGCATTATCCCCATTTTGCAGACAGATTAGAAAAATTAAAATGCAGCAGTGTTAAGTGAGCTGCCTAATATCCAAGATGGGTCCTGATGTTGTCACTGAAACCCAGATCACCTCCTTTCCCATGCTATGCTTTCCCTCACTAGAACACAGATGTATCTGCAAATGGCAATCCATAGAGGCAAGAAAGCGTCTCCTTTTAAACCTTCAACATGGAGAATTCCAAGTTGCCATAATAATGTAATAAAAGCATGATTTTCCAGTAGTCATGTACAGTTGTGAAGGTTGGACCATAAAGAAGTCTGAGTGCCGAAGAATTGATGCCTTCAAACTGTGGCATCAGTTTGTCATGCTGGAGAAGACTCTTGAGAGTCCCTCGGACTGCAAGGAGATCAAACCAGTCAAATCCTAAGGGAAATCAACCCTGAATATTCATAGGAAGGACTGATGCAGAAACTGAAGCTCCAATACTTTGGCCACCTGTTGGAAAGAGCCAACTCATTTGGAAAAGACCCTGATGATGGTAAAGATTGAGGGCAGGAGGAGAAGGGGGCAACAGAGGATGAGATGGCTGGATGGCATCATTGACTCAATGGACATGAGTTTGAGCAAACTCCGGGAGACAGTGAAGGAGAGGAAATCACGGTGTGCTGTAGTGCATGGAGTTGGACACGAATTAGCAACTGAAGAACAAGGGCATAATTTTCAAAAACCTCGTTCCTGTGATGCCATTCCATAAACTACTCTGGATGTGAGTAGAATATAAGCTTTAGGAAAGTTTTCCTGTGAAGGACTAGATAGTGAATGTTCTAGGCCTTGCAGTCACATGCTCTTCTGTTGCATATTCTTCTTAGTTACGTTTTTCACTCTAGTTTTATTTATTTTTCTTAAAAACATTTATTTATTTGGCTGCTTTGAGTATTAGTTGCAGCATGCAGCATCTTCAGTTGAGGTACGTGAACTCAATGTGGCATGTGGGACCTAGTACCCTAACCAGGATTTAAACCTGCTCCCCTTGCCCCCCCCCAACATTGGGGGCATAGAGTCTTAGCCACTGGACCATCAGGGAAATTTCATTTACCCTTCTAGCTTTAAGATGTAAAAATGCTTTTGGCTCATAAACTGTTCACAAATAGGCCATGGGATTTGTCCCACGGGTCCTGACTTAGGATGCTATTTGTCCTCAGAAGGTTAATGGTGACCACTCAACTGACAGCTGTAGTATAAACTTGCTATTGTTGTCTGGGGTGACTTGCTGGGCAGTTTTCTTTAAACCCACAAATTACCCACTTTTCGGTGTGTCTTTTTTCTCTGAATTTCTTGCTCTGCCAGGTGATATGCCATATGTCCCTTCTGGGGCATTGCCGGATCTATTACTTAGTTTTGTGAACTGTGTTTTGCACTCTGCTTGCAGTTGGGGATCGTGGACTGTGATGCTCCCTTTCTTTTCTAGTGTATTGAACTTCTCCCTGGAGAAGGAAATGGCAACACACTCCAGTATTCTTGCCTTGGAAATCCCATGACAGGGGAGCCTGGCGAACTACAGTTCATGGGGTCACAAAAAGTCAGACACGATTGAGTGACTGAACACATCGAACCTCTGAGGCCTTTTTGCTTCAATTTTGCATCTCCAAAGTGCGCCTCCCACCTCACTTTATAAGTGTGTCACTTGCTCATTCATGTCCAACTCTTTGCGACCCCATGTACTATATCCGGCAAGAACACTGGAGTGGGTTCCCATTTCCTTCTCCAGGGGATCTTCCCAACCCAGGTCTCCTGCATCGCAGGCAGATTCTCTACCATCTGAGCCACCAGGGAAGCCCCTAAACTTAGCCTTATTTATTCTCTTCATTGTCTTTTGTTAAAGCAAAAGAGGCTGAAGTTTGGGGTATCTAAGAGGTTAGTCAAGGGCATTGATATATCCCAGTTGATCATTAGAAGCCAGGGAGCCTCCCCAAGTTTAATTTACTTCTTTCTTCCTGGAGTCCTGGCAGGAGCTGTGGGAAAGAGCAGTGCTAAAACTTTTGGAAATCACCAATCTCAGGTGACACATGCTGTAGTGGAAAGTTTGTTCATCCTGAAGGCAATGGTGAGCCATTGTGGCAAAGCAGGGGCACCACAAGGTGTGTGGTTTTGAAAGCCCTCTTAGGTTGTGATGTGGCGGTTGGACTAATGAAATCGAAGTCTGAAGTGGGAGGTAATTCCAGTGGTCCAGCAAAAGATGCTCCATATCAGAGTTATGGAAACAACAGCATTTGGTGCCTGGTTATGAGTGTGAAATAGGGAAAGATCCAGAACAGTCTCCAGGTTAATGGCTTGTAAATTGGGAAACGATGCTGTAATCCAAACACTGGAAACACTGAGAGGACCAAGGAAGAAATTAGGAAGCTGGATGATTCATTCTGTCTTAGACATGCCAGATATGAAAATCCTTTGGGATGTGCAAGTGAAGATGCTCAGTATACAGTAGGAAAAACTTGTGTGAGGGTCATGGAGAGTGATTCAGCTGGAGTATTTGGGAAACATCTAGCTGTTGGCTGAGGTCATGGGTTTAGATGTGATTGTCCAGGGAGAATTTGGAACTTGAGAAACAAACAGAAGCAAGGACAAACCACCCCCGCAAGGAACCTTAACTTTTCAAGACGCAAGAAGAGCCTTCAATAGCATTAAGGGATCAAGAAGGATTGTTTAGAGAGAGAGGAATGTAACTGGAACTGTGTGCTGTCATGGAAGGCAGGATTGGAGAGAGGTTGAATCTAGTGAAATAATTAAAAAGTTGATTTTTTTGGTATAAAACAAGAAGTCACTTATTGAAATCAATTCACTAGAGTGGTGGGAAGCTAGATTGAAGTGATGTGACTAGTAAACAAAGGAGATAATATTGGATGTAAAGTCTGTAAAAACACCTTATTGTGAAAAGTTATGCAAATATACAGGAGACTTTGCATGAGGGCTAAGTTGCTTCAGTCGTGTCCCACTCTGTGTGGCCCTATGAATTGTAGACTGTCAGGCTCCTCTGTCCATGGGATTCTCCAGGCAGGACTGCTGGAGTGGGTTCCATTCTTTCCTCCAGGAAATCATCCTGACTCAAAGACTGAACCCAAATCTCTGATGTCTCCTGCATTGGCATGCAGGTTCTTTACAACTAGCGCCTCCTGGGAAGACCACAGGAGACTTTATTAATATATAATGAATACATTAATGAATGGACTTGAAACCTTTTGAAATAACTAATCCCTCTAAATTTAGTTACATGCCTAAATAGATAATAGATAATAGAATCATAGATAAGAGAATCAGTTGATTCACAAAAGAAGCTAAAAGAGCTCCTTATCCTCAATAAAAATCCCTTCTACAACTCTACCCATCCTCTGCAGGAAACTCACTATCTTAAAAACACTCCTGTCCTTTTACTGAATAACTCTAATTATTAGAGCCCCTATCAAGATTTTCTGTTTTTATCTTGGGGCCCCTTGCAGCTCTGGACAGTTCACAGACCTTCGTTTCTTGTATAAGGGCAGAGCTCACACAGGACCGCTGTCACCAGCCACTCCGT
This sequence comes from Moschus berezovskii, assembly GCF_049115385.1. Taxonomy (NCBI): domain Eukaryota; kingdom Metazoa; phylum Chordata; class Mammalia; order Artiodactyla; family Moschidae; genus Moschus; species Moschus berezovskii. The sequence goes on from NC_142472.1 coordinate 38,486,381, forward strand.
TCCCCGTGATCTTCCTATCAGTCTTGCACTGGAGTTTGAGGAGCAAGAAGCCATATCATTGGCTCTCCTTTACTTGCCCTTTTCAAAGGTTGTCACATAGGCCTTTGTGATTTCAAGGGTTTGGGAATCTTTCTGCTAGTGACAAAGAAAGAAGACTGAGGGAAGCAACAACAGCAACAACAAATGTGGGAAATTTTCAGAGCTTCAGAGGTCTTAGAATTAAGATCTTTGGCTCATGAGTGAGATATGAAGTGGATCTCATTTTTCTATGCCTGTGTTGGGCTCATAAGTCACTTCTTTAATAACTCTTCCTCCTGATCCTATGTTCTCATATTCTTCTTGACCTTTCTACCAGAAGGACTCAAAGGTAGCATCAAGATAGATCTAGAGGCCTCCCTTTATAATGCGTCTGAGAACACACAGGCTAAGTGACCCCCATTCCATTGACCTTAGCCCTCAAAGGAACTGTCATCTTTGTGTATTACCTCACAGCCATTTTCCATGTAGAGCTGAAACACAGATCCTAATTCTAAAATACAAGTATTTTCTGCCCTCAGTTTAATCTCATTAGTTAATGTGACCATCTTATATTCTTCTTTAAGTCTATAGACCAGAGCAGGACCAAGGAAAGTGGCCTGTGGTGTGAAAGGAGACCATGTTTCCATGTTGTGTTCAATCTACTAATTTTTTTTAGGAAAAGTCATTCAAAAGTATAGGCTTGCTTCATTATTTCATGATTCAGTTTCTATTTTATCCTTGTGTTCATGAAATATTGTGAGAAATACTTTGCTGAAATTCAGGTATATTATGAGGCTGGTGTGATGGTTACAGGTATGGAATCTGAAGGCAAACATGCTGGTTTTGAATCTTGGCTCTTGGATTTACTAGCTTTAAGATCTTGTGCTAGTAAACTGTGCCTCAGCTTTCTTATTTATAAAATGAAGATAGTTTTAATTTCTCATGGGATTTTCTCATAGAGCTTTCATGAGGCTTCCCTGGTGGCTCAGTGGTAAAGAATCTGCCTGCCAATGTAGGAGACACAGGTTTGATCCCTGATCTGGGAAGATCCCACATGTTGCAAAGCAACCAAGCCCATTCACAGCAAACTCTGACCCTGTGCTCTAGTGCCCAGGAGCCTCAACTGCTGAAGCTTGCATGCCCTAGAGCTTTTGCTCTGCAACAAGAGAAGCCATCACAATGAGAAGCCCGTGCTCCACAACTAGAGAGTAGACCCTGCTCTCTGCAACTAGAGAAAAGCCTGCACAGCATCAAAGACCTAACACAGCCAAAAATAAATACATAAATAATTTTAAAATATTTTTAAAAACCTATCCTTTAATAGTCTGTAGTGTACATATAATTCAGGATACTATGGTGACATATTGCTTTCCCCTCTATCTTTCCTTGGGATAAGAAAAGAAATTGCCATCTTTTGTAGCAAGAAACACCTTCTGGCTCTTGCAGACCAAATGTCAAATCTGGTTTTGTCCAGAGGTTGTGTTTTTTCCCCTACACCTTATTTTTAAACTTTGTATTTTGTATTGGAGTATAGCTGATTAATAACTTTGTGTGTTTTACTGGTCTCATTAGAGGCACTATGGCTCAAAGGAAGAGGTCATGCTTTGGAGTCAGTCAGACCTAAGATCTGACTCAGCAGTTCTTAAACTGACTCTGACCTAGTTCCTGACCTCACCTCATTGAGTCTTTACTTCCACGTTGAAAAACGAAGCTAATAAATGACTACCTCATAAAGTACTTAGAATGCCTGGTATATTATACTTGCTTCACAAATATTGATCCTTTTTATTCTAATGCTATTTTGCATGCATTACATTTATATTTTCTCACTCTTCTTTTTTATAATATTCACTGAGCAAATTCCAAATCATTATCAATAAACATGTCTCTTTTATCTATTGTTTAGGGGCCTGAGCTAGATGGTAAGGGTACAAGGAGGGGAAGACATGCCTCCTTTGCCACAGGGGTTGTGTGCACGCGTGTGTGTGTCTGTGTGTGTCATCACTTAAGTTGTGTCCGAATCTTTGTGATCCTATGGACTGTAGCCCGCCAGGCTCTTCTGTCCACGGGCTTCTGCAGGTAAGAATACTGGAGTGGATTGTTATGCCCTCTTCAAGGGGATCTTCTGACCCAGGGATCTAACCCTAGTCTCTTACGTCTCCTGCATTGGCAGACAGGTTCTTTACTACTAGTGCCACCTGGGAAGTCCCGCTACAAGGGTTATTGAAACCTAATTGAGAAGGCAAAATATATCCAAAGAACAGTCAGTGGCAGAACCTGAAATCATGCTCTGTACCTAGATTAGGAATGAAATAATTTAATGATAAAAATTAAAAAAAACTTTTTCTTGAAGGAATAAGAGGTAAAATCATACTAAATGCAAATTGCTGCATTACAATATCTAGTACAGTAATCCCAAAATGATGAGTAATCTAATATTTAGAGAAGGCAATAAATAGGAAATCAATGCAGCAAAACAGTAATTCCTACTTGTATTTATTATATTTTTCTTAAATGAGTATACTCTAAAGACTTGTTATACTGGAACAAAATTAATTTCCTTTCAATAGGAACTTAAACTTCTCCATTTTATTCTACTGTATAGTTACTATAGATACAACTTAAATTTGGAGACCTGTTCCCTCTCACTTGAATTCAAAGTAGTAAATAGGAGATATAATTAGACTAACAGTTAATGTAAACTCATTTCTTGTTGACACAGCTACATTTCTGTAAAATATTTCTCATTATTGAAGTTATTTGTCTAGGGTCTTAAAAAAATACAAAACAGCTGATGACTAAGACAGTTCTTACTAAAACAAGAACCTAAATAAACCTGCCTTGATCACATTCATGAGGTCATTCAATTGAATGATACTGCGTGAAGCCTGGAACACAATAGCCCAAATCTCTGAATGTAGCGGGATAATAAGGGTAGTGAATTTATTGTGGGGGTGATTAAAAAGTTGCATCATCAGAGAAATAATGATCCACCCTTTAATTACTTTGCTTTGTAGTAAGCATAGATCAATATCAACTGTTTGTTTTATTCAAGCTCCTTTGTTTTCCCTCCTTAAAGAAAGCATTACGTGACTATGCAAGTACATGAATTAAGAGAAACTTAAACATTTGGCAGGAAAGGTAGAAAGTGTGATTAAAGTGACACACATTTGGTCTTTGCAAAGAAAACCTTGTGCATTGCAAAAATTTAACAGGTCATCCAGAGTAAGAGTCATAACAAGATCATCATCTTTAGCCCAGTTTTCATTGAAGTCCTATAAAATCATGATGAACATATGAAAATGAAAACACAATATCATGTATGAATTGGTGTTTTTAACTGAATTTTGGAGTGTCCCTTTGAATGCAGTTATCCAGTAGAGTAGCTTAATTAGTTGCCACTTCTCATCTTTCTCTGGCTTCTCATTGTGAATATGATACTAGCTTTTTAAAAACAAAGGATGCTCCAGAAGCAAACCTGAGTTCTCAGCCCATGCCAAATTGGAAAGAACATATGGATGTGAAAGAAAACATCCTTTGAGGGTGGCCTGTGTTGAGGGCACATTGTAATCTGCTAGGGACGTTGCACCTGGTTCCCAATACTGATGCCACAGACAAATAAAACCGCATACTTCACTCGGGTGTGGTACCATACCAAGACAAGGGCTCCTCTCAATTAGATTCCTCTGAAAGGGAAAATTGTACACAACCTGAAGGACGATCCAGAAAGAGCCTTGTTGTTCAGTCACTAAATCATATCCAACTTTTTGTGACCCCATGGACTGCAGCACTCCAGGCTTCCTTGTCCTTCACTACCTCCTGGACTTTGTTCAAACTCATGCCCATTGAGTCAATGATGCTATCGAACCATTTCATCCTCTGTCGCCCCTTTGTCCTCCTGCTCTCAATCTTTTCCAGCATCAGGGTCTTTTCCAATGAGTCAGCTGTTTGCATCAGGTGGACAAAATATTGGAGCTTCAGCTTCAGCATTAGTCCTTCCAATGAGTATTCAGGATTGATTTCCTTTAGGATGGACTGGTTTGATCTCCTTGTTATCCAAGGGACTCTCAAGAGTCTTCTGCAGCAGCACAGTTTGAAAGCATCTGTTCATATTGATGAGCTCATGGACATAATTCTTCCTTGGGAGGGGAGGAAAAGTGTCATAGACCTTTTTTGCCACTTGATTTTTTTTTAATTGAAGGATAATTGCTTTACAGAATTTTGTGTATTTCTGTCAAACATCAACAAGAATCAGCCATAGATACACCCAGGTCCCCTCCCTCCTGAATCTCCCTCCACATCCCAGTCTTCTAGATTGCCACAGAGCCCCTGCTTGAGTTCCCCGAGTCACACAGGGAATTCCCATTGGCTATCCATTTTACATGTGGTATTGTAAGTTTCCATGTTACTCTCTCCAGGCATCTGACCCTCTCCATCCTCCCCTCCCTCTGTGTCCATAGGTCTGTTCTCTATGTCTGTTTCTCCATTGCTGCCCTGAAAATAAATTCATCAGTACCATCTTTCTAGATTCCATATATATGCATCAGTATATGATATTTATATTTCTCTAACTTACTTCATTCTGTATAATAGACTCTAGATTCATCCATCTCATTAGAATCAACTCAAATCTGTTCTTTTTTATGGCTGAGTAGTATTCCATTGTATATATGTGCCACTGCTTCTTTATCCATTCATCTGTCAATGGACATATAGGTTGTTTTCATGTTCCAGCTATTGTAAATAGTGCTGCAATGAACACTGGTGTACATGTGTCTTTTTCAGTTTTGGTTTCCCCAGGGTATATGCCTAGGAGTGGGATTGCTGGGTCATATAGTGGTTTTATTTTTGCTTTTTTAACGAATCTCAGTACTGTCTTCCATAGTGGCTGTATCATTTTACATTTCCACCAGCAATGCCAGAGGGTTCCCTTTTCTCCACACCCTCTCCAGCATTTATTGTTTGTAGACTTTATGATGATGGCCATTCTGACTGGTGTGAGGTGGTATCTCACTGTAGTTTTAATTTGCATTTCTCTAATAATGAGCAATATTGAACATCTTTTCATGTGTTTGTTAGCCACCTATATGTCTTTTTTGGAGAAATGTCTGTTTAGGTCTTTTCCCCACTTTTTGATTGGGTTGTTTGTTTTTCTGGTATTGAGCTGTATGAGCTGCTTGTATATTTTGGAAATTAAACCTTTGTCAATTGTTTCCTTTGCTATTATTTTCTCCCATTCTGAGGGTTGTCTTTTCATTTTGTTTGTAGTGTCCTTTGCTCTGTAAAAGCTTTTATTTAGGTCCCACTTGTTTATTTTTGTTTTTATTTCCATTATTCTAGGAGGTGGATCATAGAAGATCTTGCTTTGATTTACATCATCGAGTGTTCTGCCTGTTTTCCTCAAAGAGTTTTATAGTTTCTGGTCTTACATTTAGGTCTTTAATCCATTTTGAGTTTATCTTTGAATATGACGTTAGGACAGGGAAGCATGGCATGCTGCAGTCTATGGGATCACAAAGAACAGACATGACTGAGTGACTGAACTGAATGGTGTTAGGAAGTGTCCTAATTTCATTCTTTTGCACATAGCTGTCCAGTTTTTCCAATACCACTTATTGAAGAGGCTATCTTTGCCTCATTGTATATTCTTTCCTCCTTTGTCAAAAATAAGGTACCCATAGGTGTGTTCAGTTCATTTCAGTTCAGTCGCTTAGTCGTGTCCGACTCTTTGCGACCCCATGAACCACATCACGCCAGGCCTCCCTGTCCATCACCAACTCCCAGAGTTTACTCAAACTCATGTCCATCGAGTCGGTGATGCCATCCAGCCATCTCATCCTCTGTTGTCCCCGTCTCCTCCTGCCCCCAGTCCCTCCCAGCATCAGACTATAGGTGCGTAGATTTACCTATGGACTATCTTGTACTATTGGTCTATATTTCAGTTTTTGTGCAGTACCATACTGTCTTGATGACTGTCACTTTGTAGTATAGTCTGAAGACAGGAAGGTTGATTCCTCCAGCTCAATTCTTCTTTCTCAAGATGGCTTTGGCTAGTTGGGGTCTTTTGTGTTTCCATATGAATTGGGAATTTTTTTGTTCTTGTTCTGTGAAAAATGCCATCAGTAATTTGATAAGGATTGCATTGGATCTGTAGATTGCAACTGGTGGTATAGACATTTTCACAATATTGATTCTTCCTACCCAGAACATGGACTATCTCTCCATCTGTTTATGTCATCTTTGATTTCTTTCATCAGTGTCATAATTTTCCATACACAGTTCTTTTGTCTACTTAGGTAGGTTAATTCCTAGATACTTTACTCTTTTTGTTGCAAGTGGTGAATGGGATTGATTTTTTAATTTCTCTTTCTGATTTTTTCATTGTTAGTATATATAAATGCAAGTGCTTTCTGTGTATTGACCTTGTATCCCATGACTTTGCTGAGTTCACTGATTACCTCTAGTAATTTACTGATAGTTTCTTTTCTATTTTCTATGTATGGTCATGTCATCTGAAAACAGTGAGAATTTTACCTTTTTTTTCTGATCTGGGTTCCTTTTATTTCTTTTTCTTCTCTAATTGCTGTAGCTAGGACTTCCAAAACTATGTTGAATAATAGTGGTGAGAGGGGACACCCTTGTCTTGCTCCTGGTCTTAGAGGGAATACCTTTAGTTTTTCCCATTGAGAATAATGTTTGCTGTGGGCTTAACATATATGGCCTTTACTCTGTTGAGGTAGGTTCCTTCTATGCCCAGTTTCTGAAGCGTTTTTATCATAAATGAGCACTGAATTTTGTCAAAGACTTTTTCTGCATCTATTGTGATGATCATATGGTTTTTATCTTTCAGTTTGTTAATATGGTGTATCATACTGATTGATGTGCATACACTGAAGAATCCTTGCATCCCTGGAATAAAACTTGATCATGGTGTATGAGCTTTTTAGTGTGTCCTTGAATTCTGTTTACTAGAATTTTGTCAAGGATTTTTTACGAGCCACCAGGGAAGCCCCTTCATCAGTGATAATGACCTATAATTTTCTTTTTTTGTTGTTGTCTTTGCTTAGATTTGTTATTAGGGTGATTATGGCCTCACAGAGTAAGTTTGGAAGTGTTCGTGTCTCTGTATTTTTTGGGAAGAGTTTCAGAAAATAAGCATTAGCTCTTCTCTAAATGTTTGATAGAATTCCCCTGTAAAGCCATCTGGCCCTGGGCTTTTGTTCTTATGGGAGACTTTTGATCATAGTTTCGATTTCAGTGTTTGTAATTGGCTTGTTCATAATTTCTATTTCTTCCTGGTTCATTCTTGGGAAGTTGAACTTTTCTAAGAATCTGTCCATTTCCCCTAGGTTGTCTATTTTATTAGCATATAGTTGCTCATAATATTCTCAAGATCTTTTATATTTCAGTGTTGTCTGTTCTAACCTCTCCTTTTTCATTTCTAATTTTGTGGATTTGATTTTTCTCCCCTTGTTTTCTTGATGAGTCTGACTAGTGGTTTGTCAATTTTGTTTATTGTCTGAAAGAACCAGCTTTTAGTTTTATTAATCTTTGCTATTCTTTCCTTCACTTCTCTTTCATTTATTTCTGCTCTGATTTTTATGATCTTTCCTTCTGCTGACTTTGGTGTTTTTTTTTTGCTTGTTCTTCATTTTGCAGTTGCTCTAGATGTAGAGTTAGGTTGTCTATTTGATTCTTTTCTTGTTTCTTGAGGTAGGATTGTATTGTCATAAAGTTCCCTTTTAGAACTGCTTTTGCTGCATTCCATAGATTTTGGGTCATCGTGCTACGTTGTCATTTGTTTCTAGGAATCTTTTGCTTTCCCTTCTAATTTCTTCAGTAACCTCTTCATTATTTAGTAATGTATTATTTAATCTTCATGAGTTTGTGTTTTTTGCAGTTTATTTTTCCTTTTAGCTGATATCTAGTCTCATAGTCTTGTGGTCACAGAAGATACTTGATATGATTTCAACTTTCTTAAATTTACTGAGGTAAATGTGGTCAATCCTGGAGAACGTTCCACATGCAGTTGATAACGAAGTGTGTTCTTCTGCATTTAGATGCAAAGTCCTGAAGATATCAATTAGATCCATTTGGTCTAATGTTTAATTTAAGGTTTGTGTTTTCTTATGGAGTCTCTCTTCTGATGTCCAGTCCATTGGTGTAAATGGGGTGTTAAAGTCCCCTACTATTATTCTGTTACTGTCGATTTCCCCTGTTATGCCTGTCAGTTTTGCCATATATATTGAGGTGCCCCTATGTTGGGTGCATGAATATTTACAATTGTTATGTCTTCTTCTTGGATTGATCCCTTGATCATTATGTAGTGTCCTTCTTTGTCTCTTATAATATTGTTTATTTTAAAGTCGATTTTGTCCGAAATTGCCACTCTGGCTTTCTTTTGGTTTCCATCCACATGGAATATCTTTTTCCATCCTTTTATTTTCAGTCTGCATGTATCTCTAGGTCACAGACCTTTTTTTAAGAAATTGTGTCTCTGTGCTGGAGTAGGGGGTTGGGGGCAGGCACTCTATTATCCCCATGGTGAAGTTGCTTTGAAAAGAATTATGCTGCCATATGCCTAGGTAGCTTATCCTGTCTCATCCCCACTGATGGTAAATTTACACAGGGAATTTCTCTTGTGATGTTGTGGCCTTACATTTTTCAATCCATTGGTAGGTAGTGTAGAAAATAATGAAGAACGTGGGAGTTGGAGGGGTGGCAGTTTGAGTTTGAGTCCTGGATTTGATGCCTTTTGGCCCTTTTCCTTAGTTGCCTCATCACTGCCTTTCTCTTTATGTTGCTATGAAGACTAATAAGGTAATTCTACCAAAAGGGGTAGAATGATAGCTGGCACATAGTAAGTGCTCAGTAAATATAGGCATTATTATTGTTATTATGTTGTTGTTCAGTCACTAAGTCATGTTATTATCATTGTTATTGTTTTTTACTGCTATACAATTGTTGATCCATGCCCCAAGGCCACAGAAGTGAAGGACAGAACCAAGGTCATCTCCGAAGCTGAATGGGCCCCTTTGTAACCATTGCCAAAGCCCCCTGATAATCACCAGCAGGCTTCCTGACGCCAAATTAGGCAAAAATGCCTATCCTAGTAGTCACCCTGTAGACCCTAACCAATACCTAATGCCAAACTCCCAACACAAATTTTCTTTGTCCTAGGGCTATAAAAATTGGCTACTAACCCATGAAAACCGTCGACTCACCCTGGCCTGTCAGGAGGTATCGGCCCACTGTGATTGCAGTGCCAGCATTATCTCTGCTCTCTGTTCCTAATAAACTCACTCCTTTCTGCAATACTTTGTGTCTGGAAATTCTTTTCCAACCCACGCTCAGACTACCTCAACAATAATGACTTTAAAATCATGCTTCACTTAAATGCTCAGAAAATGAAATATTTATGAATCGTCAAGAATTACACAGAAAGTTCTTTATATCAGAATCCTTGTAAATATTACTCAGATCCTTATAAAAATGTACTCATGGCATTTCTTAAGGCTTCTATAGTAAAAATAATGTAATCTCTGATGATAATTTTGCAATGCCTCAAGGTGTTCTGAACATGATTGATTATTATAAAGAATTAAAAAAAAAATGTATGGGAATTTAGAATCAATCATGCATTGATATAAGTAATCCCCTGAAGATTTTTAAAAAATCTTAGTATTATCTTTTGTGAGGTTCCCCCCTCATACAATTTGCCTTCAAAAGCAGAAAACAAGATACAAATCAAATTGGATGGTTCCAGTTAGCTGGTTATAACTAATTGAAGTTTCACTGAACCTCTCAAATGATTCATACTTTCTTACAGTCTTCACATCCTTTTAATAAGGCTTTTAAGTACATTTCTCAAAAACTGACATTTGAAATTGTTCTTATTTGTGTAAAAACTTCTGTATATAAGATGGATGCTTATAAAGCATAGCCAAGATATATATATTCAGAAATTTAGATACTTCATTTGATGAACAAGAAAGAAAAAAATCAAATAAATTAAAATTTCAGTCTAAGAAGCTAGAAATGTAGCAATAAAATAAATCCAAAGAAAGCAGAGGAAAAGAATTCATAAAGGTAAAAACAGAAAATCTTAAGTTAGAAATAAATAAAAATTGTGAAAAATAAGATCAATTTTCACTGAAACATATAAACAGTCTTGCTGTTTTAATAAAAAAATTTGGAAAACTCATAAATACACAGCATTGTGAGAAAGATGATATAACCAGAGACCCGCAGGAAATTAAAAATTCTAAAATGATACTATTCATAATTCTTTGCTAAGCTATTTGAAAATCTTGATGCAATATTCAATTATTCCAGGAAATATATAAATTTTTCTTTCTTTTTTAAAAATTTTAATTGGAGGTTAATTACTTTGCAATATTGTGGTGGTTTTTGCCACATATTCAAATGAATCAGCCATGGGTGTACATGTGTTTCCCATCCTGAACCTCTCTCCTACCTCACTCCCCATCCCATCACTCAAGGTTATCCCAGTGCACCAGCCCTAAACACCCTGCCTCATGCATTGAACCTGGACTGGCGATCTATTTCACATATGATAATATACATGTTTCAGTGCTATTCTCTCAAATCATCCCACCCTCCCCTTCTCCCACAGAGTTCAACAGTTTGTTCTTTACATCTGTGTCTCTTCTGCTGTCTCTCATATAGGGTCATCATTATCATCTTTCTAAATTCCATATATATGTGTTAATATACTGTATTGGTATTTTTCTTTCTGACATACTTGGCTCTGTATAATGGGCTCCAGTTTCATCCACCTCATTAGAACTGATTCAAATGCATTCTTTTTAATAGCTGAGTAATATTCCATTGTGTATATGTACCACAGCTTTCTTATCCATTTGTCTGCCGATGGACATCTAGTTTGTTTCCATGTGCTGGCTATTGTAAACAGTGTTGCAATGAACACTGGGGTACACGTGTCTCTTTCAATTCTGATTTCCTCGGTGTGTATGCCCAGCAGTGGGATTGCTAGGTCATATGGCAGTTCTATTTCCAGTTTTTTAAGGAATCTCCAGACTATTCTTCATAGTAGCTGTACTAGTTTGCACTCGCCCCGACAGCGTAAGAGGGTTCCCTTTTCTTCACACCCTCTCCAGCATTTATTGTTTGTAGACTTTTTGATAGCAGCCATTCTGACCGGCGTGAGATGGTACCTCATTGTGCTTTTGATTTGCTTCTCTCTCCAATACTTTGGCCACCTCATGTGAAGAGTTGACTCACTGGAAAAGACTCTGATGCTGGGAGGGAGGCAGGAGGAGAAGGGGACGACAGAGAATGAGATGGCTGGATGGCATCACCAACTCGATGGACATGAGTTTGAGTGAACTCCGGGAGTTGGTGATGGACAGGGAGGCCTGGCGTGCTGTGATTCATGGGGTTGCAAAGTGTCGGTCACGACTGAGCGACTGAACTGAACTGAACTGATAATAAGTAATGTTGAGCATCTTTTCATTTGTTTGTTAGCCATCTATATGTCTTCTTTGGAGAAATGTCTGTTTAGTTCTTTGGCCCATTTTTGATTGGGTTGCTTATTTTTCTGGAATTGAGATGCAGGAGTTGCTTGTATATTTTTGAGATTAATTCTTTGTCAGTTATTGCATTTACTATTGTTTTCTCCCATTCTGAGGGCTGTCTTTTCACCTTACTTATAGTTTCCTTCGTTGTGCAAAAGCTTTTAAGTTTAATTAGGTCCCATTTGTTTATTTTTGCTTTTATTTCCATTACTCTGGGAGGTGGGTCGTAGAGGATCCTGCTATGATTTACATCAGAGAGTGTTTTGCCTGTTTTCCTCTAGGAGTTTTATAGTTTCTGATCTTACATTAGATCTTTAATCCATTTTGAGTTTATTTTTGTGTATAGTGTTAGAAAGTGTTCTAGTTCCATTCTTTTACAAGTGGTTGACCAGTTTTCCCAGCATCACTTGTTAAAGAGATTGTCTTTTCTCCATTGTATATTCTTGCCTCCTTTGTCAAAGATAAGGTGTCCATAGGTGCATGGATTTATCTCTAGGCTTTCTATCTTGTTCCATTGATCTATGTTTCTGTCTTTGTGCCAGTACCATACTGTCTTGATGACTGGAGCTTTGTAGTATAGTCTGAAGTCATGCAGATTGATTCCTCCAGTTCCATTCTTCTTTTTCAAGATTGCTTTGGATATTCGAGATTTTTTGTAATTCCATACAAATTGTGAAATTATTTGTTCTAACTCTCTGAAAAATACAATTAGTAGTTTGATAGGGATTGCACTGAATCTATAGATTGTGTTGGGTAGTATACTCATTTTCACTATATTGATTCTTCTGATGATGAACATGGTATATTTCTCCATCTATTTGTGTCATCTTTTATTTCTTTTGTTAGTGTTTTATAGTTTTCTATATATAGGTCTTTTGTTTCTTTAGGTAGATTTATTCCTAATTATTTTATTCTTTTCATTGCAATGATGAATGGAATTGTTTCCTTAATTTCTCTTTTTGTTTTCTCATTGTTAGTGTATAGGAATGCAAGGGATTTCTGTGTGTTAATTTTATATCCTGCAACTTTACTATATTCATTGATTAGCTTTAGTAATTTTCTGGTGAAGTCTTTAGGGTTTTCTACGTAGAGGATCATGTCATCTGCAAACAGTGAGTTTTACTTCTTCTTTTCCAATCTGGATTCCTTTTATTTCTTTTTCTTCTCTGATTGCTGTGGCCCAAACTTCCAAAACTATGTTGAATAGTAGTGATGAGAGTGGGCATCCTTGTCTTGTTCCTGACTTTAGGGGAAACACTTTCAATTTTTCACCATTGAGGATAATGTTTGCTGTGGGTTTATCATATATGGCTTTTATTATGTTGAGGTATGTTCCTTCTATGCCTCCTTTCTGGAGGGTTTTTATCATAAATGGATGTTGAATTTTGTCAAAGGCTTTCTCTGCATCTATTGAGATAATCATATGGTTTTTATCTTTCAATTTGTTAATGTGGTGTATCACATTGATTGATTTGTGAATATTGAAGCATCCTTGCATCCCCTGGATAAAGCCCACTTGGTCATGATGTATGATCTTTTTAATATGTTGTTGGATTCTGTTTGCTAGAATTTTATAAAGGATTTTTGCATCTATGTTCATCAGTGATATTGCCCTATAGTTTTCTTTTTTTGTGGCATCATTGTCTGGTTTTGGTATTAGGGTGATGGTGGCTTCATAGAATGAGTTTGGAAGTTTACCTTCCTCTGCAATTTTCTGGAAGAGTTTGAGTAGGATAGTTGTTAGCTCTTCTCTAAATTTTTGGTAAAATTCAGCTGTGAAGCCATCTGATCCTGGGCTTTTGTTTGTTGAAAGATTTTTGATTACGGTTTCAATTTCTGTGCTTCTGATGGGTCTGTTAAGATTTTCTATTTCTTCCTGGATCAGTTTTGGAAAGTTAAACATGGAAATAGGGAGAAATTAAAACAGCAACAAAGGACCAAATAACCACACACATAGACACAAATCAGCAGGACTTCCCTGATAATACAGGGGATAAGAATCTACCTGTCAGTGCAGGGGACAAATGTTTGATCCCTGGTCTGGGAAGATTCCACATACTGCCAAGCAACTAAGCCCAAGTGCCACAGCTACTGAGCCCACGCATGTAGAGCCTGTGCTCCTTAACAGGAGAGGTCACAGCAATGAGGAGCCTATACACCACAACTAGAGAGTAGCACATGCTCTCTGCAACTAGAGAAAGTCTGAGCAGAAAAGATCAGGGCAACCAATAGTAAAATAGTAAATAAATAAATAGTCAACAAAGTTGTCAAGGAATTGTCCCTTTTGCTATACTATTTCCCCATAGATGATATGGTAAAATTCTGGAAAATCTTCCTGGCATAAATTATGGCTATCTTAATGAAGCTATTACAAAGCACATAAAACTATGGAGATATAATTCATTCATTAAGTGTGGCCAGCATAATCTGAAAAAGATAGAAAGCACTCCCCCTCAATGTCCCAAATGCTTGGAATGTAAGTAGTAGGGAATTTAAAAGGTTTTAATTAAAAAAATATTTATTTATTGCATTTGGGCTCTTTTAGTTGTAGCATGTGGAATCTCGTTCCCTGATCAGGGATTGAACCCTGAACACTTTGATGGGACACAAGGAATCTTAGTCACTGGACCACCAGGGAAGTCCTGGGAATCAAACATTTTTTAAAAAATACATGAACTTATTTTTAACTTTGCTTTGTTGAATGTTTCAGTTATTCCTCACTTTTTGATACACATATGCTCATTAAAGGTGTATGTCATATCTCAATACTGAAGATTCCTGAGAAATCTTATTCTGCAAAATGCATTCACCACTCAAAGATGTTTTATTTTTCTCAAGAAAGCACATGACCTTAGGATGTATTTTCTTCTTTGTTCAGTTTGCCAGTTTCTCAAGACCAAGCCACATCCACTAAGTCGTAAAAGTGGCCAGAGATCTTTTCTAGCTCTCCACTGTCAACTTTTCACTGGTATGCCCTTTTTCCTTCCCTGTCTGTGGAGTTCTGTGGTGGCTTCACTTCCTGTTTCTGGAAGGCATAGACTGCACAGTGGCTCTTGCCTGTGCAGTTTTGTTGTTGTTGTTCAGTTGCTAAGTCATGTCTGACTCTTTGTGACCCTATAAACTGCAGCACGCCAGGCTTCTTTGCCCATCACTAGCTCCCCGAGTTTGCTCAAACTCATGTCCAATGAGTCAGTGATGCCATCCTCTGTCCTCTGTATTTCCTGCTCCTCTTGCCCTCAATTTTCCCCAGCATCAGTGTTTTTTTCCAATGAGTCAACTCTTCATATAAGGTGACCAAAGTATTGGAGCTTCAGCTTCAGCATCAGTCCTTCCAATGAATACTCAGAGTTGATTTCCTTTAGGATTGACTGGTTTGATCTCCTTGCAGTCCAAGGGACTCTCAAGAGTCTTCTCCAGCACCACAGTTCCAAAGTGTCAGTTCTTTGGCGCTCAGCCTTCTTTAAGGCCCAACTCTCACATCCACACATGTTGACTGGAAAAACCTAGCTTTGACTAGACAGACCTTTGTTGGCAAGATGATGTCTCTGCTTTTTAAAACACTGTCTAGTTTTGATATAGCTATTCTTCCAAGAAGCAAGCGTCTTAATTTCAAGGCTGCAGTCACCATCTGCATTGATTTTGGAGCCCAAGAAAATGAAATCTGAAAATGTTTCCACATTTCCCTGTCTATTTGCCATGACGTGATAGGACCAATGTCATTTTCGTAGTTTTTTGAATGTTGAGTTTAAAACCAGCTTTGTCACTCTCCTCTTTTACCTTCATCAAGAGGCTCTTTAGTTTCTCTTAACTTTCTGCTGTTAAAGAGGTATCATCTGCTTCTCTGAGGTCATTGATATTTCTCTAGGCAATCTTGATTCCAGCTTATGATTCATCTAGCCTGGCATTTCACATGATGTACTCTGCATATAAGTTAAATATGCAGGGTGACAATATACAGCCTTGATGTACTCCTTTCCCAATTTAGAACCAGTCCATTATTCCATGTCTGGTTCTAACTTTTGCTTCTTGTTCTGCATACAGGCTTCTCAGAGGGTAGGTAAGATGGTCTGTATTCCCATCTTTCTAATAATTTTCCACAATTTGTTATGATCCACACAGTCAAAGGCTTTAGCATAGTCAATGGAGCAGAAGTAGATTTTTTTTTTTAGGATTTCTTTTGTTTTTCTATGATCCAGTCTGTGTTGGCAATTTGATCCCTGGTTCCTCTGCCTTTTCTAAATCCAGCTTGTACATCTGGAAATTCTGGGTTCATGTACTGCTGAAGCCTAACTTGGAGAATTTTGAGCAAAATCTTGTTGGCATGTGAAATGAGTACAATTGTACAATAAGTTAAAAATTCTTTGGCATTGATTTTCTTTGGGGTTGGAATGAAAACTGACCTTTTCCAGTCCTGTGGCCACTATTGACTTTTCCAAATTTGCTGGCATAATGAGTGCAGCACTTTAACAACACCATCTTTTAAGATTTGAAATAGCTCAGTTGGAATTCCATCACCTCCACTAGCTTTGTTCATAGTTTGTCCATGTTGGATAGTGACTCCTGGGCAGCTGATGGGCTTCAGGGCAGCCAATGGCAGTGGTGAGATGGGCGTGCCCTCTCCTCCTGGGCATGATACAACATCAGCTCCAGCCTTCTCCAGACCCTCTTCCCAACCACTCCAGCAGGGCCTTTTCCTCGACTCTTGGCTGCATGTTGACCGGCTCCCAATGGCCAGCAAAGATTTAAACCCTCAATGAGGGCCAGCAGTGGGACAGCCAGGGCACTAGGCATGTCATCCTGTGCAGTTTACTTTTCATCAGAGACTCAAGAATCTCAAGTTTCCAGAGTGAAGGAAAACTTAAATCCTTTCTCCATTTTCTTCCATGTTCTTTCCCACTATTTTGCTGTCTACCTGATCTGGGCCAGAGTGTCCCTTCTTGTTTCCAAAGCATCCTAAAATTGACTTTTTGTCTAGTTAGTTCTAAAACATGTCCTTCTCTCCCTTACAACTGTATTTCATATTCTTGTTACCATGTGTAATTGGAATAAATGAGCAGTACTCTCAATTTCTCTCTTGAATATTAAGAAGTCAAAAATCAATAGGAGTCATTTGACTGGATCAAATACATATCTATTCTACATGAAATTCATTGCCGCAGATGGAAAGGTAAAATGGAACTTGCATGAAAAATGGCTGAATTTTCTTTCTCCTTTTAAAAAAAGATCTTGCTAGAAAATATTTGCCTTAAGCAACAGGCTATGAGAGGTTACTATTCTTGGATAGTAACTTTGCTGACTCCAATCATTCAGCAAATCCAAGCACCATAGTCCAAAGCGCTGCTGTTTTCAGGGTCTTTAGTTTTCATAAAAAATATGGTCAGAGATCTATTTTACCAAAGAGTCTCTGAAATAGAAATAAAGAAATCTTCCAAATTTGATTCTGATTCTTTGCTTACTCTGCTATTGTGTGCATGCTCAGTAGTGTCTGACTCTTTGCCACCGAATGGACTATAGCCCATCAGACTCCTCTGTCCGTGGGATTCTCCAGGCAAGAATACTGGAGTGGGTGGCTATTTCCTCATCCAGGGCTTCTTCCTGACACAGGGATCAAACCCACATCTCCTGTGTACTCTGTGAGTACTCCAAAAGGGGCTTTTCTCTTATTCCTAGATTTCTTCTTAAGACATGTTTTCATTATAAAACAAGTATATTGGGCCAAAAGATATTAAAAAAAAAAAAACAGAGAGAGACTGTGGGAGACTTGATGAGAGCTTAGACTTGTGAGTGGTTAGTGAAAGTACCACTGTACTTAGCGTGAACGTGCCAGTTTCTTAGAAGTTTGAAAAATATGTATCTGAAAAATGATCTGGGGACATGACTAATTTAACAAAAAATGTGTGTCAGTTAGAGAATAGAGATTCAATGTAATTGAAGAGTTGTGGTTACACCTAAGAACAAAGATTAGAGGCACAGATGAATTTCATACCTATTTAAACTTTAGAAATCAAATAAGACCCACCATAATAACTGAACACTGCTCTTATATGCTGGGTTTTTTTTTTTTTTTTGTAACTCTGGGGACTTAGAAATGGGGGAAATTGCTGTTCTTTGGCTGTGTTTCAGGAGTGCTACTGCTAAAAAATTCTTTCTCAGGCGCCAGTCATGTTGAAAATAAGCCCTTCAGACTCAACGGTTTTCTAGTTTGTTCTCAAATGAAGAAGAAAAGGCCTGTTAACTGAAGTTCTGTTGATTTTAATATAAGGTTACAAGAGCAGCCATTTCCCACTCACCACCTTATATTTTATTCCACACTCTTCCCCCAGGGCTTCTCTCAAGGCTGAGAAGCTGAATGCAGAGTCTCTGTGTTGACATAAGCTCTCACTCGGAGCTTCTGAGGTTCCAGCTTCACCATGAGAAAATTCACTCTTTATTCCTCTATATGATGATAAGTAGAAAATGTGGGCCGACTTCCTTCTCTCTGAGGTAAAACCCACTGAAAGAGAGCCACAGGGAAGAAGTCCTTTCTAGCAGCCCCTCTCTGTGGTTCTCCTAAGTCACTCCCACTGGCTCCACTTAACAGTTCCTTGGCGTCTGTTCCCCTCTTTTGGGGCTCTTCTGAGTAGTGGTTGATAAAGCTCTTTCCTTTAACCAGTCTTCGGTAGGGTTGCCACTGTCTCTCACTTCCTTTTACCGCCAAGAACTGCTGGAACCCTTTGTAAGGATTATCCCACCACATGAAGAGAAACATCCTTAATCTATTGAACCCATGAGGACCATACAAATCTTTGAAATAATATCCACAGTTTATACAGTTTCTCAGAGAAGAAAACCTACATGGTGTTGCAAGCTAT
Source organism: Moschus berezovskii (assembly GCF_049115385.1). NCBI lineage: Eukaryota > Metazoa > Chordata > Mammalia > Artiodactyla > Moschidae > Moschus > Moschus berezovskii. The sequence goes on from NC_142472.1 coordinate 38,504,808, forward strand.
CATACTTGCAACAGCTATTTTTACTCATTTGTGATTCTCAGAGGCAGGTCATAGATTCCCTACCTCTCTTTTGTCTTGGGTGAACTTTTGCACTTCCTAAGGACATCCCTCAAAGGGCAAGGCAGTGGAGAACCCTTCACTTCCTCCTAGATGTGGGGGACCTCAGGTGACAAGAGTATTTGGCAAACAAAGCACATTCCTCTTCAGACATTCTTCCATAGGGCACAGGGACAACAAGTACTCAAAGGCTAATAAAACAGTTGCACAGAATAGGTATGCAAAATAAATTCTTTACATGCTATTACACCACTTTGTACACATACATGCATGTACCTTGGGATGTTTGCCTATGTTTGTGTGTGTAAATAGAAAATATTTACTGTTCAAATCTACGTGAGTTGGTGTGTGTCTATGTGTTGTGGTAAATACCACAGAACACCATTTACTCATTCTCTTTCTCCCCCATTACAGTTCTAACTAAATCTAAAATTGAGTCCAAAGTTTACATCTGAGGTCTAAGGCACAAGCACAGAAATAAATATAGAATATTGGGACAAGAGACCTTGGGGTCTACAGAAGAAGCACTGGGCTGAGCTTTAAAAAGATGTTTAATGTCTGATGTTTCATGGATATAATTTTGACTTTGATGATTTGGTTTGCTTATCTAGAAATTAGAAATGATGACAAATATCCAGTGGGGTCATCAGTTCAGTTCAGTTCAGTCGTTCAGTCATGTCCTACTCTTTGCGACCCCATGAATCACAGCACGCCAGGCCTCCCTGTCTATCACCAACTCCCGGAGTTCACTCAAACCCACCTCCATCGAGTCGGTGATGCCATCCACCCATCTCATTCTCTGTCGTCCCCTTCTCCTCCCGCCCCCAATTCCTCCCAGCATCAGAGTCTTTTCCAGTGAGTCAACACTTCGCATGAGGTGGCCAAAGTATTGGAGCTTCAGCTTTAGCATCAGTCCTTCCAATGAACACCCAGGACTGATCTCCTTTAGGATGGACTGGTTGGATCTCCTTGCAGTCCAAGGGACTCTTAAGAGTCTTCTCCAACACCACAGTTCAAAAGCTTCAATTCTTTGGCGAACAGCTTTCTTCACAGTCCAACTCTCATATCCATACATGACCACGGGAAAAACCATAGCCTTGACAAGACAGACCTTGGTTGGCAAAGTAATCCCTCTGCTTTTTAATATGCTATCTAGGTTGGTCATAACTTTCCTTCCAAGGAGTAAGCGTCTTTTAATTTCATGGCTGCAATCAGCACCCGCAGTGATTTGGAGCCCAAAAAAACAAAGTCTGACACTTTCCACTGTTTCCCCATCTATTTCCCAACTCAAAATTAACTTCTATGTGTAGAGAAAATGCCTTGTCTTTGTTTTTCCTATAACTGATATGAAATCCTTCAAAAGTCCCCACAGTATTAGGTTGCTGTTTATCAGTCAGTAAGTTGTGTCTGACTCTTTGCGACACCATGGACAGTAGCATGCCAGTCTTCCCTGTTCTTCGCTATCTCCTGGAGTTTGTTCAAAGTCATGTCCATTGAATTGGTGATGCCATCTAACCATCTCATCCTCTTCACCTCCTTCTGCTCCTGCCCTCAATCTTTCCCAGCATCAGGGTCTTTTTTAATGAGTCAGTTCTTCACATTAGGTGGCCAAAATATTGGAACTTCAGCTTCGGCATCAGTCTTTCCAATGAATACTCAGGGTTGATTTCTTTAGGATTGACTGGTTTGATCTCCTTGCTTCCAAGGGACTACAACACCACAGTTTGAAAGCATCAATTCTTTGGCACTCAGCCTTCTTTATGGTCAGCTCTCACATCCATATGTGACTACTGCACAAAACCCTAGCTTTGACTAGATGAACCTCTTTTGGCAAAGTGATGTGTCTGCTTTTCAATATGCTGTCTACGTTTGTCATAGTTTTTCTTCCAAGGACCTAGCATCTTTTAATTTCATGGTTGCAGTCACCATCCACAGTGATTTTGGAGCCCAAGGAAAAAATAAAATCTGTCACTGTTTCCATTTTTTCCTTATCTATTTACCATAAAGCGATGGGACTGGATGCCATAATCTTAGTTTTTTGAATGTTGAGTTTTAAGTCAGCTTTTTCACTCTCACCTTTCACTTTCATCAAGAAGTGCTTTAGTTCCTCTTCCCTTTCTGCCAATTAGGGTAGAATCATCTGCATATCTGATCTTGTTGATATTTTTCCTGGCAATCTTGATTCCAGATTGTGATTCATCCAGCCCAGCATTTGGCCTGATGCATATAAGGACTTCCCTAGTGGTTCAGCAGTAAAGAATCTGCCTGCAATGCAGGAGATCTGGGTTCAATTCCTGGGTTGAGAAGATCCCCTGAGGAGGATATGGCAATCCACTCCAGTATTCATGCCTGGAGAATTCCATGGACAGAGGATCTGGCCGGCTACAGTCCGTTGGGTCGCAACAAATCAGATGTGACTAAAGCAACTGAGCATGTATGCATTCACTCTGCATATATGTCAAATAAGCAGGGTGTCAGTATATAGCACTGATATATTCTTTTCCCTTTTTGAACCTTAGGTAGTGATGTGATATTATAGACCAATTCAGTATGTGTTTCTTATTCAATAAATTAAAATTTTGTTGAATTTTTAAAATAGAAAAATTCTGTCTCATTCAGACAAAATGCATAAAAGTCTCTTTTTCTGAACTTTCTTTGGTGGTTTGGACACATAGGAAAAATTTGTTCGAGTGACTTCCTCATGGTAAAGGGGAGATCAGGATTTCAGTTGTTCTGGGCTGTACCTGGACTGGAGACAGATGTTGCCTAACTGGTCCTGCCTGTGTGTCTCAGCATAGTTTGTGGGTATCTACAGATTACTATTTTTCTTACTTTATATTTTTATATAAATATGTAAATTTTGTTTATATGTTGATTTATAATGTTGTGTTAACTTTTCCTGTATAGCAAAGTGACTCATTTATACATATATGCTAAACAAGCAGGGTGGCAATATATAGCCTTGACATACTCCTTTCCCAATTTTGAATCAGTCCATTGTACCATGTCCAGTCCTAACTGTTGCCTCTTGACCTGCATATATGTTTCTCAGGAGGCAGGTAAGGTAATCTGATATTCCCATCTCTTGAAGAATTTTCCACAGTTTGTTGTGATCCACACAGTCAAAGACTGTAGCACAGTCAATGAAACAGAAATAGATGTTTTCCTAGAGTTCTCCTGCTTTTTCCATGATCCAATGGATGTTGGTAATTTGATCCCTGGTTCCTCTGCCTTTTCTAAATCCAGCTTGTACATCTGGAAGTTCATGTACTGCTGAAGCATAACTTGAAGAATTTTGATCATTACCTTGCTATAATGTGAAAGGTTCTTTAAAATTAAATTTGTTAAAAACAATACATTTACTAATTATGTGTTTACTACTTATGCACAAAGTATTGCTATAATGGGTAGCTATTAGAATTGTGAAAATAACTCAGTAATTGAGCATATTCTTCTTCCATTTGGTTAGTACTCAATAACAAATTTTAATTGTTAATAAAAAGTAAAGATACTCCTGAAGTGAATACAAACACTCTAGAAATAAATACTTGCAAATTTTTAATTTAAAAAAGGTAAAACTTGGCCTTCAAAGCCAAGTAGTTTATAAAATTTCCAGGTAAAGAATTAATAGCTTTATGTAATTAATTGCATTTTTGGTTGTAACTGTTTTCATAATCAAGCAATTATTTCAAAATCATGGGAATACCAGTCAAGTTGATGAACAGCAATAACAGAGTCAGCATGTAAATCTTCATAGAGCATAGCACTTTAAACTCTATTCCATACATTAATTTGCATGGGTGCATGCTAAGTCACTTTGGATGTGTCTGACTCTTTGTGACCCTATGGACTATATATATAGCCCACCACGCTACTCTGCCCATGAGATTCTCCAGGCAAGAATACTGAAGTGGGTTGCCATGCCCTCCTCCAGGGGATCTTCCCTACCCAAGGATCATACCTGTGGCTCCTGCATTGCAAGTGGATCCTTTGCTGTGGAGCCACAAGTGAAGCCCATACGTTCATATGCATCTTCTTATTTTTAGCCCTTTATTGATTTTTAAGAAACATAAGCAGTGGCTCATCGATAAAGAATCCACCAGCTAATGCAGGAGGTGTGGGTTTGATCCCTGGATTGGGAGGATCTCCTGGAGAAGGAAATGGCAACCCACTCTAGTATTCTTCCCTGGGTAGTCCCATGAACGGAGGAGCCTGGTGGACTACAGTCCATGGGGTCACAAAGAATCAGACATGACTTAACAGCTAAACAATAACAAGGCAACTGCAAACAAACTTGAAATGAGAAACTGTTAAGAGATTTTCTGATTAAATTATAGAAAATAAACAATTAAAAACGAGCATTGGGAACAGTCAATATTATTCCATTGCTGAATTACCATGTCACCTTGAGCAGGTTCTTTAACTGTCTTCTCCTTAATCATTTACCCTATGTTAGATGGGAAAACTTCCTCCATGGTTTTATAAAGATTAGATAATAACTATAAAGTATTATCTTGGAAAAAAGCTCTTGGCAGAGGTGTAGCAGGGATAGATAATAGTTTATCATTAACGAGCAAGATGGAGTCAAAATATCCAAGCCATGGAAGCAGTAATAGCTAAGAGGTGCAGAGAATTAAACCAAACGTAATAGATGAGTAGCCATAAATATTAGGATGAATAAAGAGAATGTGATGTATACCACTGGCCCAGACTTCTTCATGCCACAGAAACATCTATTTAAACCTGCCACATGAGTCCTGACATAGTCATAGGGTAAGAAGGGATTTGTAAATATGCTTTACAAACATGAGCATTTAAACTTCTTTGGGAAACAGATTAATTAAATGCAGTTATAGGAAAATGGAAGGTTTATTAAAGAGCTACTCCTCCTACTTCTAGCCAGTATTTCCGAGACAAACCAATAGATGGGAAGGAGGCATTGAGAACAATGCACAGTGGAGATACTGTCCTTCAGATCTGGAAAATTTGTCTGTAAAGACTTACTGATAGGTAAGTCTCCAGTGTGATTTTCCAATAGCACCTTCTGAAGGAAGAGTAGCTCCCTTGAAGGCAATGAGATCATTGAATTAGAAACAACCTGGAGTATCTGACCTGAAAGTGAACTTAGATTAGGGAGTAAGACTATAGATTAGATCACCTCTCTATGAGCCAACCAGGAAGTCTCCATTGGAAAAATGAAGGCATGGTATTATTACAGAGCCAATATATTAATTGGCCTTTCTATTTATTCCAAGAGAATCCCAACAAAAACATGATATTATCCCAAGGAGTCAGAATCCAGGGATGGTTGGTGGATACAGGTGTGTGTTGTAGGCGTGTTTTTTGAAAGTCCCATGACTGTTTTTTTATTTAAAGATATTGGCGCAAAGGAAGCCTGATGTGAATTGTTTCATAAACAGCAGAAACTTTTGGCAAGGAAAGAATTACCAACCAATTGCCTCTTTTAAGTAATGCTTGTCTAAGATATGGTACACATTAATGAGTAGTAAGATGCTCTCTATGTAGGCAAATGTAATCAGTAAATATCTATATGAACACATTTTACACCTAAGGCATTGTGTTTAATTTACAAAGTACAAAAGAATGACTTGGACATCTCCCCTCATTGAGCTCACAGTGAGAAGTCTCTGTTAATTGTATGAGATGGAACATAATACTGTGTATGTATATTTTTTGGAAAAATATTGTAGAACGCAGAACAGAATGTAGAATTGAGAACAGAATACACAACTGGGTAGATACTAGAAATACTTCGTGGAGTAGGTAAAGTTTGACAAGGACTCTAAAATATGAGTAAGACTTTTAATAAGGAGAAGAAGGAAGACAGAGTATTCAAGATAAAATAAAAAACAGGACCAGCCAAGCCAAGTGGTCTGAAAGTCTACTGTATCTTCTAAACTCAAGGAGTGGTGCAGTGTGGCTAGATTAGAAAGCTGTGATGGGGAGTATGAAGTCAGAGGTGTGCCCACCATGATGAGAATGTTACTTCTCTTTCATACACGGATAATGGAGGATTATTAAATGTTCTTGCCCATAGGAATGGACTCATTAGATTAAATGGCAGTGTGGTGAATGAATTGAGAAGTAGAAATTTTGTAAACATACCAAATTACATATTTATTAGGTTAATTGGATAATGTATGTAAAACATCAAGTAAATTTATAAAGAATCAAACTAAATGTTAAAATTGCTCTTATTATTTTTTAAACTTAAATTCTATTTTGAACTATAGTTGATTTTCAATGTCGTCTTATTTCAGGAGTACAGCAAAGTGATTCAGTTATACATGTACATATGCTTATTCTTCAGATTCTTTTCGTATATATATTATTACAGAATATCAAGTAGAGTTCCTTGTGCTATGTAGTAGGTCCTTGTTGATTACCTATTTTATGTGTAGTACTATGTATATGCTAAACTCAAACTCCTAATTTATCTCTCACCCTTACTTTTCCCCTTTGGTAAGCATAAGTTTGTTTTAAAAGTCCATGAGTCTGTTTCATAAATAAGTTCTTTTCAAGATTCCACAAATAAGTGATATCATATGATATTTATATTTCTCAAATTTATCTTATTATTATTATGGTCTAGAAAATCAGTGATGAGTTACCTACACCATGGAAATGTCAAAGGCAAGGGGAAACAGCAAATATTGAGAAATATTTTAAAGATGACAATAATAGTATTAAAAACAAACATTTATTGAGCAGATACTATGTTTCAAGCTCTGCTTTAAGTGCATTGTATGCATTACTTTATTTATTCTTTACAATCTTTTTAAAGGTGTCAGCCATTTTGAAGATCTGGCAATGAACAAAGAAAGATTAAGTATTAATAATTTCCCAGATCTCACGGTTGTTATGTGGTGGACTTAGAAAGTAAACTCAGGCAGTCTCACTTTAGATATACTCTTAGGTGTAACCATAGAAGGAGGTGATAAATTTTTTGCAGAGATTAAGAGATAGGATGAGTCAAAAATGATTCATAGTGGCTGTTTTCAAGGTATCTTTTGTAGACACTAGTTTTTTTCCCAAAGGGTAATAGAAGTTGGATATGGAAAGGTTTCAACATCAAATAAAATACTAAGACAAACAAGATAGACATGTTTTTGACTCAGGAAACTTAAGGAACTTTAGAAGTTTAATTTTCACTGTTAATCTCTAGGAAAGTGTGATATATTATGTAGAATTTCCCAGACTTCAGTTCAGTTCAGTCGCTCAGTCGTGTCCGACTCTCTGCGACCCCATGAATCACAGCACGCCAGGCCTCCCTGTCCATCACCAACTCCCGGAGTTCACTCAAACTCATGTCCACAGAGTCGGTGATGCCATCCAGCCATCTCATTCTCTGTCATCCCCTTCTCCTCCCGCCCCCAACCTTTCCCAGCATCAGAGTCTTTTCCAGTGAGTCAACTCGTTGCATGAGGTGGCCAAAGTATTGGAGTTTCAGCTTTAGCATCAGTCCTTCCAATGAAGGGTGCAAGAGTCTTCTCCAACACCACAGTTCAAAAGCATCAATTCTTTGGCAATCAGCTTTCTTCACAGACTTAGTTGACCATAAATCTCTTTTTTAACCTAACCTTTTGGGATATTAGTATTTCTGGAACATAATTTGGAAAATGCTGATGCAGAGGTCCTACTTGATGCCAGTTGTAGAAGCCACAGTATTGTGGATAAAATGGTAGATTTGGTTTGGACATCTTGAGTATTAGGTACCTGATGGGGTGATGCACAAATGAAGGTTAAAGATTTGGGTCTTGAGAGATAGGTCAGGATTGGAGATGGAGACAAGCGAATCCCTCACATGAGTGGCAATGAGGACTCCAGCTTAGTGGCAATGGCTGAGTTCATGAAAGGGAAGAGTGAAAGAGAAGACCAAGGAGTATATTTTGGGTGCTGCCTATGTACAATAACAGCTTGTGTGGGACTCAGCTGATGTTTAGCTGCTATTTAAATTTGATGATATTTTGTTAAATTGCTTTTAATTGTGAATGGTCTGTTAAATTTCAGCATACTTATATGTATAATTTAAACCATAGGTATTTTAAAAACAAAACAAAACATGTTTATTAGTACAGTAAGTCCCCTATATACAAATGAGTTCCATTTCGATTGCATATTCCTAAGTCCAAGTTGTTCATAAGTCAACAAAATTAACACTAGGTATCCAACTAACACAGTAGGCTATATAGTACTGTACTAATGTGACTGGACATGTGAGTGCACGTTAACATCTTTGAAAGTCTGCAACTTGAGTGTTTGTATGTAGAAGACTTATTATACACTGGACCAACAGGGAACATTGAATTTCTTAATTTATAAAAACATTAACCTGGTTGATCTGTCTGTCCTTGGGAGAGATGATCTTTAATTTGAACAAAGTATAACTCAACTGTAAGTGCAATACTGTGGACCTATGGTTCAGTTCAGTCCAGTTCAGTTGCTCAGTTGTGTCCGACTCTGCGACCCCATCAATCACAGCACACCAGGCCTCCCTGTCCATCACCAACTCCCGGAGTTCACTCAAACTCACCTCCATCGAGTCAGTGATGCCATTCAGCCATCTCATTCTCTGTCGTCCCCTTCTCCTCCTGCCCCCACTCCCTCCCAGCATCAGAGTTAGCATTCCATTTACCACTTGTCCCCATGACTACCTTATATAAATTTAAGGAAGGACTATTATTTCTTAAATTTGAGTACAGTCTTGAATTTTAAAATGAGCTCTCATATTAATTTAATCCATGGCAACAAAGATTGCCTCAAACCAAATTGTTCCAGGAGGATCTATTTTAAAAGAAACATCTGTGAACCATTCTAAAGGCTTGCAATAATAATAATAAAAAAAATCATATAATATCTGACCAGAAACAACAAAAGCCAAGTTGGATCCCTCCCTGGAAAATGAACTTCAAATTATGTTTTAAACCTACAGACTTTTAAGGGAAAACTTAAAAAAATTATATTTAATTCATTTAAACGTTAGTAGTTTCAGGCAAATACACTACTGAATCCCTGATTTCAACATGTTGAGGACGTGTTTTATTTGTCAAGGCCAATATTAATCTAAAAAGAGAGAGAATTAAGAAGAGAGAAGTTAAGCTAGTTTTTTCATTCATTCCACTGACTCTTCCGAAGTTAGCCTCATACACTTCTTTGCTAAATAAAAAAAGGTCTTGATCTGTAGCTTCTCTGTTTAAAAAATGGCAATGGTTGACCATCAGGTACACAGTGAAGTTCAAATCCCTTAGTCATACATCCAGGTCCTGAAGGACCGGATCTTTCTGTGGCTTCCAGGTCTGATCTCTTATTGCTCTATTTCTTACCTGGACGATTCCAGCCAACTCTATTGCTAGTTTACTACATACAAACACTGCACTCCTCCTCCGTCTGCTGCCTTAAATATGTTGTCTCCCCCTTTCAGGTTACTTCTTCATCTCACCAACTCTAGCTAAAGGTAAACCTCTTCTCTAGTTTCCTACATTATTTCATGTACAATCTTAGTGCACTTAACCACTTTCCAAATTGTATTATCGCTAATAGGAAGGTCACAGTATGGTGATCCATGCATCCTTGGGAATCAGCCAGACATGGGTTTCAAATACGTCGCTTTGTCTTATTAGCTAAATGGCCTTTGGCAGGTCTCTAAACCTGGCAGATCCTCTATTTCCTTATCTGTAAAATGGAAATAAAACATTATGTGTAAGTTTCATTAGAACTCTGCTTGGCACACAGACGTTAATACATAGTCATTCCATTTCAATAGATCTTCTTTCTATCTTTACTTTCTGAGTGAACACTTATCAGCTCCACTTAGTAAAAACTAGAGAATCAGTGAAAAATTACTTATTTCATTAGTTTGTTAGAGAATAAAAGAGATAATATATTAAAAGGTGGATAAACCATAAAAATGGAAGCTCTGCTATCATTAATATAGTTTAGGTGTGTAAACTTCAGTGAGCAAAGGCTTGTGTGCAATTCATCCTTGAATTTCTGTCGGTGCTTAGCAAATAATTGGTGTTCAATGATTATTCCTGGAATGTATAATTCTGTATTGTGGGGATCAATCTGAAAGCAAGAATTGATCTGAGCAAACCCCAAAATAGGTCCACTTGGCAGATTCTATTTTCAAAAGAATTCAGATAAATAGGCATTTGATTAAATTTAATACCCCATTCAACACCCAAAATCATAAAGGGCAGAACTCAGGAGAAAAAATAAACTTTTGATTTCCTTCTAAAATAATTTGTGATAACCAGCAGGGACCTACTGTATAGCATGGGGAACTATACTCAATATTTTGTAATAGCTTATAAGGGACAAGGGGCTTCCCAGGTAACACTAGTGGTAAAGAACCTGCCTGCCCATGCAGGAGACTTAAGAGACTAAGATTTGAACTCTGGGTTGGGAAGATTGCCTCCAGGGTGTTGGTTGCCCCTTGGAGGAGGGCATGGTAACCCACTCCGGTATTCTTGCCTGGAGAATCATATGGACAGAGGAGTCTGGTGGGCTACAGTCCCTAGGGTTGCAGAGTCAGACATGACTGAAGTGACTTAGCACCCATGCACACATAAGGGACAAGAATGTTAAAAATATATAGATATATATGTATGTATAACTGAATCACTTTGCTGTTTACCTGAATCTAACACAATTTTGCAAATCAAATATGTTTCAATTAAAAAATAAAAATATATCGTGATTGAAAGAAAGCACACCAAACATAAAATTTACCATCCTATCCATTTAAGAAGTTTACAGTGCAGCAGTGCTAAATATAATGTATTCATATTTCTATGAATAGAAAAAAGAAACGTTCTCCTCTGGTTAGTCTGAAACTCTATACTTGGTAAACAACAACTCTCCTTTTCCTCTTCTCCCTAATCCTTAATAATCACCATCCTACTTCATGTTTCTTAGGAGAAAACATTTTTTTTAAGGAAAGATAAGAGAAAAATTCTATCATGAGTACCTCACCCATTGATTATCAGAGAAAGTGGAAAAATAAGGAAAATAATAAAACAGAGAGTGGTCCCTTGTGCAGCAAGCCTGTCACATGCTAAGTTAATGAGACCGAAACTTGGAGCAGGTTGGTCCTTTGCTGGGAAGCCACGGAGAAATATCAAGTCCTGTCTGGGAAGGAAGGTGGAGTAGTCCAGCAAGGCCAGAATCAGTTTTCTGTATGTTAGAGCAGAGAAAGGCTGAGGGCCGAGTTAGGGCAGGTACCCGAAATACACTCACAGGGCAAACATGAGACACTAGCAAGGAGCCAGGGAGGAAATGAGACAGAGAAGCGAAAAGCAGTCAACTTAATTCCTGTGGGTGTGTCTGACTTTTCGGCCACCTTTCAAGGGGCCAACCATGGGCCTCCTGGACAATGTTGAGAGGAGCTTCATAGCACCTGCCCCAGTTTGATGAAGGAGGGGACCCTTTTCACCTGTGTGCGTGCTATGTCACTTCAGTTGTGTTGGACTCTTTGCAACCCTATGTACTACAGCCCACCAGGCTCCTCTGTCCATGGGATTCTCCAGGCAAGAATACTGGAGTGGGTTGCCATGCCTTCCTCCGGGGACCTTCCTGATCCAGGGGTCGAACCTGTGTCTCCTGTGACTCCTGGATTGCAGGAGGATTTTTTTACCACCAAGCCACTAGGGGAAGCCTCCCACCTTTCTACTCTGGCCAATTAGTGTTTTTAAGAACTGAAGCTCATGAAAATGTTACTGAATTTCACTGATATAAACATATTTTTAAGAGAAGTGTTGAAAAACAAAAAAAAAATGACCAGAATTTGTCTGGGTTCCACCCACTTTCAGATAGGCCTGCTGGGGAAAGATGGTGTTTAAGGAAAAGAAGAAAAACAACCCATAATTTCTAAGCTGAACGTTATGAGTCCGAGATTTTTTTTCTAGCTCCACCTAGTCTTTTTATATATGACCTTTGGCTGGTTCAATCTACTAGCCTTTGGCTCCCCTTAGGATCAATTTCCTTGTAATTTTCAAGGGCTTTGAATGTCCTGGTGAGTCATTGAATGAAACCAAGTATTTTTTTGCCTTTGTATGGTGACCATTTTAGTGTTGATTTTCAAAATTGTTCATATTAAAAATTAACATCCAATGATTCACATATTTGAAAATTGAGGTTAACCCAAAAGAACAATATAAAATGAACTTTAATAAATGATTTAGTTGCTGTAAAATCAATTTCTTGACCATGAAATACTGAAGGACAAACTTCCTCCTTTGTTCGTGTCTATCTTCCTTAGAATTCTGTGGTAGACCGCGTCGGCTTAGAGGTCAGGAGAAGCCTGGAGAGGATGACTGGCTGAGAAGAGAGATGCAATATTCCCATTTATTCTGCAGTGCAAACACAATGGTGAGTAGATACACAGAATCTTTGCACACTGATAGGAAAGAAGGAGCTTGTATTCTAATGTGAAATAAGTATTGGACAAGTAATCCAGAAAAGCAACAAAATGGTGACACCCCATGAGAATTTCTAGGGAGGTAATGACATCAACAGTAATATACAGTAAGGACAGAGATCTTTAGAGAAGAAATGCCTCGGAATGGAACCAAGGTTTTTTAAAGTGAATGAACATGTGTACATATCAAGGCCCACCTCCTGTCATTGTCCATAATCAGTGAGCGTGGTGCTCATTCTGTGTAGTCTCTGGGGAGGGAGGGGATTGATTCAAACCATTTTCCCACTACTCTGTCTTGAACCCCCTCTTCCTCCCTCTTTGCCTAGAGTCCCCACTTCCTTGTCCTTTGTGCCTTAATTTTCTATTGCTGCTGTAACAAATTGCAACAAGTTTATTGACTTAACACAAGTTTATTACTTTACAGTTCTGCAGAACAGAATTCCAACACACGTCTCACTAAGGTCAAAGCAAGGTTTCAGAATAGCTACATCCCTTCCAGAAGTTCTAGGAGATAATCCATTTCTTTGCCTTTTCCAGGTCCTAAAGGATCCAGATCTTTCTTGGCTCATGGCTCATCCCCCCGCTTCCTTCTCCTTCAAGGCCAACCATATAACATCTCACTGATCCTGCTTCCACTGACATGTGTTTTTCTCTGATCACATCTGAGAAAGTCCACTTTTTAAAAAAACTCATGTGATTAGATGGGGCCCACCTGCATAATCCAGGACAGTCTGCCCATCTCAAGATCTTTGACTTGAGCACATCTGCAAAAATAACTTTTTCCATGTAAGTTTACACCTTCACAGCTTCTGAGGATTAAGAAAATATTTGGGGGTTACTATTATTCTGTCTCCTGCATCAGGGTATCCAGAGCTCTCAGGTTTTGTATGGCAGATAAATGTTATCATTCCAGCAAAAATCTCATTCCCTGAGCTGTTGGCCAAGGGGATTATGGAGAAAGTAGTGAGATAAATTCAGACTCAGTTTGTAATGGCTGACAGTCTATACTTTCTTGTGCCACTGGATCATAAGTCTTATAAAAAAGTAATTCTAAAAGGTTGAATTTCTGGCCGTATCCATGGTAGATATACACTTCTTAATTTCAACTAGATTATTTTCTTTAAAGTAGAGCTATGTACTCTAAAGCCTAGGACAGAGGGAAGAAACTTCATAAGCTTTTCTCTGTAGTAGGGAATGGGCAGGAATTACTTTGCTTTCTCTTCTCAATTTTGTTTGGAGCTGAGATCTAAGCAGTCTTAGTATGTGCCTGGCTTTAGTATCTAAATGATAGGCTAACTCACTCATGAGAGGAATGAAATTTTATTTCCTTAAAATAAGGAAACCATGCATGAAATGGAAAAATACCTGTTTTACCAATACCCAGTGTTGAGTCCATCAACTTTACAAATCCTCTGATTCTTGATAATTTGTTCTGTAGAAGCAAGGATAGCCCATTCTCTCTGTCAAGAATCCGAGAGAAAATTTCTATTATATCACACAAATAATATAGTGTGTGCTCAGTTGTGTCTGACTGTTTGTGACTCATGAATAATACTACAGGGAATTATGTAGCCCGCTGTCTTCATCTCTCTGTCCTTGGCTTTGGAGTACATAGCTCTACTTCAAAAAAAAAACCAATCTAGTTGAAATTAAGAAGTGTGTATCTACCATGGATACAGCCAGAAATTCAACCTGTTAGAATTTTTTAAAGACTTATGATTCAGTACCACAAGATAATATAGACTGTCAGCCATTACAAACTGAGTCTGAATTTATCTCACTACTTTCTCCATAATCCCCTTAGGAAGCGTGACAGGCTTCTCAGTCCGTGGGATTTTCCAGGCAAGAATATTGAAGTGGGTTGTCATTTCCTTCTCCAGGGTATGTTTCCGACCCAGGGATGGAACATGTGTGTCTTGTGTCTCCTGCATTGGCAGACAGATTCTTTACTACCAGCACCACCTGGGAAGCCCCTTATATCACATATCTTTGCCTCATTTCCAGTTTCCATACTGCTTTCCCCCTACTTCTGGAATCACCTACATCACATTTCAGCACCTGATTCTGTTTGGTCCAGAGTATGTGTACAGTCGTATCAGATGGATAGATGAATGATTTCTTATCTAGGTGACTGAACTGTGATTACTGTGTGCCAATAGGTACCATTTATTGAACACCTACTCATTCTACTAGATCAGCTTGCATATATTTTCTAGGTCTCCATGTATTTTATGTCTTCCATCTTCCCAACAATTTTACAAGGTGGTCTTATTGTCTCTAAAAAGTCAGGAACTTTAAGAAATTTGCCCAGGATTACACAGCTAGTTTATAAGTGAAATAGCCAGGACTCAAAGGAAGGTCTGTCTGACCCCCTAAGTCCATTGTTCTTTAGGACTTCATACTACTGTCCTCTTGACCATCCTGGTACAGTGAGGAGACCAGGATCAGCCTAGTTAACAAATCTCCAGTCTCAGCCTCACAGTGGTGGGATGGGGAGGAGAAAATTAAGTGTCAAAAATGATTCTGGGCAAAACTGTGAGTAAGACTGGTTTTATTTTTTTGTTTGTTTTTTTTAAAAAATTTTATTGGAGGCAAATTACCTTACATTAATATATAGGTTGGTTTTGCCATACATTGACACGAATCCGCCCCGGGTGCACATGTGTTTCCTTTCTTGAACCCCCCTCCCACCTCCCTCTTCCCCATATCCTCCCTCCAGGTCATCCTTGTGCACCAGCCCCAAGCATCCTGCATCATGCGTCGAACCTGGACTGGTGATTCATTTCACATATGATAATATACATGCTGCAATGCCGTTCTCCCAAATCATCCCACCTTCACCCTCTCCCACAGAGTCCCAAAGACTTCTATATACCTATGTCTCTTTTGCAGTCTTGTATACAGGGTTAAGGTTACCATCTTTCTAAATTCCATATATATGCGTTAGTACACTGTATTGATGTTTTTCTTTCTGGCTTACTTCACTCTGTATCAGTTCAGTTCACTTCAGTTCAGTTGCTCAGTTGTGTCCAACTCTTTGCAACCCCATGAATCACAACACGCCAGGCCTCCCTGTCCATCACCAACTCCCGGAGTTCACTCAAACTCATGTCCAATCGAGTCAGTGATGCCATCCAGCTATCTCATTCTCTGTCGTCCCCATCTCCTCCCGCCCCTAATCCCTCCCAGCATCAGACTCTTTTCCAGTGAGTCAACTCGTCGCATGAGGTGGCCAAAGTATTGCAGTTTCAGCTTTAGCATTAGTCCTTCCAATGAACACCCAGGATTGATCTCCTTTAGAATGGACTGGTTGGATCTCCTTGCAGTCCAAGGGACTCTCAAGAGTCTTCTCCAGCACCACAGTTCAAAAGCATCAATTCTTCAGCGATCAGCTTTCTTCACAGTCCAACTCTCACATCCATACATGACCATGGGAAAAACCATAGCCTTGACTAGACGGTCCTTGGTTGGCAAAGTAATGTCTCTGCTTTTTAATATGCTATCTATAATAGGCTCCAATTTCATCCACCTCATTAGAACTGATTCAAATGCATTCTTTTTGATGGCTGAAAAATACTCCATTGTGTATATGTACCAAAGCTTTCTTATCCATTCATCTGCAGATGGACATCTGGGTTGCTTCCATGTCCTGGCTATTATAAATACTGTTGCAATGAACATTGGAGTACATGTGTCTCTGGTTTTAGAGTCCAACAACCCTCTCATACGATCTTTGTTTAATATTTCTAATAGTGCTATAATAATTGTGTACAAATATTCAATATGGGTCAGAACAATATTTTTGGCAGTTTTGTTTACTCTTTTATGTGTACCTGGCCCTTTCATTTTTGCTCATGTGTGAGGTTGTCTGCTCAAAGCACAAAAATTTTAGTAAAAATTTTAGAGGGAAAGCAATGGTCACTTTATAATTGGCTCCTGACTGGATTTGCCTTTTAAATGCCCTACACTATTATTCATTGCAGCTCCCCTACCCACCTGAGCTACACAGAATCTAGAATGTTTTTTAAAAATCCATACGTACCTCCCCCAAAGATCTTCAAAAGAAGCAGATCTGATTCTTGGACTATCTATTTTGAAACTCTTTTTGAAATATCGTTGTAAAATACAGTTCTGCTTTGCTGGTGTTGCCAGCACATACTAACAGTGTCTGCTAGCCAATCCAGCCCTATGCTTTGCTGTGTCTTTTTTTTTTTAAGAGTTTTTTTTTTTTTTATGTGGACCATTTTAAAAGTCTTTGTTGAACTTGTACAAGATTGCTTCTGATATTTATGTTCTGGGTGTTTTTTTTTTTTAATTTTTGGCTGAAAAACATGTGGGATCTTAGCTTCCTGACAAGGGATTGAACCTGCACCCTCTGCATTGGAAAGTGAAGTCTTAACCACTGGACCACCAGGGAAGTCCCACTATGCTGGACTTTTCTAGTTGTTTTTGTTTGTATTTTGTTATCCGGAGGGAAACTGAGGGAGAGCTGAGTGTCAAGTGACATGGGAAAATCTGGAGACTTCTTGAAATTACTTTAGGTTGCTTCGATATTTTTTTCCTGTTCATGTCATTTGTTCATGTTCTTTATTTGCTCAGAAAAGCTGGGTTTGTACAATTGTTAGAGTAGATCATTTACCTTTATGTACTTAGTATTAATATTTTTTAAGCTAAGTGGGAAACTATCCCTAGTGAGGATCTCTATGAATTTTTCTTCTTTGGATTTTCCATCAGTAGATTTGTAAAAATCCCTTTTCCATATAGTTTTCATGATGAACGGCCAGTTTTAAAAACTACCAAGTGACTTGTGATTATAAATCACTGTTCAAATGCCAAGAGACAATTCAGTCATGCTAATCGTTTACATGAAAATTTTGTTATTTGTTGCAAGAGTGGAAATACATATTCATATGAGACTCTTTCAGTTATGTATTTAGGGATCCTAGGAGAAAACATTGGATAGAAACCAATATTTGTTTCAACAGCACTTTCTGAAATCCTCTTAGACACCAAGAACTGTTGGTTACTGAGGATACAAAATGAAATGATTCTCTAAATTAATCAGCAGTTAATTTGTTTTCCTCCAAAATACAGGTGAATCACTGGCCTTTAATTTCTTGAGATACATATAAATAATTACAACTTTCATAAGCACACATGAGAATCCAGTTATTTTTTTGTGTGGTTAAAAACAAACTTAAGGTATAGAGGTCTGATGAAAGTTTCTAGATTCCTAGCTAAGACAATATTAGCTATAAAATAATAAAAAGCATAACCTTAAAATTACATTGGGCTAACTCATTGGGAAAACAGTGGAAACAGTGTCAGACTTTAATTTTTTGGGGGGCTCCAAAATCACAGCGGATGCTGATTGCAGCCATGAAATTAAAAGACTCTTACTCCTTGGAAGGAAAGTTATGACCAACCTAGACAGTATATTAAAAAGCAGAGGCATTAGTTTGCCAACAAAGGTCCATCTAGTCAAGGCTATGGTTTTTCCAGTGGTCATGTATGGATGTGAGAGTTGGACTGTGAAGAAAGCTGATTGCCGAAGAATTGATGCTTTTGAACTGTGGTGCTGGAAAAGACTCTTGAGAGTCCCTTGGACTGCAAGGAGATCCAACCAGTCCATTCTAAAGGAGATCAATCCTCGGTGTTCATTGGAAGGACTGATGCTAAAGCTGAAACTCCAATACTTTGGCCACCTCATGTGACGAGTTGACTCACTGGAAAGGACTCTGATGCTGGGAGGGATTGGGGGTGGGAGGAGATGGGGACGACAGAGAATGAGATGGCTGGATGGCATCACCGACTCGATGGACATGAGTCTGAGTGAACTCTGGGAGTTGGTGCTGGACAGGGAGGCCTGGCATGCTGTGATTCATGGGATCGCAGAGTCGGACATGACTGAGCGACTGAACTGAACTGAACTGATGGTAGTTAATCTCTGTGGTGTTATCTGAAACATTATCTGCCTACATAAAAAAGAAAGAAATATGTCCTCCACGAGTGGGGGAAGCTTGGATGTTCATGGAGCATAGACTCTCACCTGGGTGATATTGTTGTTCTATTATGCATATCTGCTGTGCTTATTGTTAGAATGGTGGCCTAAATACTGTCATGAAATGATAAGTAGGGGAGTTTTAGAAGAGTGTATGCTAGAAGGCCTTGAGAATAGGGTTGAGGAGGAAGAGAACCTAGGGAAATTGGTGGAGGCACAGCACATACCCAGAAACTGGAGAATATGGGGGTAGGGAGAGGTAGGAGAGGATAAAAAATAGGTTTGAGAAGGAGAGAGAAATATGAGGGAAAAAGAGAATAATGAAATAGAGTGAAAATGACAGGAAAGATTTGTACAGAGGAGGAGAAAATCAGTTGTAAACAGAGGGGAAAAAGGAGAAAGAAAAGATGTTTAATAGTAGAAGACAGAAGCTTCAAGAGAGACAGAGTAAAATGCTTACAATGCTCATCCTCAGTGGGATCAAATGTCTGTTGCTGCCACAACCCATAGACAGCACTAGTCATGGCCTCTTACAGGGATAGACACAGTCCTGAGAACAGAACTATCTCTCAGCTATATCTGAGACCCAAGCAGAAACGTTTAGATTCCACCAGCTCTCTGGGAAGCCCTGCTGCCATCTTAGCCTTGACATACAACTTCAGTTGGGAAGCGGAAGGAATGGTTATGCTGTGGGACAGTGTTCTGTAGGCTAGTGTGGTTGAGGCTAAGGTGGACCAGGCTAAGTTGGACCATGCCTGGCTAGATGCTCCTGTGCTCCTCACCAGGTAGAAAGCCAGCCCCATGCAAAGGAGTTGATCATCTTCAGCTTCTGTGACTACCCAGTGTAACCAAACAAAGCAAGGCTCCTTCTCTTTCTTTCCAAGGAGTAAAGAGATTACTTGCAGATCCTAGCAGGAGAGTGAGCAGAAGCAACTTTATAATTCAACTGGCCACTAAGACATTTCCCCGACTAATGAAAATCTCTCGCTGAAAATTTTGCTTGTAGAGTTTTGCACGTTATCTTATCCTTAGTTTGTGAAGAGTAGTCATCAAATCAGAAGCTGCTAAAAGTTTTACATTTTTTTCTATATGCATTAAGATTTGTTGTTCAGCTGCTCAGTCATGTCTGACGCTTTGCAACCCAATGGACTGTAGCACACCAGACTTCCCTGTCCTTCACCATCTCCCAGGGTTTGTTCAAACTCATGTCCACTGAATTGGTGATGGCATTCCAACCATCTCATCCTCTGTCGTCCCCTTCTCCTCTTGCCTTCAATCTTTCCCAACATCAGTGTCTTTTCCAATAAATTGGCTCTTCACATCAGGTGGCCAAAGTATTGGAGCTTCAGCTTCAGCATCAGTGCTTCCAATGAACATTCAGGACTGATTTCCTTTAGGACTGACTAGTTTGATCTCCTTGCAGTCCAAAAAACTCTCAAGAATCTTCTATTCGAAAGTATTAATTCTTCAGCACTCAGCCTTCTTTATGGTCCAACTTTCACATCCATACATGACTACTGGTAAAACCACAGTTTTGACTAAGTGGACATTTGTTGGCAAAGTAATGTCTCTGCTTTTTAATATGCCATCTAGGTTCGTCATAGCTTTTCTTCCAAGGAGCAAGCATCTTTTAATTTCATGGCTGCAGTCACTGTCAGCTGTGATTTTGGAGCCCAAGGAAATGAAGTCTGTCACTGTTTCCATTGTTACCCCATGCATTTGCCATGAAGTGATGGGACTGGATGCCATGATCTTAGTTTTTCAATATTGAGTTTGAAGTCAGTTTTTTCACTCTTCTCTTTCACCTTCATCAAGAGGCTCTTTAGTCCCTCTTCACTTTCTGCCATAAAGATGGTATCATCTGCATAGCTAAGGTTATTGATGTTTCTCCCGGCAAGCTTGATTCCAGCTTATGCTTCATAGAGCCCGGCATTTTGCATCATGTACTCTGCATATAAGTTAAACAAGCAGGGTGACAATATACAATCTTGATTTACTCCTTTCCCAATTTTGAACCAATCCATTAAGATAGTCATATAATTTTTATTCTTTTAATCTGTGAATGTAGTGGAATGTGTTTAAATAAATGTATTGCTAGATTTTGGCTCTGTTTTAAAGAAAATTTACAACATTTAACAGGACAGAAGAGATGAATGTATAATTTTTTCTAATATTATCCTTTTCTGATTAAAGGAACAAGTTTTACATGAGACCATACAAACTATCAGGAAGTTTTTGCTCTTATAGTGTTCCCTGGATATGATATGGATGATCTGATTCATGAATATTTGGTGTAACTCATAAAATGGTCAATCAAGAGAGTTCTTGGTGTGTGTGTGTGTGTGTGTGTGTGTGTGTGTGTGTGGTGAGGTGTCTGTTATTCAAGTGTATTACTTATTCTTGAGTCAGTTTTGACAAGTTATGGTTTTGCCAGGAAATTATTTTTCACCTTTATAGATTCATTAACACAGAATTATTGATAGTATTTTTTATTATTTTCTATCAAGTTTGCATTTGTAAATATACTTCACTTTTTTTTTTAACTTCCAACATTGTTTGTTATTTTTTTTCTCCTTTTTATTCTTGAGAAGTCTCACCAAAGATTTGTTTATTTTATTAGCATTTCAAAGAATAAGTTGTTGATTTGGTTGTTTTTTCTCAAGTAATCTCTGACCTTTTGGTTTCTTCTCCTCTTTTTTTTCCTTTGGATTTTCACCCAGTTGTGTTTTTTCTGACTTCTCGAGTTGGCCATTGAACTCATTAATTTTCATCCTATTATATATTTAAAATTAAATTTTTCTTTTATTATTGTTTTGGTTTCTTCCCACAGATTTTGATGTGTAAATTTTTATATTTCTGTTCTAGATATTTTTTCATTTTTGATTCCTTATACTTATTTATATGCATTTATTTGCAAATGTATGAGTTTTTTTCAGATATATATTTGTTAGTTATTCATAATTAAATGAGGCTTCCCTGGTGGTTCAGCTGGTAAAAAATCCACCTGCAACGTGGGAGACCTGGGTTTGATCCCTGGGTTGGGTAGATCCCCTGGAAAAGGAAACAGCTACCCACTCCAGTATTCTGGCCTGGAGGATTCCATGGACTGTATAGTCCATGGGGTTGCAAAGAGTCAGACGTGACTAGGAAACTTTCTTTTCCTTCTTATAATTAAATTATGTTGTAATTGTATCTATGGGTGACAGAAAACATAATTACCCAGAACATGTAATGATTTTCAACTTGGATGAGGCTGAAATATTGGCTGTGGTTTCTGTTTGGTTTTAGTTCAATCACTATACATTTCTGAAAGGGAAAAGGTAAATCCTGTGTTCTACTAGGGGAAGTTTTGATGAATGGAGGATGTTAGGGTGACGTAGTAAAACCTCTATAAAAATGCTCTCCTTTTGGTCACCTCCCTCCTTTCACTTCTCATGCTCATCAGGGTCAGACACACTAACCTGATTATTAATACAATTTTTTAACATTCATCTCTCCATGTTAAATTCAAGGTTGTAAAATCTCTAGAATGTTTCTTATCCAGATGAAAAGCTGATTTTCCTTTTTAAGCAAGCAAAAAAAAATTCCCTTCAGGCTGTACATTACACTGTCAGTGTTTTTGAAAGGGTGTTATTCACAGGGTCAGTTGGTGAGGAAAAATAAAGTGCCCTCAATTTTTCAGCAACTACTTAAAAATGGACATAACTTGATTTGTAGGCAATAAAAGGCTGAAGGCTCTAAAGAAAGACCACTTAGTTTGGAAAAATGCAAAACCTATTTATATTTTCCTTCCCCACAAAGGAAACATTCTACAGTCACCTAGTTGGGCAGGAATTTGCAAGAAAATTGGCAAAGTTTTTGTTTTGTTTTGTTTCAGTGCTGGAAGGAATTTTAGAGTTCAGCCAAGGCTCTTGGTTAACAAATGAGGAAACTGAGTCCTAGAAGGTCTAGGAGTTTGTCCATGATCACACCCCTTGTTCCTGGAAGAACTGGAAATGGAATCTAGTGTTTCCCCTCCCTCGCCACAAGGCTCAATTTGAATGCTCTTTGTTAAGCTTTTAAAGAAAGATGTGAAGATGTCTTCTTTTTCCACAGTTCAACATTTAGCTTGTAAATATCCCGATGAACTACAAAACTTGGCAGAGTTGTGAATCATGCAAAAGAGTAGGAGGTGGGAATTTTCCATACTTCTTGGATTAACAAAGACTGAAATTAATGACATGTGCTCTTGCTAGAGATCCTCAGAGCCTGGCAATGTGATGTGAAATGCTTCCATGTTTGTTAGAATTTGAAGTCTTTACTCAGTGGGAGCAAATACCAGACATGGAGTAAGATCAACACGTAAGCCCTCAACAGCCATATAGATAAGATGAAAGCCTATGGAAAGAATATCCAATTATGACAAAATTCAACAAAATTTATAAATCAGACAGTATGCTGATGGGGGCATAAGAAATATCAAGACTACTTATGCTTAGTCATTTAAGACCATCTTTTAGACACGATAAAAGCCTGTAGGATCTTCTGCTCCAGCTGTTGGGTGCATGGCCTTTTTTCTGGGTTATGGCTGGACCATCGCCCATGACAGAGGGAAGAAAAGAGGCTCCGGGTCAGACAGAGGGCAGGCCGCTTCAGGTCTTATACATCATGCTGAGAGCACTCGAGAATCTCTAAGCAATAAGAAGCTGCTAAAGGGTTGTAAGTTAGAGAAGAAATTGAGTTAGATTTGCATTTTAAAGCAATCACTCTGGATGAAGTGTGGATAATCAATTAGCAATATGCAAAAGAGACAGGAAAATCAGTTCAGAAAAATTTAAATTCTCCAAAATAAAATGATAAGGGTCTAAATTGAAGCCTAGGAATGAGATAGAATAGAAAAGACAGATTTAGGAAATGTTAAGGAGGTGAAGGTTTGATGCTTGAGAGATGAGAGGAATAGATGAGTCTCAGAGACCCAAGTGTGGCCTGGGCTGCTTGGTGGATAAACACACTGTTCACCAAGCTAGGAAAGATGCTAGAAACATGTTTGGGAGGACAATTGGAGTTGATTTTCAGACACGTTGAGCTTTAGTTACTTCGGTCTTCAGTGGTGGAGAAGAAATGTCCAGAGATCTTCATTTGAGAGTGCTGAGTACATCATTGGGTTCCATGGAGGAAAGATGAGCTTCCAGGTGAGAACTCACCAGGACAGAGCTCTAGCGAACAGTCACACTGAAGGGATGATGGGCAATGAAATCCATTATAGGACCATAAGGATGGAGGCTTTATATGCTGGAATAAAAAATTATATGGGGTGACCCCAAACAGAGAGGATGGGGTAGTTCAAGGGCAGAGGTTGTTGTTTAGTTGCTCGGTTCTGTCCGACTCTTTGGAACCCCATGGACTGCAACACACCAAGTTTCCCTGTCCTTCACCATCGCTGTCAGAGGTAGTGATAGTAATAAACTCAATGAATCAGGTGAGAGCGATAAGGGATGAGAGAAGACTGAGCTGATGTTAAAGACCAGGAATTTGCAATGACAGGAAGAAATTGAATACAGTTGATATAAGAGATGTGTGTGAGAGAGAAAGGATGGATGACTGACTGAATGAATCCTTGTCCCAAGTGCCAAATTCACCCTTATAGTGGTAGAAATAACTGTTTTTCAGATATAGTACCTCTTTCCCAGTACTGGGCTAAATTGTCACCAACTAACTCTTTTTTCAAAAAAAATTGTGAGTATATTTGCTTTAAATCATTGTGTTAATTAGCAGAAACTAACACAATGATTTAAGAAAATTTAAATCATTCACATCTAAAGTGAATCAACTATATGTTTACATATATGCTCTCCCTCTTGGACCTCCCGTCCCACCCATCTAGATCATCAGGGAGCACTGAGCTGAGTTCCCTGTGTTATCCAGCAGGTTCCCACTAGCTATCTATTTAGCATATAATGTATATATGTCAACCCCAATCTTCCAATTCATCTCACCCCTCTCTTCCCTGTCCATGTCCAGATATCCATTCTCTATGTCTCTATTTCCTGTCCTGCATATAGGTTGATCTGTACTGTTTTTCTAGATTCCACATATGTGTGTTAATTTAATCAATTCTTAACTTTGCAATTACTATTTTATTTGTTACCCAAATCACTATTATCTCATGCTGAGCATGTCATAATATCATGAAACATTCTGTTGACTGAACTGAGAACCATGCTGACCCCAGCAATTCAGTTACACACTATTTTCCACTCCGGGTTATTCCACAGACAGCACAGTGATCCGGTAAATCTTGCTGCTCATCTAGAGTCAGTTTCATCTAGAGTCAGATTCATAGGGGGATCTTTCCCTAATCTTGACATCAAATCTTGGGGCTCTGTCCTATCTAGAACTTCTGACCATTCTGTCTCAGCATGAACCTCTCTTGAGGGTGAGGGATGAAAGCCAGAAGAGCAGCTTACACTACGAGCACCAGAGTATCACACCTGGTAAGGTATATGGAGGATGGGCAGAGGGAGGCTTTCTATCCTCCCGAGGGTGTCTACTTTCCTGTTTTCTCTTAGTTTTAATCTCTGTTTTCTGTCTGATTCTCTTCCTCTCCAGTATAATTTCCCCCTCATTCTTCTCTTTCAATTATATGTTTGCCTACCTGTTATATTTTGTATTGCAAAAAGACACAGGACTTGCAAGCTGCACCATCTCCTGGAACCACAATTCTTCCTCTTTGATGATGGCTTTTCTTCCCAAGGTCTCATGGTGGTGGACCTCACAGTGAGAAATAAACATCTCTCAGTTTCATGTGTAATTTGGGAACATACAGCCTTCCTTTTACGCCTCTGCTCAGACAGGACTGAAGTACATAACCTCTCATGATGACTCATCCTTTTATCCAGTGAGCTTCCACTACTTTAAACACGAAGATAATAGTGTGTGCGCACAGACTTGCTATACGCCAATCTGTTTTGAGTTGGGAAGGGTATCTCTCGATGCTCAACACATCAGAAAGTAGAAACCTTTTTATGAAGGGGAAGCAATTAAGTCATCAAAAATGTTAACCATAAATTAGAATCTTGGCTCATATATAGTTCTGGCATATAGTAGACACTTGATAGATATTTTTGAGATATTGAATAAATGATGGTTTAGGTCATTACTATTGTTAAATAGAAATACACATTAAATTAGATTCATATTAAAAGCATATTAAAATCATTTTATATAACATGTCAGGGCTCCAAATGATTTATCTTTTCATACACTCTTAAGGAAATCTGCGATTATTTATTTCCTGAGTCCACAGTAATTCTTTTTAGAAATGTTGAAGACATTAATTCAGTGCCTGAAAACCATGTATGGTTCATGGACTTCTGAAGTCTTTTACCCAAATAGGGGTGTAGCTTGGAATTTCAGTAAACTGAAATTACACCGAGTTCTTAGCTGTGGCTCCTCTCTTACCTTTAACATGCAACCCCAAAGTCACATAAACTCATCATTTATCCCCAGGACACAACTTAGCGGTGTGTTTGTTTATGAATTGATCTGTAATAAGCCCACAGGAGCCCAGCAGTAAAAAAAAAAAAATTGAAATAAATAATACCCAGGACCAAGAGTTGTCCACAAAATGAACTTCACCCCACTATTTTCATAAACCTCCAATCCCCACCTGCTGACTGCAAATCTCTTTCAGTTTCAGGACAGCCAGATGTTCTTTACCCTGTGTACTCATAACCATCACTCTGCGTCCCGGGAAAGTGAAAAGAGAACAGCAGGATCCACTGCCAAGGGCGCTCCACCAGGATCCAGAAGCCTGGGAATTCTACCCTGGGGAAAGAAAGCAGGAGTTGGCCAGCCAGATTCACCTCCCACCGCGGGAGGCTGTTTTTAATTGTTCTTTGAAGAGCCTTTCCAAGTTGTTTAAAGGCTTGTCCGCCCACTCGGGCAGGTTCTGCTGGGCTCCCAGAGCAGCCGTGGTTTCTTCCCTGCTCTCCATCACAGGCGCTGCAACTTTGGGCAGAGTTCCAATTTTCCACTCTGTCTTCAGGGATGGTATCCCACCAACAGCTAAGGCCATGGTGACAGCAGAGATCTTTTACATGGCAAGTTTTGAGCGATTCACTTAGCATTTTCAACATATCACTGGTGAATTTGTGTAAATTACTTCTTTTCCCTTTTTTATCAGTAATAAGCATACTTTTAATGGCTTTTGAGGAAGTGTGTCCATTTACGTTGGTGAAATTTCAGCCCAAGGAGCCATTCTGACACAAAATGATGACTGGCCCGCGAAGCTATTGTTTCTCACCCAAATCAATCAAAAGCTAGAACTGGCATCCAGCACTGTGGTAAGGACTCATCATACATTGGTTCATTCAATCCTACATCCCACAGCAGTCAGTCCTATGATACCTTTGCTTATTCCCATTTTTCAGATAGAGAAACTGAGGGTCACACACATAGAAATTGACAGGGCTGGGATATGTCTCTCCAACTCCCATAGCCTTTTACCATTCTGTTCTGTGTTTACTCAGAATTCTACAGTAGAACACCCATGGTGTTCTAGAACACACTACAGGATCATCACCCATGGATTTGAAAAATAAAAATAATAATTCAAAGTATTCATTTGAATAATGAATAAATCATTTTTTTAGATTATCAGTTGAGTTTTGAAGTTTATATATATATTTTATTGAAGATAAAAATTGGTGGAACTCTACTCAATATTCTGTAGTATCCTATATGAGAAAAGAATCTGAAAAAGAATGAATATATGTGTATATATAACTGAATCACTTTGTGCACATCTGAAACTAACACAACATTATAAATCAACCATACTCCCATAGAAAAAAAATTGGTTTGGCTATGGGAGAAAACCTATTTATTTTTCTAATTTAACTTTCATTTTGAAAAAACTTCAGACTTTTTTAAAGTGGCAAAAACAGTACACAGAATTCCTATATGCACTTCTCACAGCTTTTCCAAATGTTAGCATCTTACGTAACCAGGATACAATTAGGAAAATCAGGAAATTAACATTGACAATGATATTACTAACTAATCCAGTTTCACCAATTGTCCCCCTGATTTCCTTTTTCAGACCCAGGATCCAAGTTTTCAAGCTGCATTTAGTGGTCACGGTTTCTCAGTCTCCTACAATTTGGAACAGTTATTAGTCTTTCTTTGTCTTTTATGATCTTGACACTTTTGAATATTGTCAGCAATACCACTGGCCAATGTGGTAGAATGAGTCTCAGTTTGAGTGTGTCTGATATTTTTTCATAATTCGGGTTGTTATTTTCGGCAGCCATCCTACAGAAATGATGCTGTGCCCTTCTCAGTGCATAGTATCAGGAGGCACTTGATATTGATAGGTCTCGTTATGGGTCATGTTAACCTTAATCACTTGGTGAAATGGTGTCTGCCACATACGTTTACGCTAAAGTTGCTATCTTTCTCTTGGCAATTAACAAGTATCCGCTCCCTAAATTTAAGCTTTCTTGCACTCATTTTTGGCTATATCATTAACTATCTTCTTGCCTCACTCAATGTCCTCTTGCACTAAGTGAAATTAGTAGTCACTTCTCCACATACCCATCAGTGTGGCCATGAGCACAGACAACATAATGTTTGCGAAAGAGCATAGTCAGTTATGAAGATGTATATGAATACAACAAACTAAAATACTGAATCAGTTATAGAATGAGAAGCCACAAGCTGACAGTTGCTCAGCTTTCATATTACATTCTTTCAGACTTCCAATGAAATTAATTAAAAGGAAGATTTAGGAATTAGTCTGCTGTGATCCATGCAAGGGAATTTCTAAGCTGTGACTTACTCTCCTAGACTTTTCAGAACAGACCAAATCTTCTTTGAGATTTCTGGGATTTCGGTTGATCTAAGATTCCCTGGACCTCACATTTAAATTAATAAACATAAAGGGAAAATCACAGTATGTATTGTGATTTGGGATTACCCTACACAATATATCATTGTGAGTTCTCTTTAATTTTACAAATGTAACAAGCATATTCATTAATTCTGGGGGGTAGAAAGCAGTCATATTCTTTTATTTTCCTAGTCAGCATCCATGTGACTTGTTAGTGGGAAGTCTAGCATCTCACTCTTGAGACTTTGCCTGGAAAGTCTTCCCCTCCCACACACATTCAGACACTTTTTAAGTTTAAGAGCTCAAACCTTAGTGTCATGGGGGAAAGAGCTTAATCCTGCATTATTGCTCTGCTCTTTTGCACCCACTGAATGTCATTGTTCAAAACCAATACTCTATAATGCCAATAAAAATGTGTCCATCTTGTAATGATATACCTAGACCAAAAAGCATCCCATGTTCAAATGCTCAGCCTTTGTTCCAAACTCACAACAATGTGCCAACATAGCTAGATATTAAAAGCATGCCAGTCTCAGCTACATGTTTTTATTTTCCCAAAAAATGGCTTTTTCTGGATTTTTTGGTATGCTTATCTTGGGAGAATCCTGACATGCTTCTTACATACTTTGGTACCCTACTCCTGGTACGCTCAAAGAGGTGAAGAGAGTTTGGGTCCCCTTTTCTCAAGAACCCCTACATTCCTTCTACAATTTAGCAGAATTTTCTCTAGCAATTAAATATGGTGATTAAAAGGTGAGAGGTGTGGTGATGCATTAGCCTTGGTCAATCCACAAAGAATTCCAATTATACCCTTCACTCAGGTGAAGACTGATCAGTAGTCATCCTATGGTTATTTAACTAAAGAAACCGTTCAAGAAATTCTAACGGCCTGTTTGTTTGCTTGCTTGAGTGCTCAGTCATGTCTGACTTTTTGCTACCCCATGGATTGTAGTCCACCAGGATCCATGGAATTCTCCAGGGAAGAATACTGGAGTGAGTTTTCATTTCCTCCTCCAGGGGATCTTCCTGACCCAGGGATGGAATCTGAGTCTCTGTGTCTTCCGCATTGGCAGGCAGTTTCTTTACCAACTCCCCCACCCAGGAAGCCCATTTTTAATTAAAGAAACTACTAAAGAAATTCTGGAAAATGATCCATTGCATAATGATTTACCATGATCACCAGGAAAGAAGAAAGAAGCCATCTCCGGTGTTTAGTACACAAATACGTATAATAAAATGTTCAAGTCTCAGATACATATGAGTAAAAATAAGGTCATATTTCCACTTAAAGTTTTGAAAATGATATCTTGAATCCTACCTTTTTGTTTACCATAAATTAGTCAACTTCAAAGTGTCTTTGAGCTCTAGGAGGGGTCACTGCCCTTTTCTTCCAGCAAAGAAGAGACCAGGAGGTAACTTCTAATCAGTCTTCATTGAAAGTTTATGGAAAACAGAAGGGGACTGTTCACATACAGAATAAATGACATTGCACACAAGTGTGTTCAGAGCCCTCAGCCTCAAAGCCAGGATGACATTCTTCAGAATTCCTAAATGATGATCTTCCACCTTCATCCCAGTCAGCTGCCATCTGGAAAAGGAAAGCAAGCCACCCCTCAACAGTGGTGCTCTCTAGCACGTCTGCTTTACTTGAATTCCATGAGGTTTCAGAGACAGAAGAAAAGACCCTAAGTACCTCCTCCAAACCTAACAGTCCAAAGCCCTCACAATCCTGAGTTCTTATTCACTGCCTCAAGACTGGCCCCTTCCCAGGGTGATAAACTGCAGGTTATCTGCTACTTTTAGGGGAAATTACAACTTCCATTAGGAGTATAGTCTGGTCCTAGGAACTCAATCTGACCTATATATGGGACAGCAACTTTAATATGTTTCCCCAAATCTAGCTTATTCAATCTTCGTGCTCATGTTCAGTCACTCAATCATTTCAGACTCTTTGCAACCCCATGGACTGTAGCCTGCCAGGCTCCTCTGTCTATGGGATGCTCCAGGCAAGAATACTTGAGTGGGTTGCCATGCCCTCCTCCAGGGGATCTTCCTGACCCAATGATTGAACCTGCATCTCCTGTGGCTCTTGAACTGCAGGCAGCTTCTTTACCACTGAGCCACCTGGGCTTCCCTCAGTCTTCACTAGACAGCAATCTTTTCATCTGGGTCGCATACCACCAAATGCTATGAACTTCTTGAATCCTTCAGGGTAAGGTATTTCTTTATTTGAAGCCATTCCCCACTTAAATGACTCCAACTTTCCTTGGGGAGGATGTAGGGAAAAGGGAACTTCAGACAAGAAATCATTCTTCGGGACCGCTCAATAATAAATATGCTGCTGCTGCTAAGTCGCTTCAGTTGTGTCCGACTCTATGCGACCCCATAGACGGCAGCCCACCAGGCTCCCCTGTCCCTGGGATTCTCCAGGCATGAACACTGGAGTGGGTTGCCATTGCCTTCTCTCTAATAAATATGCTGCTGCTGCTGCTGCTGCTAAGTCACTTCAGTCGTGTCCTACCCTGTGTGACCCCATAGACGGCAGCCCATCAGGCTCCCCCGTCCCTGGGATTCTCCAGGCAAGAACACTGGAGTGGGTTGCCATTTCCTTCTCCAATGTGTGAAAGTGAAAAGGGAAAGTGAAGTCGCTCAGTCATGTCTGACTCTTAGCGACCCCACGGACTGCAGCCTACCAGGCTCCTCCGTCCATGGGATTTTCTAGGCAAGAGTACTGGAGTGGCTTGCCATTGCCTTCTCCGAATAAATATGCTAGAAGAGTCTAATTCAGCACAGAGAAAAACAAACATTGGCCTTTAGGTAGTAATTGCTGAAACGTACTTTAACCAAATTTACATCAAGCAGAGAATTTAAAACTCAGATTCAAACACCTAAATTTAATTTATTTTACTATATTCAAATTTCCTTTTAAAGAGTAGGATAAAGTTTTGCTTTATCTTTTACATAACAGGAAATGCCATTACGAGGTTTCTCCTAGTTTGCTGAAGGCTCAGTGGTAAAGAATCCACCTGCAATGCAGGAGTCACAGGAGATGAGGGTTTGATATCTGGATCAGGAAGACCCCCTGGAGAAGGAAATGGCAACGCACCCCAGTATTATTGCCTGGAGAATCCCATGGACAGAGGAGCCTGGTGGCCTACAGTCCATGGGGTCGCAAAGAGTCAAACATGACTGAAGCGACTTAGCACTCATGCATGCATGCCCAGTTTGCTATATAAATTTGAGCCTGTATCTCAAAAGGTAGAATATAGCCTGAAAGTTTTAAATGATAGTCTTTCTCCACATCTATATTTGTTAATATTTTTTTCTAAATTTTTCATCACAGGAC